>NC_058130.1:777906280-778148653 GCF_016433145.1 Gracilinanus agilis | reverse complement strand
TCCTCTCCTCTCCTCTCTCTCTCTCTCTCTCTCTCTCTCTCTCTCTCTCTCTCTCTCTCTCTCTCTCTCTCTCTCTCTCTCTCTCCTTGCCCAACCCCTGTAGGCACTTCACAGCCCTCCACAAGGCCCACTTTCCACTGAGTCTTTCCGCCTTTCTGCATTTGAATGGAAGCTCCTAGAGAACAAGAGTGGCCTTTTTTGTGTATATTTTTTATGTCCAACCCCAAGCACAGTGCCTGGTGTTGAACCTTGTTGTCTTGAAGGTTCACATTTTTATTGACATCTTTGGTTTTTGATTACCTCATTCATCTCTCAAATTAAATTAAGTTAAAATCTCTCTCTCTCCTTCCCCTTCCTGGAGAGCCGTTCATTGTACAATGAGAGACAGAGTCAGACAGAGAGCAGATGAGCAAAAATAGCATCAATGGAGTCTGGTGGTGTGTGCTGTGGCCACATCCATGGCATCCCTGCAAATAAGGGAGGGGAGTCCCTTCTCTGGGACCAAGCTTGTGCCTTGTAATTACTTCCACGATGCTCAGTCCAATATTGTGGTTCTTTACGGTTTCACGGTCACAGACGGTCTCTCTATGGTTTCCCTGTTCTGCTCATTTCTGTCCATATCACCTCATATAAACGTTCCTGAACTCCCTGATTCTCCACATTTATCGTTTCTTACAGTGTAATAATATTCTGAGATTTCGTAACATTCACATACCCCAAATTTGGGGTGTCTGCAGGTTCTGTCCTGTTTTTGTCCTCTGCGTGGCAAGAGTTCTGGGTCAAAGAACATGTATTTCTGGCACTTCCTTACCATAATTCCAAATTGCTTTCTGTAAAATTGGTGCAATTCACAATTCCACTAACAGGGTATCAGCGTGCCTATCTTTCCACAACCCTGCCAGCATTTCCCATCCTTGTTTCTGCTGTCTTCTCAATTTGCTTAGGGGAGGAGGCAGTGCATACAGTGCCCAGCCTAAAGTCAGGAAGACTTGTTTTCCTGAGTTCAAATCTGCTCAGCTATGTGACCCTGGACAAGTTGTTTTGGCTGCAGTTTCCTCATCTGTCAAGTGAGCTGGAGAAGGAAATGGCAAACCACTTCAGTCTCTCTGCCAAGAAAACCTCAAATGGGTCACAAAGAGTGAGACACAAAATCAGGACTCATCTAAGCCTGGGATATACAAAAAGAGGCAAAAGATAGTCCCTGCTCTGGAGGAGCTTCCATTCGAATGGTGAAACCTCTGAATTGTTTTACTTTGTTGCGTTTCTGTTATCAGTTAGTCAGTCAACATCTATTAGTGATTTGGAACAATCTTTCCTTTTCAGAGATATTGATAGAAAGGGAGGGGTGTGAGAGAGAGACTGAGGCAGAAACAGAGAGGGAGGAGAGAGAGATGGAGGGAGGATGAGAGAGACTGAGAGGAGAGAGAGACAGAGAGAGATACTGAGAGATCCTGAGGGGAGGAGAGAGACAGAGACAGAGAGGGAGGAGAGAGATGGAGGGAGGAAGTCAGAGACAGAGATACTGAGAGAGACAGAGATTGAGAGGAGAGAGAGACAGAGACAGAGAGAGATACTGAGAGAGATCCTGAGGGGGGGGAGAGAGAGACAGAGAGGGAGGAGAGAGATAGAGGGAAGAAGAGAGAGACAGAGAGAGGGTGGGAGGAAGAGAGAGACGGAGAGGAGAGAGAGACAGAGATGCTGAGAGGAAGGAGAGACAGACAAAGAGAGAAGAGGGAGGCAGAGACAGCGAGATAGATGGGGGTGGGGTGGGGGGCGAGGACAAAATAAAGCTTTTTCACATGGGTTCTTTAACCTCATTCCTGAATGAAGAGAGGGGAGGAATGTGCAACCGTCAGTATCAGAGGAGCCTCTGGATTGGTTGTTCAGTGGTTTTCCAGTCATTTCTGACTCTTTGTGACCCTGTTTGGGGTTTTCTTGGCAGATCCTGGACTGGCTGGCCATTTCCTTCTGCTTATTTGACAGATGAAGAAACTGAGGCAGACAGGGTTAGGTGACTTGCCCAGGATCTCACAGCTAGGAAATGTCTGAGGCCAGATTTGCACTTGCGTCTTCCGGACTGATGCTCTACGCACTGGGTTGTCCAGCTGCCCCCCTCGTCTACACGGCAGCCTGGGGACATTTGAACCCAGTTGTCCTGTCCCCCGTTTTTTCAGCAGATTCTCCCGAGGAATGCAGGCCAGCAGAGGAGAGCGGCCAGGAGGGCGGGCTGGAGGCTCAAGTATCCTCCCCCGACCCCAGCGGGGGGACAATGGGTGGAAGTGCTCAGCTGCAGCCCGGATGTTTTTCCCAAGTACAAGTAGATTTCAGGGGCTTCTCTGGGTCTTTCCATCTCTGGGGCTTAATAAATTCCCTTTGTGGCTGCTGCCATTGTCCAGCTCAGATGGAATAATCATCGGGAGGACCCTGGGCCCCGCCTCACCGCCCTTAGGCCTGGCTCAGGCGTCTGGGCCCCCCCCCCCCAGCCCCAGCCCTGCCACCGAGCATCTCCAGGTCCTCAAGAAGAGGGAGAAGGTGGGGGGCGGATCTTGGGGGTCCCTTCTGGCTCTAAATCCTCTGATTCAGAGAAGGGAAGGGACCGGCCCAAGGCCACACAGTTAGGTCAAAGATTCAGAACCAAAGAGGACTGAGTTTACTCAGCGCAACTGTCTCATTTTACAGAGAAGGAAACTGAGGCACGAGAGCGGAAGTCATTTTCTTGGGGTCACTCGGGGTCCAGAGCCAAGATTAGAACTCGGTCCCCTGCTTAGGGCCTTCTCTGTTCCTGGCGATGGGGCCGATCCCGGGGGAGACATCTGGCCCAGGTGTTGTTTTTGCCTCCTGGTTGGAGCCAGGAGTGGATTTCGCTGCTGCCTGTGAACATCTGGCCGCTTCCCTGGGGGTTGGGGGGAAGTCAGTGGAGGGGCCCCAGGCCTGGGGGAGGAGGCTGGAGGCCGCCCTGTGCCAGGCCCCGAAGGCAGGAAGGAAAAGGGGCGATTGTCCAGCGGGTAGCGTGATGCCCGGGTCAGCCTCAGGCCGCCACCCAAAGGGACGACAGGAGTGGCCAGGGAGAGCGCAGAAAAGCCCAGTCCCATTCTCTCTCCCTCCCAGCTCTGGCGCTCCCCCACTCTGGGCCAATAAGCACTGATTAAGCTCCAACTGTGTGCACAGAGCCCGGCGGATGAGAGATGAAAAAGTCCTCCCAGTGGCCCTGGAGGAGCTCCAACATGGGACAGACAAGAGGGAGGGCTTCCTGGAGGAGGAGGTGGGGAGGAAGCCGGGTGCTCAGTGGTTAGAGCTGAGGGGGAGGGTCTCCTTCTGCCCTGAGCGGAGGTCTGCCGTCCACCCTGGGGGAAGGCAGGAGCTTGGGCAGAGAAGGCCGGGGCTGGGGTGGGCAGAGCAAGGCCTTGGGGTTCTCCGGCCAGCCTGGGGCAGGGGCCGAGGACCGGGACCCTCCGAGGAAGGGGCTGGAGGGCCGATTCCCAAGATCCCTCCTCGCTTGGGTCCCCCCGGAACCCCCCAGATCCCAGGATCTCTGGCCTGGCCTCTCCACTGGGAACGCCTGATTTTTTTCCTTCCTTTTGTCCTAGAACCAGTACAAGGCTGGACTCCAGCGGTCAGGGCTGGCACACCAGGTAAAGTGACTCGTCCAGGGTCACGCAGCTAGGAAGGGGCTGAGGCCAGCCGGCAGCCTCCTCATAGCACACCCAGCAGCATGGCAGGCCTCTGGGGCGTCCTCGGGCCGGGCCAAGGGCTGGACGGGCCTTTTTCCCGGAGGAGATGTTTGTTCTGATTTTTCTTTCTCGATGGATTTGTCTGGATTTGAGGCTCGCCATTTCTGCTCTTCTCAGGGGGGTGTTGGCGGTTTTTAAACGGGATTTTCTGGTCCCCCCAAAATACCCCTTTTAGGGCTCAGCCGAGTGAAATGGATTCTGGGACTCCGCCCCAATAGGCAGCTCTTCTGGGGCGGGGCGGGGCTGAGCCCCCTTTAGGTAACTCCGCCCCCCCAGCCCAGCTTGGACACCTGGGATGGGCGGCTGATTCGGTCCCCCGAGGGCTCATGGGAAGTGGGGAGAGGGCCAGGACGAACCCCAGGAACCATCCATCAACGTCCAGGAGGTCCAGCCACAGCCTGCATCCAGGCAGACCTGAGGCTCGGGCTCGCTCTTCCTGGGCCTCTTTAGCCTCGATCGATGCTGAATGTACCAGAAAGAGCCCCAGCCGTGGAGCCGGCGGACCCAGGGGAGGCCTCCTGGTGACTCAGTTTCCTTTTCTGTCAGACAAGAAGGTTGGGCTGGATGGTGTCCGGCTCCGGGCTCTTTCCCTGTTTTTTTAGAGGAATAGCGTTGGCTGCTGCCCTGCCCCAACTCTCCATTCTGAGACAACCTGGACTGGTCTGCGCAGGAAGGCCTGGTGCAGAGCCCCTGAGGACGGAGGGTGGACACCGGTCACCCGCTGGCCGCTGCTGGACTGAAGTGGGTCAGAGAACCTTCTTTCTTAAAGGGGCGGCTGGGGGGGTCCCAGAGAGTCCCAGAACCCCCAATGCCCGCCCCCCCACCTTCTCCCTTAGAATCGGTAAAAAACCCAAACCTAACGCCAGCGGCCAGCCTGGCTGCCATGGAGGGGCTGGCTGGGTGGTGGGCCATGATGAGACCAGGCAGAGAGGCCGGCCCGGGGGAGGAGGTCAAGGAGGGCTGCCGAGGAGGGAGGGACGTTTCAGGGGTCCCAGAGCCGGGAGGGGCCGGCCCTTCATTTTACAGATGGGGACACTGAGTCTTGGAGAGCGGTGCTGACTTTGGGGGGGTCTATAGAGCCCCAGCTGGCCCGATGCCCTTGCCGGGGGGAGGGGCTGGCAGGGCAGCATCTGGTGCTTTTTTTTTTTTTTAAAGGTTGAGAGAGCCTGAGTGGCCAGGAGGCCCTGCCAGGCTGCCCACCCGGGCCCAGCTTAGCCAGTGAGCTCTCCACCTTCCCTGGAGGGTCCTCGTTGGCCCAGGAAAGGGCAGGCCTGCTTCGGCTTTATGTCTAGGCCTTGGCGAGGAAGTGGCGGCTGGCTGGGGTGGGAGCCCCCCTGTGGAGCTCCAGCCCTCTAAGAGGGGAAGGCCAGGCCCCTGGGGGGCCGCCGAGGCAGGAGGAAAAGACAAATGGCTTCTACCGGTCACCCCAGGGAAGGGGGTGAGCTGCTAATGAGCACACACTGCACACAGATTGCTGAGCAGCGGGGAGGCCCCACTCTGAGGAGAGCCCAGAAACGAGCAAGCCTGGGGAAACAGTGCCTAGAATTTCCCTGACATGCGGTCCTGAGTGACAGAGACGGGTGCCGGGGACCCCCATCCCCAGGATTGGGGACCCCCCCTGTGGGAAGCACTGCAGGGCCCAGCCCGAGAAGAACCACCGGACAGCATTCCCTGCAGGGATAAAGGGAGGGAGCCTCTGACACAGAAAAGGGCATTTCCCCCATTTTACAGATGGGGAAACTGAGGAAACATCTCTGAGGAGTCCAGTGCCTCCCCCTTTGGAATGCTGTGTCTGATCCAGCCTGGGTTGGGCGTCCTGCAGCCAGGCCAGACCAATGACCCTGTCCAGGGGACAAGGGGGGGGGCAAGGCTATGTCCTGGGCAGGGCAGGGGGGCTCCTAAGCCCCACTGCCTCGGTTTCCCCATCTGTAAACATGGGAGAAATGGGCCTTTCCCCATCAAGCGCTCTCCAGCCTGGGCCTCTGTGGCTTTCACCTCAAGGGACTTCCAAATGCCGGAGTTGGGGGGCCCGGCCTGGCTCTCTGCTCTGGGGGGGCAGAAGGATACCCCCTGTTCTGGGCCCCCTCTCCCTGGCTGCCCTCCCCGCTCGGAAATAGGTGGGGGCGCCGGCCGGGGGACAAAGCAGGAGCTGCTGCAGGCCCGCGGGCGGAGGACAATGGGCTAATGAGGGATTGTTTCCGGGGAAGGTCGGCCGCCATTAACCTGGGCGGGGCAGGGCGGGGTCCCGGAAGGGCCGGACCAGTTGGGGATCGCAGACGTTTGGGGGGCCGGCCCAGGGCTTCGCAGGTCCCCCCTGAGAGTCGCCCCCTCCCCTCAGCCCACCCCAAGGCCCTGCTCTGTGGAGAGCTTCGGAGAGCCCTGGGGAGGGGGGGAGAAGCCCGAGGCCCCGAAGGGCGGAGAACGGGCTGGCCCGGAGCCCCAAGAGGCCCCGGGGGCCGATGGGAAGGGCTCGGGCCTGGAGGAGCCCGGGGGGGGGGGGGGGGAGGGATCCAGGAGGAATGAGGGGAGGCTCCGTGGTCCCAGGAGAGGCCCACCTAGCGGGGCCCACCCAAAGCAGGAAGGCAAAGGAGCTCCGCTCCGCTCTGGGATGGGCCCGCCGGCTTGGCCAGGACTTTCCTTCTGGCCCTGAGATTTGGGGGTCCGGGGCCGCTTCCCAGAGGAGGAACCTGGAAACGGGTCAGAGCTGGGGGGACCTAGAACTCGGGGCGTCAGGGCTGGGAGGGGCCTAGAACGGGGCGTGGCCGGGCTGGGGTCGCCTTTGGAATGTCCGTGTGGGTTCAGGCACTTCCCGACAGCCCCCGCCCTGTTTCGGGTCCTGGTGCGGCCCCCCTCGGCACTTCCTCCAGGAATTGGGCTCGAAATGAGGGGAGGCCGAACCCCAGGCCGGAGGAGCGTCAGGAGGGCAGGTCTCTGGCGCCGGGCCCGCACGGCTGGCATCTCCTCACCAACTTTAAAGATGAGGCAGAGCCCGGCAGCCACGGAAGTTGGCAGGAGACAGCCTGGCCCTGGAGAACTAACTCTGCTGGGGAGGCCGCGCCGCCTCCAGGGACCCCGGAGGCACGGGCCGTGCGGGACTCGGATTGGCTTCCCCACAGACGCGTGACCCAGCTTGGGGCCTTCTTTCCTGACCCACGGGGAGGGGGGGAGAAAGGAGGGAAAGTGAGTGTTGGCGGATTGAAGAGAGTTTAATCGAGGAATGTTGATAGGACTGGGGGATGGGGGGTGGGGGTGGGGGGGGAGATACAGCAGAGGCCAAACTCCACTTTCTAGAAGAAATTAAGGCCCTGGGAGGACCGCCCTTCCTGAGGTGTCCAAGTCAATTCAGAATTCGAATCCAAGTCCTTTGCCTCTGTCTCTCGAGTTTTCTCCTCAGACTCGTGAGTTTGAAGGCACATTGTGGCTAGGGAGCATGGTGCAAGAAAACGGTCTGGGGGCCTCAGTGGGCCACAAGCCCTATCTGTATCCACAGGAAGGCAGATGAGGCCCTTGGTTGAATGAGGAGAGGAATCGAATCCAGGATGCGGGAGGCTCTGGGCCTCTCCTCGCTGTTGAAAACAGAGCTCTGTTCTGGTCAGCTCAGTTTAGAAGTCAGCTGAGGAAGGGGCAGCCGGGTGGCTTGGTGGAGAGAGCCAGGCCCTGAGATGGGAGGTCCTGGGTTCAGATCCGACCTCAAGTGCTTCCTGGCTGGGTGACCCTGGACAAGTCACCTAACCCTCATTGTCTAGCCTTGATGGCATTGAATGTAAGAGGGAAGGGTTTAAAATAAAAAGATCTCCTGAAGGAGTGTGGCGGGACAGGAAGCCAGCGGCAGGCAGGATGGTGAGGGTGGCCTGGCCTCTTCCAGCTCTGTCCTGGGGTTGGGAATCCTGGGCAGGGGGAGGACCTGCCTGAGGCCTGGCCTGCAGACTCACTCACTCACTCACTCCTGCTTTGGAAGCCTCCGCCTGGTCCTACTCCTGGCCTCAGTCTTCTCATCCAGAAATGGGCTGCCTGGCGGTCCCAATCCCTTCAGTATTCAGGAAGAGGATTTTCTTTCTGAGCTGCCTCTGCCCGCCTCAGGGGGCCTCCGTCTGGGCTGTGCTCTGTGGTGGGAGTGGGTGGGGAGTGGGGGCACCTCCTACCCTGGATTCTAGGCCTGGCTCTGCACGACCAACCTCCCGCCCCGCCAAGGTTCCGGCCCAGGGAAAGGCTCGGGGAGCCCTCACCCCCAAACAACCAGGGGCTCAGGTCCCGAGGCTTCTGCTGTGGTCTGCTCAGGCTGCTCTGTGCCCCGTGTGGGGAGCCCCTGGGCCTCCAGCCTGGGGAGAGAGCTGGGGTTCCCCCTTTCAGGCTCTGCATGGACCCCAGGGGACCCCCTCTCCCCCACCCCCGCACAGGCTGCTTCTTCCTTCCTTTCCTCCCAGAATCAGCTCTGTCTGGGCTCCAGGGCAGAAGAGCATTGGGGCTGGGGTTAAGGGACTTGCCCAGGGTCACCCAGCCTGGAAGTGCCCCAGGCTCTCCGAGCTCAGGCCTGGTGAGCCACCCGGGCTTTCCTGGAAGAGGGGAACACTAGAGAGAAGAGCTGGGCTCCACCATCCAGGCAGTCCTCCCAGCAGTGAGGGGGTGGTTTTATCCTCCCCATTTTACAGAGGGGGAAACTGAGGCCAGCCAAGGTTAGGTGACTTGCCCCAGGTCACTCAATCAAAGTATCTGAGGCCACATTTGAACTCAGGGCATACTCATGGCTCTTCTCTGTCCTCACCACCCCCTTGACCCTTGATGGGGTGATTCCTCCTTCCAGCCCGGCCCCCCCAGCCTAATGTGGCTCCTGGGGGGAAGGACCCCGTCCCTCAGTTGGGGATCCTTCCCGGTGGGGCTCGGGGCCCAGAGAAATGAGTGGCAGCCTCTGCGGTGTGGGGAGATGGGGAAGGGGAGCCGCCCCCAGCCCCGAGGCCCAGCTCCAGTCCCACTTTTGTTAAGCTGTGCCTCACCGAAGCTGGCCAGAGACCTTCCAGGCTCCGTGCCTGGCGCCTGCCCGGGGCTCCGGCTCAGCCCAGGACTCGGGGCTCCGGGGTCAGCGAGGCCTCCATCAGGCCTCTTGGGAGCAGCAGGCCGGAGTCTGGGCTGGGGGGGGCACCGAGCGGGCATCCCGAGAGGCGGGGGCTCACCGCGCAGGGAGATTTCCGGGCTGGGGGCGCCTGGTCTGCCCCGCCCACCCCGCAGAGTGTGTGTGTGTGTGTGTGTGTGTGTGTGTGTGTGTGTGTGTGTGTGTGTGTGTGTGTGTGTAAGGGAGGGAGCAGGGACCGCAGGGTGGGGGTGGGGCATCTCGTGCCTGCGGGAGCCTGTCTCGGTGGATGAGGTTCCCGCAGGAGCCGGGCCTTAGGGCAGGCCCCACCAGACCTGGCAACAAGCTTCCTTCCCACTGGGTCCCCGGGGCCCCAGGACCAGTCGGAGGCACCCCTCCCCACGATCCGGGGCTCCGCCGGAGGCCACACCCTACCTCCATTTTACAGAGGGAAACTGAGTCTCGGGGGCGGGTCCCACAAGCGGCAGAGGCGAGAGCAGAGTCCCGGGCTCTGGGCCATTTCTCTCTGCATCTCCCAGCTCAAAGGAGGGCCTGGACCCACACACAGACTCTTGGGGGTCAAGTCCTGGCCCTGCAGCCGGACCTTACCGGCAGCCCTCCTTGAGGCGGCCTGCGGGGGTAGCGTGGGCTGCAAGCCTTCTCTCTCTGCAGCAGGCGTCTCGTCTCCTAGCAACTGCAGAACGCGGAGAGGCTCGGAGGGTTTCCTAGCAACTCCCAGGGCGGGGCAGTGCCTGGCCACGTGGGTGAGGTGGGGCGGAGCCTCTGGGAGGAGGCGTGTCCTGCCCTGCCCCCTCCTCGCCTTTCCCAGGATTTCTCGGGGAAGGCTCAGATTTGAGGAGGCCGCGGGTCTCGTGGGTGCCCCCCCGGGCCTGGCTTCTGTTTCCCACTCCGGCCAAAGCCGCTGACTGGCGGGATTCCGTTCGTTGGTGGTGGGCTGGGTGACGAGTCGTGGCGCCGTCCTGCCCCCAGCCTTGGGGACTGAACGAGCTTATTGGCACTGAGAAAACCGGGGGCTGGGACCGACCTGGGTTGGGGAAAGGAACTCTGGGGAAACTGAGGTCGAGGCCCTCCCAGGGGAAGCTTTTCCCCCGCTGGGCTCCCTCCGCGCCCTGCCCCGCTCTGATTGGAGGCCCTAGACCTCTAGGAGGGCAGCGGCTGGGCTTAGACCGCCTCCGGAGCCTTCCCTGTCTCCCCCACTTCCCCCAGCCCACGGTAGGCGTTAGACTGGAAGCTCCGTGAGGCCGGGGCCGGCTGGTTCTTTTCTTATTGGCCTCCCCGACACTTAGCGCGGGGCATTGGATCCCAGAGGCTTCCGTAGCTGCGGCCTCACGGGAGGCTGAAGAGAGGGACCCCCGACCCCGGGGGACGGACGGACGCAAGAAAGAGGCGCGGCCCTGCTGCCCCTCAAGCTCCAACGCCAATTAGAGGCCAAGCCCGGGATCCGGAGAAAAGTTCTGGGAACTTATCGTTCCGTGGTCTGGCTCGGCCATTGCTCGCCCCGTTCCAAGGCTCATTCTCCCGCTTCCCCGTCCCCCCAGATGTAGGTGAGAGCGATGCCCTCCCAGGCTTCTGGCAGGAATGGCCGCCCCAGTCTCCTTCCCCGTGGCTAGTCCAGGCCTTTTTCCTCTCAGCCATCCAGGGTGAGAACAGCCCCTCCCGCAGGGCCGGGAGGCCCCCCTCTCCTGCAAGGTCTAGTCCTGACTTAAAGCTGAGAAGGGCCACAGGCTTCCCCTGAGTGCCCGAAGGTTAGGGAGAGGCCTGGAGCCCTGGCAGGGTGTGTGTGTGTGTGTGTGGGGGGGGGGAATCTCCCATTTTAGGAAGAGCAAATAAGACAGTGCCTGGGGGATGCCCGGGAAGAAATGGTGCCTGGCCTGGCATTCACTCATGCCCAGGAGGATGCCAGCCAAACCCTTGAGCCTGCTCTGTTGATTCTTCATTGCTGGGCAAGGCACAAGGGGGTGCCGGACAAACGGAAAGGGGGGGTGCAATGTCCCCACAGATGGGGAAGGACCTTGGAGAAATCACCTGCCCTCTCTCTAGACCCGGGGCTCCTCTTCTTTAAAGGAGGGGCTTGGAGCCAAGTCTCCTCTGGCTCTAAATCCTGTGACCATAGACCTTCTGCCTAATGGGAGGTCCCCCCAGTAGTTGGTGCCCTCCCTGCCAGGTGGGTTTCTGGACTCCTGATCAAGCCCCATGAATGTCCCATTTGGTGGTTCTTGTTGCTTTGGCCTTTATTGTGAGGAGGGATTGTTTCATGGTCAACCTGGGCCACAGCAGACAGCCTGTATGAAAGCCTCCTGGTGGTAGCCAGAGTGCTGGGTCCAAGTTCGACTCCAATCTCGGAATCTCAGCCCTGGGACCCTGGGCATGTCCATTGCTCTTCTGACCTCAGTTTCCTCATTTGTAAAATGGGGATAGTAGCACTTGCCTGCCTCAAAGGAGATACCCGTAAAGCACTTTGCAAATCTTGGAGCACTATAGAAATGCTATTGTTAAAACTCCTTCCCTTCTGTCCTAGAATCAACATAAAGAATCAGGGCAGAAGGCTAGTAAGGGCTGGCCAACTAGAGTCAAGTGACTTGCTCAGGGTCACATAGCTGGGAAGTGCCTGAGGCCAGCCCTCTGGTCTCTGGTCCTAGCTCTCAATGCAAGTAGCCATTTATAGACCCCTTTATTATGGCCAGGGATGATGGCGTTTATTCTGTTTTCCCTGAAACTGGCAGGACTGGAAAAGCTGTTGGAATGAGAGGTTAAGCTGTGCAGCTGGTTCCTTATCACGAGGGCCATGAACTGGATGGCACAGTGGTCAGTCCACTCCCCAAGCAGATTCCTGCTTTTATCATGAATGATTCTTCCACTCTCATTTGCACATCACCCTCATTTCTGAATGTCTCTTTTCCTCCTTGACCCACTGAGCCATCCCTCCTAACAGAGGAAGCTGCAGGAAAGAGGATGGGCAAGGACACTGAGTGATGGAAGAGGCTTGGGAGGGAGATTGTCCTGGCAGCTTCCTGGAGTGTGGAGGAGGGGGCAGCCAGGCGCAAGGAGGTCAGAGTCAGGAGGCAGCTTGGATGGCTCAGATGAGAGGAGGGAAGAGGCATGAAGGGGAGATCTTGTACGACAGACACCCCTGGGCCACTGATTGGATATGGGAGTTATTGGTGCCACACAGGAAAGAGTCAAGGATAACTGGGTTATGGAACTTGATGCTGGAAGAGAATGGGGCCGTCAAGGGAACAGGGAAGCCCAGCAGATGGTGGATTTGGGAAGAACGTGATCCTTTGGGATACTGGGTGTCCATCAGGGAGTAATGGTCAAGTGGAGTTAAAGTCCCAATCAGGAGAGAATATATAGATTTGGGAGTCAAAATGTATAACAACCTGCGGGAGCTGCTAAAATGGTGACAGAGGGACAAAAGTTGGGGGGGGGAGAGGAGAGAGGGAAAGAGTATGTAAGAGAGACAGAGGCAGAGTGAGAGTCAAGGAGAAAAAGATGAGAGAAGAAACACAGACACACACACACACACACACACACACACACACACACACACACACACACAACTAGGGCTTTCCCAGGACATGGTCAGAGGGAGGAGAAGAATCTGGACAGGGCACTACCAAAGAAGCCAAAAGAGGAGTACCTAAGAGGACATCTTTAGCTGAGTCTTAGAAAAGAATGGAGGGTATGAACTGACACAAGGCCATTGGGTTTGGCAGTTTAGAGTTGCAGTTGCCATCATGTTATACCAAATGGGTGAAGAGGGGTAGGAGCAGTGGTTGGTGATCCCCTTTTCCAGGGGCAGCTATTTGCCACCTTGGTCAGGAGAGGGGCTGTCCTTTTTTTTGGCTTCACTTGTGTGGGAAGCCAATAAGAGAATAAAAATCTGAGACTCTCTTTTGGCCCCTTTTGTGATCCTTGTGATTTTTTGTTGAAAAGTATTGTGGCCTTATTGAAAAGCTTTAAGTTCCTATCAAACCTGAATTTAAAGGATTAACACTGTTAACACAGCAAGGAATGCTGCTTCCTGGTATAGCCAAGGCCAAAATCAGCGGGGGCAATTCGACCCTGAGAGGGATACTCCCCAACTTGGCTTCCTGATAAGAACCTAGTCAAAATTCAGCCTTGGCCTTGGTCTATTCTGAAGCCAATGTTTTGTGTTTTGATGTGACGTAATTTGTAACTTCTGCACATCTGCAAAGTTTCGGGGTGGGGGTGGTTCTTTTGTGTGAAATGAGTCTTGAAATATATAATAAACTCCATGCTCCTGGAGCCAGAGCTGGAAGCATGAGGTAAAAGACAACTCCCTTGTCTCATCCTTATTTCCTTATCAACTAAACTGTCCTTATCAGTTTATCAGAGATGTTAAAGACATCTTGACACACTTGGGCACAAATGCTGCCACTGAAAGTAATGCAAAAGCTGATAAAGTGTTGGGCAAGATGCTAGAGACCCCAGGGTACCCACTGGCATTCCCTCACTGTGGCTGATAGAAGGCAAGGGGTGCTGAGAGAATGTTGGGAAATGAATTGAAGGCTGGGTGGTGGTGCCCTTGGGCATGATTTGGACTTGGAGGCCATGGCATCAAATATGGAGATGACGGATTTCTGGCCAGAGATGACACGCAGCTGACAAAGTCATTGAGGATGTGTTCTCTTTGATCCCCACAACCTCTGAAATCTCTCCATGGTCTGGGACAGAAGGATCAGTCTATGGGCTGCTTGAATGAGATTAAAAAGTAATTGGGAAATCTTTTAACAGAACAAAACACAGTAGAACAGAGGTAATGTTGGGGTGTGGTCTAAGTCAGACAGAATGTTTTAGTGGCCCCATCTTTATTGGAGTTTGGCCCCATTGGTCTAGGATATCTAGAACCCAAACAAGGTAAAAACCTGGTGACCAGCAGAGAAAGGCAATTCCTATCCGTTGCTTGCTCAGGCAGCAGCTTCCTCTGCTGCACAAGCCCAGAACTCAGCTCACCCCTGAGTCCATCCCCTTCTCCTAAGCCCTCTGAGAGTTTGGCTGGAGAATGGAGGAACAGATGGAATGGGGCAGACCATGTGGGGATATGGGGTTTTCCTCTGAGCCTGAGGAAAAGAATCCAGGGGGGCAGAGCCAAGATGGCAGCTTAGGAGCACCTAAAGCCCAAAACTTTTATATCGTGTTTCAAAGAAAATAGAAACCTAAACCCAACAAGAAGAAGTCACGAGACTCTCCTACTGAAAACAACATGAAAGGAAGAGATGGACTAGCCCAGGGGTCAGCAACATATGGCTCTCGAGTCATATCTGGCTCCACCTCCGACCCGCCAGTCTGGGCAGAGCCCCAGGATGTGCCCCAGGGGGCCCTTCAGACCCCGCCCCATATTCCAGTGCCTTCCACTTCCATCCTTCTCCTTCTGCATGCGTTTATGGCTCTCAGGGCCAAAAACGTTGCTGACCCCTGGACTAGCCGAACACCCTTCCTCACCCAGTGTGCCGAGACCCATTTTAAGATCAGGCACTGTGTGAGCCCCAGGCAGAGGCTGTAGCTGCAAGGGTTCATCTCTGACCCACCACATGTGGTCCAAGGTTCTGACAAGGACTGGCAGGGAGGAACTTGGGTGGGTAGGCACATGGCTGGACATCCTCTGTCCTCTGGCTACAGTGAAAAAATTGCTTCAGGGCGGGCCAGCTCAGCAGGTTAGCTCAACTGGCTGAATCCAGTATACCAGCAGAGGATTGAGAAAAGAGAAGATTCAGTCTCAGGACATAACAGTTCAAACAGTTTGGTTCAGTAAATCAATGGGGGTGGGGGGAGGAAGTCTATATAGTCCATAGGGTGGGGAAAAAAAGTAAATGAGTAAACAAGAGAAGGAAAAAAATAAAAAAGCTACAATTGAAAGCTTCTATAGGGGTAAGGACCAAAGAACAGAACCAATGGACAAGGATGAGACCCAGAAAACATCAAGCAAAGCCTCAAAAAAACCATGAGAATTGGATGCAAACTATGGAAGAGCTCAAAAAGGAATTTAAGAATCAAGTAAGACAGGTTGAAGAGAAATGGCAAAAGGAAAATAGTAGCCCAAAAAGCAAAATATGTCATCTGGAAATAAGCACAGGCATTGAAAGCCAGAATTAACCTGCTGGAAAATGATGCAAAAAAATTGGAAGAGAAGAATGACTTGAAGAATGAACCCAAAGGAAAAGGAGAATCAAAAGGTCATGGAGGAAATTCAGTCTTTAAAAATTAAAATTGGGCAATTAGAAGCTAATGACTTCATGAGACACCAAATTATATTAAATCAAAATTAAAAGAATGAAAAAAAATTGAAGATGATATGAGACACCTCATTGAGAAAATAACTGACATGGAAAATAGATCCAAGAGAGACAATTTAAGAATTATTGGACTACCTGAAAATCATGACCAAAAAAAAGGAAAAAGCCTAGACATCACACTACAGGAAATTATCCAAGAAAACTGCCCTGAAATTCTTGAACATGAAGGTAAAATAGAGTCTGAAAGACTACACACATCACCTCCAGCATTAAATCCCCACCTGACAACTCCCAGGAATATCATAGCCAAGCTCAAGAACCCCCAGGCCAAGGAGAAGATACTATAAGCTGCTAGAAAGAAACAATTTAGGTATCATGGAGTCCCAATTAGGATTACACAGGATCTGGCAGTATCCACACTGAAGGACTGTAAGGCATGGAATATGATATTTTGGAAGGCAAGGGAACTGGGTTTACAACCAAGAATAAACTACCTAGCAAAACGGATTATTCTTTCGGGGGAAAGTATGGTCATTTAATAACATAGAAGATTTCCAAGCATTCCTGAAAAAAAGAACCAGACCTAAACAGAAAATTTGATGCTCAAATACAGGATTCAAGAGAAACATAAAATGTTAAAAAAGAAAGAATAAATTTAAGGGCTTCAATAAGGTCAAATGTCATGTAATCTTATTTGGAAAGATCCAACTATTAAAAATGTTATCATTTTCATAGAAGCTAGACTTAGAGGGTGCAGTGGTAAGCTGTTTAGGATGATATGTCAAAAATATAAAAAACAAGGGATGAAAAAGAGGATGATAATACGAGGAGAAATGGGAAAAGTGGCAAAATGGGGTAAAATATATCACATATAGAAGCATAGGGGGTGGGGAGGAGAGAAGACCAATACAAAGAAGGGAGGAAGAGATTGGCAACAGGTAATACTTAAATCATACTCTCATTGGAATTGGCTCAGAGAGGGAAGAATAGTCAGATCTGTCAAGTGGGTTTTTTAGGGGCCCCCCCAAGTCTTCCCCTGTTCCCTGAGAACTTGTGAGGGAAGTCCCAGACTTAAAGTACTTAATGGTCCCAGTTTAGGTGGGACTAGTAGACCTAATCAATGTTAAGTACCCTTTTGTCTTAGTAGTTTCTCCCATTGTATCAAAGTCCTTTCACTAGGCAAGACCTTGGCTGAACTCTTTCCTTTTGTAGCCATTGTAAATCATCAGCATCTCCCTGATAATCCTGTCTTGAATGTCTTAGTTCCCTGAAGCCATAGTAAAGCCAATGATACTTCCCCAAATGGTATATATAAGTTCCCCAAGTTCTATTATTCTTTGGAGAATCATCTAGCATGTTGATTCTCACAGAGATACTGTTCCCAGAGTCCCAGGGTCCTTGGCTCTGTGTGGAGGCCAAATATTGAATACTATCTCTTTCCTGATTAAAGACTTGGTTTTGCAGACTACTTTAGTAGTTCTGTGTTTTTCCAAGTTGACAGATCCACTGGGGTACAAAATTGTCTCTTGTCCTATAGAGAAGTAGAAGGGTAATAAGAAACAGGGTGGTGGGAGGGGAATTATACAAGAGAGGGAGAGGTTGGGAAGGTGTTCAAAAGGCCTTATAATAAAAGGGAATAAGAAGGGAGGCGGTGAGGAGAGTAATATAAGGGAAGGGAAAGGAGGGAGACTGACAAAAAGTGAAATACTAGAGGGGAGGGTAAGAGGGAAAGGAGAAAGGTTAGGAATAAAGGAGGAAGTCAAAATGGAGGGGAATACACAGATCGTGATCATAACCATGAATGTGAATGGGATGAACTCACCCATAAAGTGAAGTAGATAGCAGAATGGATTAAAAAACAGAATCTTATCATAGGTTGCCTACAAGAAACACACTTGAGGCAGGTCAATATACACAAGGTAAAGGTAAGAGGCTGGAGCAGAGTCTTTTGGGCTTCAACTGAGACAAAGAAGGCAGGAGTGGAAATCATGATCTCAGACAAAGCTAAAGTAAAAATAGATTTGATTAAAAGACAAGGATGTGTGACCCCGGGAAAGTCACTTGACACCCATTGCCTACCCTTACCACTCTTCTGCCCTGGAGCCAATACATAGTACTGACTCCAAGACGGAAGGTAAGGGTTTAAAAAAAATAAAAGAGACAAGGAAGGAAATTACATCTTGATAAAATGCAGTATAAATAATGAAGAAATATCAGTACTCAACAAATATGCACCAAATGGTATAGCATCCAAATTTTTAAAGGTGAAACTAAAGGAGGTTATGGAGGAAATAGATAGTAAAATCATATTAGTGGGAGACCCCAACCTTCCCTTATCAGAACTAGATAAATCAAACTAAAAAATAAATAGAGAAGTAAGGGAAGTGAATGAGAATATAGAAAAATTGGAGCTAATAGATATCTGGAAGAAATTGAAAAGGGATATAAAGGAATATATATTTTCTTTTCAGCAGCACATGGTACATATACAAAGATTTACCATGTACTAGGACATAAAAACATCGCAAACAAATGTAGAAAAGCAGAATAATAAATTAAAAAATTTCAGATCATAATGCAATAAAAATCATAATAAGGGCTCCTGGAGAGGCAAATTAAAAATTAATTGGAAACTTAATAATCTAATTTTTCAAAACTTATGGGTCAAAGAACAAATCATAGAAGCAATTGCTTATTTTACTGAAGAGAATGACAATGAGGAAACAACAAATCAAAATCTATGGGATACAGCCAAAGGAGTATGCATGGGAAAATTTATATCCCTAAGGGCCTATATCAACAAAAAAGAGAGGGAGGAGAACAATGAATTGGGTTTACAACTTAAAAAGCTAAAAAGAGAACAAATTGAATATTCCCAGATAAAAACTAAATTGGAAATACTAAAAATCAAAGAAGAAATTAACAAAATTGAAAGTAAAAGAACTATTGAACTAATAATCTGATATTTTGAAAAAACAAATAAAAAAGATAAAGTACTGATTAATCTAATAAAAAAAGAAAGAGAATTAAATTAAAGGTATCAAAGATAAAAAGGGTGATCTCACCTCTAATGAAGAGGACATTAGAGTAATTATTAAGAGCTATTTTGCCCAATTATATGGCAATAAATATGACAATCTAGGTGAGATGGGTGAATAATTAAAAGAATATAAAATGCCTAGATTAACAAAAGAGAAAATAGAATACTTAAACAATTCCACCTCAGAAAAAGATTGAACAAACCATCAAGGAACTTCCTAAGAAAAAATCTCCAGGGCCAGATTCTTTTTTTTTTTAAAACTCTTAACTTCTGTGTATTGGCTCCTTGGTGGAAGAGTGGTAAGGGTGGGCAATGGGGGTTCAAGTGACTTGGCCAGGGTCACATAGCTGGGAAGTGTCTGAGGCCGGATTTGAACCTAGGACCTCCTGTCTCTAGGCCTGACTCTACCCAGCTGCCCCCCAGATGGATTCTTAAGTGAAGTCTATCAAACATTTAAACAACAACTAATCCCAATACTATACAAACTATCTGACAAAATAAGCAAAGAAGGAATCTTACCAAATTCTTTTTATGACACAAATATGGCACTGATTTCAAAGCCAGGCAGACCAAAAACAAAGAAAGAAAACTAAGGACAAACCTCCTTAATGAATATAGATTTAAAAATCTTAAATAAAATACTAGCAAAGAGATTATAGCAAATTATCACAATGATTATTCACTATGACCAGAAGGGATTTATACCATGAATGCGAGGCTGATTTAACATTAGGGAAACCATCCACATAATTGACCATACTAACAACTATACCAACAGAAGTCACATGATTATCTCAATAGATGAAGAAAAGGGGGTAGCTGAATAGCTCAGTGGATTGAGAGCCAGGCCTAAAGACAGGAGGTCCTAGGTTCAAGCCTCAGACACTTTCCAGCTGTGTGACCCTGGGCAAGTCACTTGACCCCCATTGCCTACCTTACCACTCTTCTGCCTTGGAGCCAATACACAGTATTGGCTCCAAGTCAGAAGCTAAGGGTTTTTAAAAAAAATAGATGCAGAAAAAGTCTTTGACAAAATATAACACCCATTCCCATTGAAAACACTAGAAAGCATAGGAATAGCTGGACCCTTCCTCAAAATAATAAATAGAATTTATTTAAAACCATCAGCAAGTATTATCTGCAATGGGGATAAGTTAGAAACCTTCCCAATAAGATCAAGAGTGAAGCCCATTATCACCTCTGTTACTTAATATTGTACTAGAAACACTAATGGTAGCAATTAGAGAAGAAAAAGAAATGGAAGGGATTAAAGTAGGCAATGAGGAAACTAAACTATCACTCTTTGCAGATGATATGATGGCATATTTAAAGAATCCTAGAAAATCAATTAAAAAGCTAGTGGAAATAATTAAAAACTTTAGCAATGTTGCAGGGTATGAAATAAACTCACATAAATCATCAGCATTTCTATATATTTCCAACAAAACCCTGGCAGCAGGAATTAGAAAGAGAAACTCTATTTAAAATCACTATAGAGGAGATCCGGGTTAAGATGGTGGCAGAGTAAAAAGCAACTGCTTGACTTCTCCTAACCCACGCATATAAGACTCCTCAAGAAGACATAAAAACAAATCCAGAGGAAAGAAGGGACCCCACAACAGGGTGCAGCATTGGAGGTATGTGGAAACGGGGCATTTCCATGCTATAAAGGGGTGAAACAGCTCCCACGAAAACACGAGCGGAGCAACCCCCTTCCCCCACCCCACCCTACCTACAGTGCCAAAGCCAGCGCACGGGAGCAGGTTTGGGGCACCCATTGGGTCATTGGCAGCTCACCAGGACTTGTCCCTGGGAGCAGCAAGACTTGGGACCTCCCGGGAGGCTGAGGAACTCGTGGACTCTGAGCGCAGACCCTGAGCCCAGGCGCAGGCGAAGGGGCTGACACAGGTGCGGGCTGAGGCACGGATTAAAGCGTGGACTGGGGCGCCGATGAAGGGGCTGATTCTGAGTGCAGGAGCGGACCTTGAGTGGGGACCCAGTGCAGAGAGGTGCTTGACTGCAGAAGCAGCTCCCTGAGACTGTTAAAGGAGCTTCAGGCAGAAGAACAAGCAAGGAAACCACCAGGAGGCTTGTCCCAAAACAACTAGACCTGAGATCTCAGGAATCTCTAAAGAGCCGCAAACAGATCCTGGGCGCGAGTATAAAGCTGAGAGGGAACTCAGCTTACAATGGCAAGCCAGAATCATCAGGAAAACCAGAAGAGAAAGATGAAGAAGAAAAAACCTTTAACACTTGACAACTTTTACACAGAAAAAATCCAGACAACAGAGGAAACAGCAGAGGAGAACAAACAATCCAAACCTTCCCAAAACAATGAAAATGGGTCACAAGGTCTTAGAGAGTTCAGATCTGAGATCATGAGAAAGATGGAAGAGATCTGGCAAGAAAATAACAGTTTAAAAGGCAGAATTTCACAATTGGAAAGTGAGGCAAGTAAATCAAAGACCAGAAATGACCAGATTGAAAAGGAAAACCAAAAGATTGTAGCTGAAAACCAGTCTCTAAAGGCTAGAATTGGGCAATTAGAAAAAGATGCCCCCAAATTAAAAGAATTGATAAGCAAATTGGAGACCAAGATCAAACAGCTGGAAAACAGGTCAGACCAAACTGAAAAGGAAAATCAAAAGCTTATAGCAGAAAACCAGTCTCTAAAGACAAGAATTGGGCAAGTAGAAGCCAATGATCTATCAAGACAGCAAGAACAAATAAAACAAAGTAAAAAGACAGATAAAATAATAGAAGGAAACATGAAATATCTCAATGAGAAACTGATAGATCAAGAAAACCGGTCTAGAAGAGACAATCTGAAAATCATTGCTCTTCCTGAAAAACCAGAAATTAATAGAAATTTGGACTCCATACTAAAAGAAATTATTCAGCAAAATTGCCCTGAAGTTCTACAAGAGGGCAATATAGACATTGAAAGGATCCATAGATCACCCTCTACATTAGACACTGAAAAGACAACCCCCAGGAATATAATAGCCAAATTCAAGAGTTCCACAACTAAAAGAAAAAAATTTTACAAGAAGCCAGAAAGAGACAATTCAGATATCAAGGAGCACCAATCAGGATCACACAGGATCTGGCAGCCTCCACACTAAAAGACCACAAGGCTTGGAATATGATATTCAGAAAGGCAAGAGAACTGGGTTTACAACCAAGGATCACGTACCCATCAAAACTGACTATATTCTTCCAGGGGAAAGTTTGGGCATTCAACAAGATAGAAAATTTCCAAGCATTTGCACAGAAAAGACCAGGACTAAATGGAAAGTTCAATATCCAACCACAAAAATCAAGAGAAACATGAAAAGGTAAATAAGAAACAGAAGGGAAAGTAAGAAAACTCATATTTTTAAAATCTGCCTCTTTAAGGGCTTCAATAAGATTTAATTATTGGTACTCCTATGTGGGGAAATGTTATGTATAATTCTCTGTAGTGAACTCTGTTCACCATTATAGCATTCACTATTATAGTAATTAGAAGAATTATTCATAGGGAGAGGTTGGAATACTAAATGGTCTAAGATAAAATGGATGGGAAGGAAAGAGGGGGATGAATAGTAGAGGACACCAAGAGAATCTTGAAGGAATAAGAAAAATAGGATATTCTATTACACACAAAGAGGGCATGGGAAGGAGAAGGGATGAATACTATTATAAGAAGGAGAGGAAGAGAGCATTAAGAGGTAATATTTACACCTTACTCTCAGTGTAATTAACCCTGAGAGGGAAGAATAGTTATATCCATTGGGATATAAAACTCTATCTAACCCTACTGAGAAAGTCAGAAGAGATAAACCAAGGGGAACAGGGGAGTGGGGAGGTCAAAAAAGGGAGGGGAGAAGAAGGGGGAGGGAATTCATTAGGCCCTTAAAAATAAAAAGAGGGGAATAATAAGGGAGGGGGTAGAAAGGGAAGCTAATCAAGGTTGGGGATAAGGGAGACTGGCTTAAAGCAAACCATTGGTTTAAAAGGAAATAGTATAAGAAGAAGGGGTAGGAATAGGGGAGGATACGAAAATATCAGCGAATGCACAACTGATAATTATAACTCTGAATGTGAATGGGATGAACTTGCTCATAAAACGGAAGCAAATAGCAGAGTGGATTAGAAACCAAAATCCTACCATATGTTGTCTACAAGAAACACATATGAGGCGGGTGGACATACACAAGTTTAAGGTTCAGGGCTTGAGCAACATCTTTTGGGCGTCAAATGAGAAAAAGAAGGCAGGAGTGGCTATTGTGATTTCTGACAAAGCTGTGTAAATAGAATTTACAAAGTAAAAATAGATACGATTAAAAAAGACAGGGAAGGTCATTACATCCTGATTAAAGGCAGTATAAACAATGAGGAAATAACACTGCTCAATATGTATGCACCAAGTGGTACAGCATCCAAATTCATAAAGGAGAAACTGGCAGAGCTCGAGAATGAAATAGATAGTAAAACCATACTTGTGGGAGATCTAAATATTCCTCTTTCAGATCTAGATAAATCAAACCAAAAAAAAATAAGAAAGAGGTAAGAGAGGTGAATGAAGTCCTAGAAAAATTAGATCTAATTGATATGTGGAGAAAAATAAATAGGGACAAAAAGGAATACGCCTATTTTTCAGCTGCACATAGCACATTCACAAAGATTGACCATGTAATAGGGCATAGAAACATTGCAAACAAATGCAAAAGAGCAGAAATAATAAATGTAACTTTCTCAGATCATAATGCAATAAAAATAATAATTAGTAAGGGCACCTGGACAGGCAAATCAAAAACTAATTGGAAATTAAATAATATGATTCTCCAAAACCACCTAGTCAAAGAAGAAATCATAGAAACAATCAACAATTTCATTGAAGAGAATGACAATGATGAGACATCCTATCAAACTCTGTGGGATGCAGCTAAGGCAGTACTCAGGGGGAAGTTTATATCCTTGAGTGCATATATTAACAAATTAGAGAGGGCAGAGATTAATGAATTGGGCATGCAACTTAAAAAATTAGAAAGCGAGCATATTAAAAATCCCCAGATGAAAACTAAATTAGAAATACTAAAAATTAAGGGAGAAATTAATAAAATCGAAAGTAAAAGAACTATTGAATTAATAAATAAGACTAGAAGTTGGTATTTTGAAAAAACAGATAAAATAGACAAAGTACTGGTCAATCTAATTTAAAAAAGGAAAGAAGAAAACCAAATTGACAGTATCAAAGATGAAAAGGGAGACCTCACCTCTAATGAAGGGGAAATTAAGGCAATCGTTAAAAACTATTTCGCCCAAATATATGGCAATAAATATAGTAATCTAAGAGATATGGATGAATATTTACAAAAATATAAATTGCCTAGATTAACAGCAGAAGAAATAGAATACCTAAATAATCCCATATCAGAAAAAGAAATTGAACAAGCCATCAAAGAACTCCCTAAGAAAAAATCTCCAGGGCCTGATGGATTCACAAGTGAATTCTATCAGACATTCAAAGAACAATTAATCCCAATACTACACAAATTATTTGATATAATAAGCAAAGGAGTCCTACCAAATTCCTTTTATGCCACAAATATGGTACTGATTCCAAAGGCAGGTAGATCAAAAACAGAGAAAGAAAACTACAGACCAATCTCCCTAATGAACATAAATGCAAAAATCCTAAATAGAATACTAGCAAAGAGACTCCAGCAAATGATCAAGAGGATCATCCACCATGATCAGGTGGGATTTATACCAGGAATGCAAGGATGGTTCAACATTAGGAAAACCATCCACATAATTGACCATATCAACAAACTAACAAACAAAAATCACATGATTATCTCAATAGATGCTGAAAAAAAGCCTTTGATAAAATACAGCACTCATTCCTATTGAAAACGCTGGAAAGTATAGGAATAGAAGGTCCTTTCCTAAAAACAATAAACAGTATATACCTAAAACCATCAACAAGCATCATATGCAATGGGGATAAATTAGAAGCCTTTCCAATAAGATCAGGAGTGAAACAAGGATGCCCATTATCTCTTCTATTATTTAACATTGTACTAGAAACACTAACAGTAGCAATTAGAGAAGAAAAAGAAATTGAAGGTATTAAGATAGGCAATGAGGAGACTAAGCTATCACTCTTTGCAGATGATATGATGGTCTACTTAAAAAATCCTAGAGAATCAACTAAGAAGCTTGTAGAAATAATCAACAACTTTAGCAAAGTTGCAGGATACAAAATAAATGCACATAAATCATCAGCATTTCTATATATTTCCAACACATCACAGCAGCAAGAGGTAGAAAGAGAAACACCATTTAAAATCACCCTAGATAATATAAAATACTTAGGAATCTATCTACCAAAACAAACACGGGAATTATATGAAAACAACTACAAAACACTTTCCAAACGATTAAAACTAGATCTAAACAATTGGAAAAACATTGATTGCTCATGGGTAGGATGAGCTAACATAAGAAAAATGACCATTCTACCCAAATTAATTTACCTATTTAGTGCCATACCTATCAAACTACCAAAAAACTTTTTCACTGAATTAGGAAAAACTATAACAAATTTCATTTGGAATAACAAAAGATCAAGAATATCAAGGGAAATAATGAAAAAAAATGTGAAGGAAGGGGGCCTAGCAGTACCAGATATTAAACTATACTATAAAGCAGCGGTCATCAAAACAATATGGTACTGGCTAAGAGACAGAAGGGAGGATCAGTGGAATAGACTTGGTGTAAGTGACGTCAGCAAGACAGAATATGATAAACCCAAAGAGTCCAATTTTGGGGACAAAAATCCACTATTTGACAAAAACTGTTGGGAAATTTGGAAAACAATATGGGAGAGATTAGGTTTAGATCAACATCTCACACCCTACACCAAGGTAAATTCAGAATGGGTGAATGACTTGAATATAAAGAGGGAAACTATAAATAAGTGAACACAGAATAGTATACTTGTCAGATCTCTGGGAAAGGAAAGATTTTAAAACCAAGCAAGAGTTAGAGAAAATTACAAAATGTAAAATAAATTATTTTGATTATATAAAAGTAAAAAGCTTTTGTACAAACCAAAACAATGTAGCCAAGATCAGAAGGGAAACAACAAACTGGTAAAAAAATCTTTATAACAAAAAACTCTGATAAGGGTCTAATTACTCAAATATACAAGGAGTTAAATCAATTGTATAAAAAATCAAGCCATTCCTCAATTGATAAATGGGCAAGAGACATGAATAGGCAATTTTCAGGTAAAGAAATCAAAAGTATCAATAAGCACATGAGAAAGTTTTCTAAATCTCTAATAATTAGAGAAATGCAAATCAAAACAACTCTGAGGTATCACCTCACACCTAGCAGAATGGCTAAAATGAAAGAAGGGGAGAGTAATGAATGTTGGAGGGGATGTGGCAAAATTGGGACATTAATGCATTCCTGGTGGAGTTGTGAACTGATCCAACCATTCTGGATGGCAATTTGGATCTATGCTCAAAGGGCTATAAAAGAATGCCTACCCTTTGATCCAGCCATACCATTGTTGGGATTGTACCCCAAAGAGATCACAGATAAACAGACTTGCACGAAAATATTTATAGCTGTGCTTTTTGTGGTGGCAAAAAACTGGAAAATGAGGGCATGCCCTTCAATTGGGGAATGGCTGAACAAATTGTGGTATATGCTGGTGATGGAATACTATTGTGCTAAAAGGAATAATAAACTGGAGGAATTCCATGTGAATTGGAAAGACCTCCAGGAATTGATGCTCATTATTTGACAAAAACTGCTGGGAAAATTGGAAAAGTATGGGAAAAATCAGGTTTAGATCAACATCTCACACCATATATACCAAGATAAATTCAAAATGGGTAAATGACTTAAATATAGGGAATGAAATCATGAATAAATTAGATGAACATAGAATAGTATATCTGTGCTAAAGGAAGGAATTTCAGAATAAGCAAGAGATAGAGAACATTCTAAAATGTAAAATGAATGATTTTGATTACATTAAATTTAAAAGGTTTTGTACAAATAAAATCAATGCAACCAAAATTAGAAGGAAAGCAAAAAACTGGGGAAAAATTTATAACAAAACTCTCTGACAAAGATTTAATTTCCCAAATATATAAGGAACTAAGTCAAATTTTCAAAAAAATCAAGCCATTCCCCAATTGAGAAATGGTCAAGAGAAATGAATAGGCAGTCTTCAGATGAAGAAATCAAAATTATCAATAATAACACATGAAAAAGTGTTCTAAATCTCTTCTGAATAGAGAAATGCAAATCAAAACTCTGAGATCCCACCCCACAAAAAGCAGACGGCCAATATGGTAGCAAGGAAAGTGACAAATGTTGGAGGGGATGTGGCAAAATTGGGAAACTAATGCATTGCTGGTGGAGTTGTGAATTGATCCAACCATTCTGCAGGACAATTTGGAATTATGCCCAAAGGGCTTTAAAAGATTGCCTGTCCTTTGATCCAGCCATACTGATGCTGGGTTTGTACCCCAAAGAGATAAGGAAAAATGTTTGTACAAAAATATTTATAGCTGCACATTTTATAGTGGCAAAAAAATTGAAAAATGAAGGGAAGAGGGCAGCTGGGTAGCTCAGTGGATTGAGAGCCAGGCCTAGAGACAGGAGGTCCTAGGTTCAAATCCGGCCTTCAGACACTTCCCAGCTGTGTGACCCTGGGCAAGTCACTTGACCCCCATTGCCTACCCTTACCAATCTTCCACCTATAAGTCAATACACAGAAGTTAAGGGTTTAAAATTAAAAAAAAAAAATGAAGGGATGCCCTTTGATTGGGGAATGGCTGAATAAACTGTGGTATCTGATGATGATGGAATATTATTGTGCTGAAGGGAACAAAGAACTGGAGGAATTCCATGTGAAGTGGAAGACTTTCAGGAATTGACACAGAGTGAAAGGAGCAGAACCAGAAGAACATTGTGTACAGACTGATACATTGTAGCACAATCAAATGTAACTGACTTTGCTACTAGCAACAGTGCAATGACCCAGGACAATCCTGAGGGACTTATGAGAAAGTACACTATCCACATCCAGAGAAAGAACTGCGGGAGTAGAAACACAGAAGAAAAACATATGATCAATCACATGGTTTAATGGAGATATGAATGGGATATTATTAAACGCAGAAGAAAGTTTGACCTCCAGTTCAGGTAAAAGGGTCCAGGCCCCTGTGAATAAATATCACAAGACAAAGGAAAATGAATCTACAGAGAGAAGAGAAAGGCAGAGAGGGGCAGAGAAAGAGGGTCAGAGGAAAGCACAGATTCCCGAGAAAGCGTAGAACCATAAGCAGGATGTTCCTGGATAACTTAAAAGAGGAATAAGAATTGGAAGAGCAGGATTTACAGTCAGCATGGCAGAACTAATTAGCAGAATGGAAAAATCTACAAGTCTGTGTTGAATCTATGGAAACAAAGAAACAGGAGACTCTAGGAATGCAAATTACATGGAAATAAAGGACAATCTGGAAGAAGACAAGGAAAATGCATTAACATTTTAAAAAAATGATCATCTAAGTGAAGCATATTGATCCAGATGGAAGGATATGTAGAGACAACTTAAAGATTATAGAGCTCCCAGAAGAACACGAGAGCTTCAAGGAATAGTGTAACCATCCAGAACTTTTAAACAGAGAAAAAATATGCCAATTGAAAGAATCCACAGATCACCTATGGGGGGGGGGGAGGGAGGAGGAGGGGGAAGTATCTTGCAAACTTAATAGAAATGGCTTTAAATGAAAAAGGATGTGGGAAAGAGAAGAAGAATGCTTAGGTTTAACCTCCAAACTGGATATCATAGAGAAGGAAATGCAATGAAGAAAGAAAAGTCCTAATTCAAGAAAGAAAATTGGAAAAACAGACTGGTCGAGGGGCAGTAGGTGGCTGCCAGGCCTGGCATAGGGATTAGCCTTAGACACTAACTAGCTGCATGACCCTGGGCAAGTCACTTGACTCTCATTGCCTACCCCTTTACTGCTCTTCTGCCTAGGAATGGATACTAAATATGCAGTCTAAGACAGAAGTTAAGGGATATTTTAAAAAACAACAGACCTGGATTAGATGGCTTATTCCAAAGAAACGATGTGTGGGGTGGCACCATATATTCAGTTAGTCATTAAAATATTTATTAAGCACCCACTGTGTGCCAGGCATTGTGCTCAGCATTTGGTTTAAAAAGAAAGGTGAAATCTAGCCCTTGCCTTCTAAGAGCTCCCAGTCTTATGAGGGCGCCATCATGTAAACAACTCTTTTAAGTTGCTTGGTTGTCCTTCTATGAAGAGGACCAAAATGGCATCACTCCACTGGGCACAGTGTGTCCGGTGATCAGACCAATACAAGCTCGGAAGTCTCCAAATTTGTGCATCCCAGATTTCTTTCAAGCTCCTCACAGCAAACAAGTTGTACACAGGATAAATAATAGGAAATCATCGACAGAGGAAAGGCACTAGAACTGAGGGGTTGGGAAAGGCTTCCTGTCAAAGGTAGGATGTTAGCTGGGACTTGAAGGGAACCAGAGAAGCCAAGAGATGATGAGAAGAGAGAAGATCGAGCCTTCCAGGCCTCGGGGCAGACGGGGAAATGGCCAGCCAAGGGAGGGCGGGATTTGTTCAAGTCACAGGTGTCCCTGAATCAATGAGAATTGAGTCCAGAGAAGGGTTTGAGAAGCCTGGAAAGGCTGGCTTAGGGAGGGTTTGGGATGCCAGAGAGTTCTGCATTTGATCCTGGCGGTGTTAAGGAGCCACTGGAGTTTAATGAGTAGGAGAGGGGTCAATGTGATTGGAATTACACTTGCAGCTCAGTGGAAGATGGACTGGAAGAGCACACGTTCACAGGAGGAACTCCAGAATGAGAAGGGGGAGGTCATCCAATGGTTGTTAGCGGAGGCACTGAGAGGACACATTCGCTCTGCTTGGTTCGAGGGTAGAGCTTTGGGGCGGTGGGTATCACAGAGAAGGCACATGAACTTTAACAACTGGAGCTACCCAGCAGTAGCACAGGCCATCTCAAGAGAGTGGGTTTTGCTTCACTGGAAGACTGATCTGGGGATGCTGGAGGGGGAAGGTTTCCGAGATCCAGTGAGGAGCTCCAGAGCACTTGAAAAATGAGCAGAACCTAGGATCTGGGTTCTTCTAGTCCCGACTCTCTTTTCTCTTTTACTCCAGGCAAAGTGCTTGTTCACCTGCCTACCATGTTGTTGTTCTGCCCAACTCTTTGAAACCCTATTTGGGGTTTTCTTGGCAGATACTGGAATGATTTGCCATTTCCTTCCCCAGCTCTTTTTTCAGGTGAGGAAACTGAGGCAAACAGGGTGCAGTGATTGGCCCAGGTTCATACATCTAGTGTCTTGAGGCCACATTTGAACTGGGGGAGACGAGTCTGACTCTAGGCTTGGCACTGTGGCCCTTCCTAGCTGCCCCTGACTACCATGGCCACCCCCCAAAATGACCTCTGGAATCTGGTGACACTAGTTTCCTCCCCCATGACCCTTAATCTTCCACCTCCGTGCCCCCATGCCAGGAAGGCTTCACAGACTCAGCTCTAATCCCACTTGCCAGGGCACTTTCTGGATTTCCACCCCCAGCTCATGCCCACTGAAGGGTGGTCCTTCCCCATTAGCATGGGAGCTCTTTTTGGGGAGGATAGCCACATTGTTTGCTGACTTTGCATCCAAGAGACCAAATGGCCTTTTGGAACCCCCTCCCTGCGAGTTTCCTGTCCTTGGGCAGAGAGGCCCCCATGAGGTCACGTCCCATCACAGAGTTGGGAGGGGCCACCAATGGCCATTTTGTAGAGAGGCTTCTGGAACATAGCAGGGAACGGAAGGCCTCTTCGAGACAGGAAGGGCACCCAAGCTCTGCGGTCCTTGAGCCACAAGGGGGTACCTTGTCTTCAGCCCAGGGAAGGGTAGAAGAGGGAAAAGCAGTCGAGACTTGAAGGTTATGGGCTGTTTTTCATAAAACCAAAGATATCTCAGAGTGGAAAAAACCCTGTTTTTAGACCCAAAAAACGATCCAAGAACAGCTAGCATGTTGGGGAAAGGGAAAGAGCTAGTATTTAAACAAAAACAGGGAAGAAACATACCCTCAAAATTCCTTTTTGCCCAGTTGCCTGTTGCATTCTGGAACTAACCCAGAGGGAGTCGGAGTCTGGCCCACAGGACTGTGGCCCGACGGCATCGTGCTGCCTTCTGGGGGAGCCCTTCTGGGGGAGTGCACGTGTGGGGGGAAGCTTTGGAAGCTGGAGCTCCTGCCAAAGGAGGCAGCACCATTTGCTTCCCCAGCCCAGCAGAGCCCGGCCTTCCTGGCTGACAAGATGAACCTCCCTGAATGACAGAAAGAAACTCGGCAGAACGTTTATTTATCAGCAATCTCAGACAGGGCCAGCTGTCGCCATCATATTTCCATTACTGTAGAAATCTAAGCAAAATAGTTCTCTATGTCTATGTAGGTCAAATATAAACGCATCTGTACAGACATGTTCTAGTGGAGGCGCATCCATCAGAAGCCAACAAATACAAGATTCTGGGCCATCCCGGCACCCAGGCCAGAGACATCCCAGCCACGAGCCGGCCAGAAGGCAGGCAAGACAAGGTGTTTGCTTGCTCCCTGGGCGGGCTCTGCAGCCTGCCTGCCTGCCTCCCTCACGGGCCCTTGGCTGCTCTCTCAGGCTCTCTTGGAGCGAGTGCATTATTGCTCTTTTCTGCTGCTGCTTGAATCTGGTGGCCCTTCCCTGGGAGGGCAGAAGAGCAGACAGAGGACACGCCGTCCTGCTGCTCGGGAGGAAGCTGTTCTGGGGTTCCCTCGGCCCTGGCTTTGCAGAGACCAGCTTCTAAGGATGGGCACCCGAGAAGGCTCACTGAACTGGACGTGACCACCTGCGTGCCTTAAAGACCTCCTGCCAGTCCTGTCCTATCCACAATGGAAAGGTCCCTGGTCTGGAGGAGGAACCCCCTTCCCACAGCAGAGACCTTCCTCGGGAGGGTCGGGAAGGCCGCTTCTCCAGAGAGCCAGAAGGCACCAGCCCATAGTTTTGGGGGCTCCAGAGGCCATCCAAGGTGTGGAGTGGCAGGGAGGGCTCCTCAGGCTCCACAGCGGCCCAAGGGCTCCAGGCCGGGGGAGTTAGAAAATTAAGTCTAGAGACTGGACCTGTGATGGCATCCGCCTAAGGGACTTCTGAGGGAGGAAACTCCCTCCTCCAGTTAAGGTGGGCACCTTCTCTGCAATTTTGGATCTTGGGGGAGGGCTGGGACTTGGAACCAGGACTTCCTGGCTTCGAGGGTGTCTCTAGCCAGTACAACATGCTGCCACTGAAGAAGCTAAAGGTTTGTGGGGGCCTCACCCTCCTCTTACAGAGAAACTGAGGCAGCGAGAAGCAGTATAAAGAGAGCCAGACCCTCCGATTTCCATTCTAGGGCTTCTTATGGTCACACACTGCACACACTCGTGGCACAACGGACAGACCTCTCCGTGGGAGCCAAGGATACCTAGTCAGAGGGAAAGCATGCATGGCAGCCTCTCTTCAGATGGATTCTAGGACAAGAGCTTCATTGAGAGAGAAGAACTGAGTGGCAGGGATAGTGGAGAGAAGGTTTCGAAGTGGGAGATGAGTTCAAATCCTTATTTTGCAATCTGTTCAGCTAGGTGCCCGTGGGCATACTGCCCTGCTCTGGGTCTCTGCTTCTTCTGGTAAGTGAAGGGGCTCGACTGGATGCCACCCCCCCATCCCCAGCTAGCCCTGCCAATCTGTGCCCTCCCTAGTTATCTGGTCGGAGGGGGGTTTGGGTGTAGCAGGAGAGGGGACAGGCACAGTGCCTATGCTGGGCCCTCTTGGTGGGCTCAGATTCTAAAGGGTGGCTTAAGGTGTCCTGGGGGCAGGAATATTGCACTAGAGACCCCTGCCAGGGCAATGGGAGATGGCTTTCTGCCCTGGGTACTGGTGGCTCATCTTTGTGTTCTTAAGACTTCTGAGGGACGTTTTTCTCCTGGGCGTCCTGGGGAAGCTCAAAGCCACTGCTGGTGGGCACCCCAAAGGGACCGACACCCAGCTCCGAGGATCTCGGATAAACCATAGTTCACACTTGTGGCTGTTCAAATGGCTGGAGTTCAGGAGCTTCTCCCTTTAGGGGCAAAGGCCCATTGAGGTGAAACCTGGTCAGCTCTCCTGGCAATTTGGGGATGTTTCCATAGCTGGAAACTGAGCCGTCCAAAGCAGCACCTTCGGCTCTCGGTGGAGCTGGAGGAAGAGAGGCCTCGGACCCTCCGGGCCCTGGCTCGGCCTAGACACAGTCACAGGGCAGCCGGTTCTGCCAGGAGGTGTCTGGGGGAGCACCAGAGATGAACAGCTTCAGAGCTGCTGGGGGAGAACATCCGAGAGGAGACCAAGAGCTTTCCTTGGGGGGACTCAAAAACTCCTTGCTCTGGTAAGACAGCAGAGCCCACGCATGCTAAAGGCTTTCAGCTTCCTGATGCCTTCAAGGAATTTCTTGGTCTGGACACTTCTGGGGCAAGAAAGGACACTTGGAAAAACTGTCTGTTAAATGCTGGACTAAAAATGTTTACTAAACATCACGGCTGGAAAGAAATTGAGATCAACAGTTTAAAAATCAAACAAACAAACCAAAGTTCAAAAAAGGTTTCCTAGGGAGCCCTGAGTGAGAGGACCTCAGGTGGGGAGGGGATGGAGGCCGCCACCAAGGCTTCTCCTCACCCCCGAGCCCCCGGGGGCCACGGCCACGGGGAAAAGCTCAGCTGCGGCAGGGGTCCTTCGGAGCTGGAGGGAAGGCCAACATCACCCAGGGGTGCCAGTCCTCCCTCCCCACCTTTCTCCTGAGTGTCTCTGGAGGGGACGCTGGGCTTCAGGCAGCCGGGGAGGACAGAACATACACGCAGCCACTAAAAAGAAACAGACTCAGCCTGTCCTCCCCAGACTTACTTAGTAACTACCTACTTCCACAAAAGAAAAAAGTCACTATCAGCAAAATAAAGGAAGAAGAGGGGAAAAGGAAGGGAGCTTCAATATGCGATTTTCATTAGTGCATAAAAAAATACGTTTGAATCCCTGGTCTGCTCGTGGGTTGTATTTGCGTTTTGCGTGTAGGGTTGGGTTGCCCATTTCCTCGCCCTGTTGCCCAGGCTGGTGGGCGCTGAGGGGCAGGCGGGCAGGCAGGCCCGCGGCTGGCCTGGGAAGCGCTGCTCAGAAGATGTCGGGGCACATGGACCAGTCCTGCTTCTCCTTGGCTTCCCAGTAGTCTCCCTTGTACACATAGGCCTCCTCCCCGGTGTAGGGATCCATCTTCTTCTCGAACCACAAGGGAACGTGTGGGTCTATATCCTTCCCTGTGGGGGCCACAGAGAAGGTGTGCCTGTGGGCCAGAACCTGGGGAGCCCCACCTGGGCTCTGGGCCCTTCCTGACCCCCCCTCTCTGCTCTCCAACGGCGGCCGGAACGGCAGAGCTCCACACCGCCGCTTCCCAGGTTGGGGGTCCCCATGGCACAAATGGGGGGGCCACAAACTGGGTCCAGGGCCGGGCTCCCAGGGATTCTCCCTCAGCTCAGTCTCCAGGCTGGGATCTTCACAGGGCCTGGGGAGGGGGCCCGGCTCCCACCCTGCCTTCCCAGAAGCTCACTTTCCTCTACCCTCAAGACTCCACTTCTGGCTGTGCTTCGGGCTGCGCCTGCTGCTGGGAGCCCTGTCGGGGCCAAGACCACCCGGCCGCCGGCCCACCCCAAGCGCTGCTCTGGGCCCCGAGGGGCGGTGCGGGCAGGCGCCAGGCTCACCTTCTTCCGGGGACTCCTGGGCGCTGGCCTCCATGCGCTTGCGGCGGATGGCTCTCTGCTTCTCCTCCAGCCGCTGCTTCTCGGCGTTGGCCTCGTCCCACTGGCCGTTCTCCATGAGGCGCTGGTCGGGCCTCCACCTGCTGTCGGTGGGCGCCACGCCTTCTTCCGGCTCGTTCAGGATCAGGGCCAGCGACGAGAAGAAATACATGTTCTCGGCGTTCTCCCTGCAACAGAGAGGAGGCTCAGACTGGGGGGGGGGGGGCCGGCAGCCCCCTGGCCACCCGCCCACTCCAGCAACCAAGCGGCTGGGGGCACACGAGCGCCTCCCAGGGTGGCCCCTTCCCCTCACTGGAGGAGGAAGCGAGATCCTTCCCGTGTGGGCCCTTCTGCCTCATCTCAGGCCTTGGCCCACTGCCGCCTGGGCACAGCTCAGTCTCCCTCCTCCAACCCCTCTCGTAGAAATGGTCTCCGTCCTCTGGCTCAGGGTAGACAAGAGCCCAAGGCTCGGCCCTCCCGAATGGTGGGCAGGCTGGCCCTGGCCCACCTGGAGGCCTTGCTCTCCAGGAGCTGGCCCAGCCACCAAGCCCCCAGCCAAGGGCTCTGGGGCGGCTCCCTCCAAAGAGTTCATGGGAGGAAAGGATCTGGGAAAGAAGCCTGGGGGTTCTCTAGCCCTGCTCTCGCTTTAAGAGGGGGAAGACGGGATTCCAGGAGGGCCGAGGCTGTGGCGGGTCAGAGCCCACATGGAATTCTCTCTCCATTTTACCGAGTTGCCTTTCAGCTCCCTTCACAGCCCCTAGTCCCCATCTCAGAGCCCCGCTCCTGGCCTCCTGGCCCAAGTGGCCGTGTCGGGGACCCGGGGTCTTGGGCAGAGCTGGCTGGGCCTGTGGGGCGGAGGGAGGCGGGCTGTGGGCTGGGCTCTTGGCTCACTCACGGCAGCGGGTACTTCTTCCACAGGAGCTTGGCTGGCAGGGTCTGGTAGACCGTCTTCTGCTTGCCCTCGGTGCTGGGGCTGCTGTGGCTGCTCTGAATGACCTTGGAGCACTCCATCTTCTCGTCCCAGGAGCCCGACAGCACATAGTGGGCCTTCTCTTTGCTGTCTGTCACCACACCTGTCACCTGGAGCACCGAGGGGACCCGTCATAGCCCAGCCCGGGAGAGCCGGGGCGGCTCCACTGGGCTGGCTGCACCCCGAGATTCACCACTGACTGAGGCTCCCCCAGAGAATCTCAAGTTCTTTGTTCTTATGGAAAAGGCCTGAACTGGTTGTTTCTGGACCCAGTTTTGTATGTTTTTGATCCTTACCTTTATAGCTGTATCTCACCTGCAGCCCCTCCCTTCCCAGATCCCCCCTTCCCGGCTCCAATGCTGCCGGTATCCTTAGAAATAACAGAGTCAGCCAGGCCCCGTCCTTGGGGGTCAGGCCCTTCCTCTGCATTTCCTGAGCCGTGATCTTGGCCCAGCAGGCCCCCCACCGTGGCTGACCATCTTACCTTTCGGGTGTAGTCTTTTGAGAAGTAGCTGTAGGGTGTAAACTTCAGTAGACACTTATCCTTGGTCTTATGGTTAATTATCTCTATGTCTCCAGTCTAAAGAACAGAGGAGAGGGACACTGCCAGGCCCTTTGCCTGGGGGCCCTCATCCTGTCCCTGTCTCTGAAGGCCTGGGGTGGGGGGGGGAGGGAGGAGAGGGTGGCAGAGTCTTCCTCCTGTGCCCAAAATCCATGAGAAGAGTCACATGAAGCGCTTCCTACAGGCTGGGCACTGGGCGAAGGCCTGAGGACCTAAGCCCGGGCAAAACCATGTTCCCCACCTGGACGATCCACGCTCAAATCAGGGAGCCAAACATGGAAACGACAGAAGAGAACTCGGAGAAGGGAGGGTGAACAAGGACCAGGAAAGGGCCAAGGGATGAGGATGAGGAAGGGAGGAGAGAGGAGAGCACAGCCAGAGGAAGTCTGCCCAATCAAGAAGAAACCTTCCACTTTCCCTGGAGCCTGGGGACAAGTCTCACTCTCAGTGGCAGCCTCTAAATTTGGGGTCACAACTGGAGGAAAGGCCTTCCCACTCCCCGCCTACCTCCTGGCCCTCTGCTTCCGCCCATCCTTTTCCCTTCAGAGGCTGCCAGCCCCTCTGATCCTTCTAACAAGGAACCCTGATGGCATCTAGCCTGCCATGGAGGCAGAGTTCCACACTCATAAGCCTTTGTGCCTGGAGTGGGTTGCCATCTGTCTCATGGCATCTCCCTTTTCCTTCAGAGATCAGCTCTAGAAGCACCTCTTCCAGGAAGGCCTCTCTGATCCTTTCTCCCCCTCACCCACAAGGACTCTTTATGCATCTCTAGGAGTTTGCATGCTTCTCCTAAAGACAGTCAAGCAATGGAAGGGCAGTGACTGATTTTCCTTTGTTTTAGGAGCTTGCTGATAATGAGGGAGAAAGGGAAGGCCATAAGCTGAGGAAGGACTGGCTTCAGCATGAATGCTCTGCCTCTCCCTTCTTGGTTCTTCCCAGGGTCCTCCTCCACACACTTGCCTGTTCTACCCCATCCCATCATGCTCTTGTAAGCCCATGCCTGGTCAGGTCAGAAGATTGGGGAGGTTCTAGCCCTGCCCACCTATGCAGCCTTCAGCACAGTGTCTTTATGTCTCTGGACCTCAGTTTCCCTAAATATAAGGCCCCCTGCCTTAGCTCTAATGGCCAAGAGTGTGGCCCACAGAGAAGAGAAATGAGGGCCACATGGATGCTCCTAGCCTTTAAGCAACTGCTTCCCACATAGGGTGGCCCTCTGAGCATGCAGCCTTTAGGCCACTGGCCTGGAAAAGCCTGGACCTTGTCCAGTCAGGTGAGTCTGTGTGGCTGTTGGCTTCCTGGAGGTGGTGTGGGTGGAGGTGGGCTATTCCTCCTCCTCCATGGGGAAGCACAGGTGTTAGGAAACAACATGCTCTGTACCTCAGGGCTGCAACAGAGCAGGGACTTCCCTGGATTTCACAGATGGGAAGCCTCTTTTAGTCTTGCCTCTGCTACTAGTCCCTGGGGTAATTGTGGGCTTCATTTTCTTCCTCTGCGAAATGAGAGGCCTGAACTGATTGTCTTCAAGGGCCTTTCTAGCTCTAGCTCCATCATGTGATTGGTTCTAAAAGGCTCTCAAGCCCTCTTCTAGCTTTCACATTGGCTCTGCTCTGGGCTGACCTATATTATATTCTTAAGGTCCTTTCCTGCTCTCCCATTCAGATGACCTATAGCCAAGGTCCTAGAGCCTGATCTTTGAGGGACCTTAGAGGACCCCCTGAGGCAAATGGAGTCACCCAGGGAGTCAGGCTCTTGGTGCTCTTTCCTCTGTCCCATGGCTCTAAAGGTCTTTTGGGCTTGGACCACTGCCAGGGCCTTCTTTCCCTAGGGATCAGAAAACAACAGCTTTTTTGGTTGTCCCAAGGAGAAGAGAGGGCAGTGAGGGGAGGCCTTCTGACCTGATCAATCCAGAGCTTGCCCACGATGATATTGTGCACAGTAGAGGTGCTTTTCCGCCAGATGTAGTGATTCCCGCTGGCCTGGAATTCTAGGTGAATGGCACCTAAGGGGAAAGAAAAGGCTGAGAAGTCATGGCTTACCCAAATGGGCCCTGTGAGAAGACCACATGCACTGGCAGATCTGGCTCTCCCACTTACCTTACCTCTCTCTAAGTCTTGGCTTCTTCATCTGTAAAATGGGGATCAAACTCCCAGCTCCACTACCTCAGATGGTAGGGGTAGGAGCCAAACTAATTTTTTTTCCAGTAAACAAAAAGAGAGATTTTCTTTCTCTCCCATCTCATTCCCACTGGAAAGCAAACAAAACCCTTATAATAAATGTGTAACTGTACAAACCAGATTTCTCCACTGGTTAAGTCCAAGAAATGTAGGTGCCCTTGGCACCCAGAGTACTGTCTCTGTTGGAAGGGGAGAGCCTGCTCCATCTCTGAAGTTCTAAAGTCTTTCTAGGTTACCATCCTCTAGGCTCTGCCCACCTCATTCTGCACCAGATCAGATAAGCCTTCCCCCCTCCATCATTTCTTACAGTCTGATGGCATTCCATCACAACCATACACTTCCTTACTTGTTTGACCATTCCTCAATGGATGGGCATCCTCTCATTCTTTCATCAGTCCAAATCTTTGCCACCTCAAAAGGAGCTGCTATCAGTATTTGCGTACCTCTGAGTCCTTTTTCTGTCTGTTGTGTTAAATAAGATATTCTACTGAAAATGCTTTGTCAAGAGACCTGGTGACTACCACATAAATATTAAGGCCAACAATGAAACATCAAGAAGGCAGGCTGTATCCTCATGCCCAAGGTTGACCCTGGAGAAGAGGGCAGAAAGAATATCTGTGCAGGAATACTGAATGAACGTTCAGATTTGGCTGATAGCTTGGTGGATTTGGCTGAAATGTAATTTTTCTTCTTCCCTCTTATTTGTTATGAGGGAAGTCACTGTCTGCTGTTCAGGGGAGCAGGGAAGGTCAAGATGATGTAAAAAAAAAACAACCAAAAGGTATCAACAGAAATTCTAAAATGCTTAAAAAAGAATAGAGTGTGATATAAGCGTAAGGTAATCAGGAAGGCAATGAAAGTTGGCTTAGGTAACCTCCAAGTTCTGGCTGCCTGGGCTCTGACAGTTCAGATTCTACGGAATGAATGAGGTCAAGAAATGCCCTTTCAGGTCAACTGAACAACTGTGCTATGCCTGGGGAAATGGGGATCTTTTGCTGTACACTGAAGGTACAGAACAGAGGCTGGAGCTACCAGAAAGGGTTTAGGAGGAGATTCCTGTACTAGGTGGGAGGTTAGGCTGTGGGTTAGAAGGTTAAGGCTTTATAGGGAACAAGGCCTTGAGCAGAACCTTTGGAAACAGATGAGTAGAACAGGCAAGGGTATAGGTGGGGTACTCTAGGTGGGAAATGGAAATCAACAGGGTTCATTTTAGGGAGGAGGAGGCCAATTTGTCTGGAGTAGTAGAAGTGTGCAAGTGGGAAGAGGTGGGAAGATAGGTCTGGCCCAGGGAAAGGGGGATGGATTTTGTCCTGTGGATACTAGGGAGCCACTAAAGGGATTTGGAAAGGGGAGTGAATTAAGAGCCAGCATGATACAGGGTAGGAGTGTCAACACAAATGGAACCCGGGCCACTGATCCCTGTGGAGTCTTGTGATGACTTAAGAAAGCCACAAAGAAACATGACCTGGGGTCCACTGTAGTTTTGTTTATTTTTTCATCTATTTCCCAATTTGATTTTCATCTGGTGTGGGTCCTGGTTGGAGGAAGGATTACATGTACAGGTGGGAGTGGAAGGAAAGAGATCAGCTGGAGCAGACCATTCTGGTTTCTTTGAGAGCCAAGATCAGCCCATGATGTAAGAGTGGTGGCCATGGGACACAAACACCCCAAGAAATTCTTGGCACCTGACATGCTGGGAGGAATGTGGAAGAGATGTCGAAGATGACAGAGGTTTGCAGCCCAAGGGATCAGGTGCACTAGGGCTCATTGATCCTCCATGCTTCTGAGCTGACGCTGACTCACCCTTCTCCAGTCTTCGTGGTCCAGCCCATAGTACAACTTGTTCTTTGGAAAGTACCAAAAGAGCGGAGGCTGCCTCCTCGGAGGTTCCCATGTGATGGCACCAGAGATGGGGGGGAGGGGGGGAGAGGGGAGAGCTTCTCAAAGCTCCAAAGAAAGGGCATGAGAACAAAGATCATGATCATCTTGCTCAGGAATGAGACAGGAATGTGAAGGTGCTTAATGGACTCCCAAAGTCAGTGGCTTGGCCAGCAAGCCCACAGTATCAGAAGTACAGAGATGGTGAGGATCACTGCCATCAGGCAGGGCCAAGATGATTGAGCACAAGTTAGGATCCAGCCGAATTTTCCCAACATTCCTCTCCAAACAACTTTAAAAAAACTTCTCAAATCAAATTTTGGAGTAGTAGAGCCAACAAAAGATCAGAGAGGGCCGTTTTTTCCAATCAAAGACAACCTAGGAAGTCCACAGGAGAGGTTATAACATCTGGGTGGGTACAAGTCTGGAGCATGGCAGGACCACCAGCAATGGGTCTTAGAGGCAGTCATGAAAGAGCAAATAGCAGCTTCAGGAGCTCTCAGTCAAAAGACAGTAAGGAGGCCAGACAAGCGGGCAGAAAGGGATTAGGCCCTCTTCTAACACTGAGTACAGCTGGTACTGTTTGGCAATTCTAATGTCAATGTGTAATTTTGGGTTGCAGCTTCAGGACAGAGAGCAGCACAAGAGCTTGTGGTGACAAGAAGCAAGGCTGGCCACAACTGTAGGATGCAGAGGAGTGCTTGTGATTACTCAAAGGGAGCAGGGGCCCTGGTCACAGTCCCAGGGCCAAGAGGCCATTACTAGGCCTTGCAGGGAACCAGGGATCCTTCCTGGGTACGGACCAGTATGAAGACTAAGAGAGCAGTGACCCCCCAAACTTACAGACCCCCCCCCCAGAATTAGCTCTGAAAACAGCAGCAGCACGGGGCCTCCCTACCCCAAGGTGAGCAGAGCCCAGATTTAACATAAAATTCAAAGTCAAGAAATTGGCTGGAACAATGTGCAAACAACCAAAAATGAACTCGATCCTTACAAGCTACTACGGTGGCAGTGGCAGAGGAGACTAGGGTCCCTTTGAGTGAATGACATGAGAAGCTCACCCAGAATCAAGGTCCAGCTCCATCATGACTTTGTGGGGAGTCACCTTCCATTTCTAGGGTCTATAGATAACATTGACCTAGATCTGTGTTGGCAAACCCATGGCCTGTGTGCTGGAGGGGGCTGCTCCCCTCTCCCTTTCTACACACCTAAGGACAATGCTCATCCACCCCACCTCTGCCCAGCTGTCCAATGGTATCCCTGCTATCTGGGGCAATGTAGGGGGGGTTCACAGGCAGCTTGAGGGTGAAGTTTGGACACATGATTTCTAAAAGGTTCACTAACGCTGGCCTTGATGGCCTCCGAGGGCCCTTCTAGTTCCCATACTTCTTGGGGATGTTTAGAGGAGGGCAGCTGGGGTGGGGGAGGTTGCCTTGGAGTTGAGTGACCTGTGTAGTCTAGCCTTAGTTCTTGCTCTAAGCTGGCTCTAGGCCTAATAGTTAATGATTCTAAGAAGTTCCTTCTAGCTCTGACATTCTGATGATTTTGTGCTCTATGGTCTTTTTTTTCTCTGCTCTGTATTTTAAAATCCCATCTGACGTTAGCACCCAGATTATCAATCCATGTCTTGCCTCCTAACGGAGTGTTCTACAAAGTTCTGTCCTAGGCCTTCTCTTATGACACTATACCCTCTCTTGGGGATTGTGTAAACTCCCAAACTCAATAATCATTTCTTTTGTAGATCCGTCCCCAATCTACATAATATTTGTACTTCTCTTCTGACTTCCAAGGCCACATAATAAACCATCTTTTCCATTCACAGACACTGGAAACTTAAAATATCTAAATAGTCATTATCTTTCCTTCTAGTTTTCCTTTCCTTCTGGCCATCCAGGTTTGCTCTTCAGAGTCCTCCTGGATGCCTCCCTCTATTCTACATCTGATCAGCTGACAAGCCTTGTCCATGCTACCTCCATACTGGATTTCACAGTCATCCCTGCTACTATACTAAGAAGACTACTACTATCCTGGTTCAGGCCCTTACCACTCCAAGCCTAGACTAATGGAAGAGCCTCCTCTAAACCTCCCTTGTTGTTCCAGTTTCTCCAACCCTTTCTCCACACAGCTGCTGCCCAACTGATCTTCTTCCAGCACAAATCTGGCCTTGCCGCTCTCCTGTTCAAACATCCCGAGGGGCTCCCTATTGCTTCTGAACAACTTGGATTGCCTACGGAGCTGTAGCTGACTTGTCCTCTTCCATCTCCCATCACTTCCCTTTACATACTCTACTTTTAAGCTATATCAGCCTCCTCCCCATCTATCAAATTCAGCCTTCTATTTTCTACTGACATGTCTTTGCCAAGACTATCCTCTTCTGTCCTAGAAGACACTCTCTTCTCCCTTCTCTCTCTCAGAATCCTGGGCTCTTGGAAGGGCAGCTCAGGTGTTTCCTTATCCATGAAGCCTTTCCTGATCTACAACCCCCCCCAATTGGTTGCTACTTTCTCCTTCCTCAGATTACACTGTATTTAATTCTTGAATGAGAAGCTGTATATACCAGTGGAACATAAGTTCCTTGAGGTCAGGAACAATCTTTTGCTTTTGAATCTCTGGTCCCTAGCACAGCACCTACCACATAAATAGGGGCTTATTGCATAGTTGTTGAAATGAATTCCACAAAAAGAAAATTCTTTCCCTCAGACTCATCACTGGTGTGGTTCCATGACAACTCTGAGAGACCCCTGAGAGAATCTGACATCCCCGAGACATGGTAGTCCAGGAGGTTACCTTGACAGGGCATGTGCTAGCTAAAAAAAAAAAAAAATAAAAAATCCTCTACCCACTATTTTGTGCAATGAAGTCTCAACTTCATGTAAGTCATTTGATTTAGAAGAAGTCACAAGATTACTCCTCTTCCCAATTGTCACCCGACTAAAGGAATGTCACAAAACTGTTCCTCTCCCTCTCACCTCAGGGTCTCCTGATTCCCTCCATCAATAAGAAACCAGATGTCTCAATCCCTACGTCCTGTTTTTCATCTAATTGGTATATTAACTGTGTAGAAACCAGTGGCCAAGTGGTCCTTGGTTACCAAGAGCTGTGGACCCAATTTATTTCAGCAACCTTATGCATTGCTAAATAAATCATCGTCTGGATGTCATTACTCAATTTCTTTATTTTACTGTAACACATGATCTTACCTAGTGGCATAATGGAGAGGTATTTGCCCCGGAACTTGCTGGAGATGGTGATTTCCTGCCACAGGGTCCAGCCATTTTTGGAAAACACATGGTGGGCAGCTGCAGGAGGGTGGTGACTCACCTGAGAAACAGAGGAGGATAATAAGAAAAATCCAAATCACTTTCTGAGGTTTCACTTCATCACCAGAAAATGGACAAAGATTGACCAAAATGAGAAAAGCCAATGTTGAAGGGGTTATGGAAATGCTGACACAACCATGCATGGTTGGCGGTGTGGAATTGGACTAACTGTTATGGAAAGAAGTCTGGAATTATAGGATGAAAGTGAGCCAAGTATATAAACCCTATGACTTGGAGATTCCACTGCTAGCCACTTACCCCAAAGAGATCAACAGTGAAAATAAAGGCCCCCAATACACCAACATATTTACAGTAGCTTTTTTTTTGAGAAGCAAAGACCTGGAAAAAAAAGTTGGTTGGTTGCTATCCTTCGTATTTGAAGAAGACCAAAATGACATCACATATGATGTCTTTTGACTCTTGCATAAACTGGATTTCAATGAGGCAGAGTTGTACAGAGTAGTCAGCTTCATTTTCTCTTCTAGTCATCCAAGTCCAGGGGGACAAGACAAAAGTCAAGATGACTGGTGATGGCCTGGGATGCAATGAATGACCTTGTAGTCCTTAATGCTTGTAAGTGCTGCACCATGCTTGTTTCTGCCACCGTCACGGCCACTGGAACGATCTGTTCTGATCCACTGGGGGGAAGTCTTCACAGGCTTGGGGTAGACACCTCCTTAATTGACTAAGAGTTTGAAGCTTGTTAGTTACCCTCAACCTGGTTTAGCCCATCTGCCAAAAGAGTTTACTGGTGTGTGGCCATTCTATGTGCTATGGATTCTTGGAGCCACAGGTGAGAGCTGGGTGGCAGGTGGACACTAGAGGAGGAAAGCAGTGGATAGAGTGCTGGGTCTTGAATCTGGAAGATTCCTCTTCCTGAATTCTACTCTGATCTTAGACAGTTATAGTTGTGTAACCCTGGGAAAATAACTTAGCCCTGTTTGCCTCATTTCCTCATCTGTAAAATGAACTGGAGAAGGAAATGGCAAACCACTCTAGTATCATTGCCAAGAAAATCCTAAATGGGGTCATGCAGAGTAGAACATGACTGAAAAACAATACAAAACTAGTACCTTTGGCTCCCAATATATATGGTTGGAAACAAAGTAGACTCGTGTGAGAGTCCCACCCACCCTTCTATGGGCTATCAGTTGTACCCTTTGCATGGAGATTGCATTGAGATGCAATGTAGCCACCAGACTTGAAGGGGCACTGTATAACTGGCATTTTTCAAATGATGCTTTAGGCCACTGTCTTCAATCTTTCTCCAGTCTCCTCTGCTATTCTTCCCAGATCTTCTCAAAGACAATGAAGTCATCAAGGAACACCAACACTTGTAGGTGTAGGTGGTTTTCTCCCCAATTACTTTCTTCATCAGTCAGTGGAAAGTGGCAAGTGCCCCTTTGATGCCTTGGGGTATAAACTCTGGTTGGGCAGATAAATGCCCTTCACAGAGCAGTCACTGGTAAGGCCAGGACCAAGAACCACTACCCACCTAATCCAGAATATCTTGATCTTGACTGGTCCACTCTGGTTCTTTTATTCAAAGTTGGTAGACTACACACATTATTATCTTTCTATTATTCTTTGGTACCACCACTAAAATTGATGTCTAGGATCTGTGGGATGGACTTTTAAGATCATGTTACTACCATCAGGGCTTTGAGATGGTCTCTAAGGTCATCCATCCATCACAGACAAAGGGATCTTCCAATATCATACCCAGAACACTTAGGAGTCAGGGAGCCCGATCCTGTAGGTCACTCTTTAGGCACATTCCCCTCATTCTACTCATATTATGAAAACATGCCTGTCCTCTTATCCACCTTGTTCAACCAACCCTCCCATTCTTTTCATATTGGAGAGTCACCATAGCTTAGTATCTAAGGCTTCACTTCTGAGACTGGAGAGCCAATGCTTGTGGGATGTTTCTTGATACTGCTTATCTCTACTGGCCTGTAGGAACCCTGTTCAGAATGCAAGGATAGTCCCAACATGTAGCCACTGGGTCCAGCTTGCTATTTGAAGTATCCTCCTAGGATCTTAAAAACTGGATTTGGTTCCAATTAATGCTGACATGAGAAATCTTCTCCGGGTCTGAACAGAGCCAAGGCGTCCATTTTCCTGTTGATAACATCAACCCTTTTCACAAATTCTAGGCTTCCTCTGATGGAACCAAGATACAGGTAGTATCTTTCACTTAGGCCTCTGAATCCAAGCCCATCCAAAGGGTGTAATGATACTTAAAAACCAATACCTTTTATACAGGACCAGAAAATTCTAAGTTATTTGTGCTCCCTTGTCCCAGAAAACATGAGAGATGAATGCCCATTGCTCAGATTATGACACCCAATGGATGGATGAGTTTCTCAGTCATCATTTATCTTGTGAGCAGGGTTATAGGATCTTCAAAGGCCCACTGTTTTACAGCTTAATGGGCCTTTAAGAGTTCCTCTTAATCTAACCTCTTATTTCCAGGCAAGTTCCACGGGTAGGTAGCATGCAGCAGAACTGGGATTCCAACCTAATCAGTTCTCTGATTCCCAATTTCCTGCTTTCTCCATGGTCCCCAGTTCCTCTTGGGACTATGACTGGACAAATTATCTGGGTCAGAATTGAGCAGGGGGAGATCTTGCTAGGCAGCTCATTCAATGATCTCAATTTGTTGGTTGCCATGAAAACCTTACTTCTTACATCAATATTCTTCCAATGATGTTTGGGAATTTTCAAAAGCTACAATCTCAGATGAATCTCGGCTATGATGCTACAAGTGGGCACTTGCATAGGAGAGGTAACCTCAATGCTGCTATCAAGGACATATGAGACCAGGCATGTAGTGAGAGAGAAAGAGAGAGAACAGATGGATTGCCTGAGTGCTATACCTTGGGAAAGGTATGCTCCACTCAGAAGAGGGCAGCTTCCAGTGCCCAAAGTGGATGTAGACAGGAGACGAGAAGCCTGGAGAGGTTAGAGTGTAGTTTGAAGTGGGGAGCGAGTGTCTGTGCCAGGGACATTCCAGTGTAGATTCTCAAAATTTATTTTGGTGAGACAGACAGGCTAAAGAAAAAGGGTGACCACAATGAGACTGCTGACTTGACCTAGTGGACCTAGAGGTTTGCTATTCCCTGAGTCAGGCTCTTTTAATTGTTTTTTAAATTTTTATTCAGAATATTTTTCCATGGTTACATGATTTATGTACCCCCCCCACTCTCCACTCTTTCCTCCCCCTTCTCAAAGATGACAAGCAGTTCTACTGGGTTATACACGTATCATTATTCAAAGCTTATTTCCATGTTATTCATATTTGCAGTAAAGTGATTCTTTAACATCAAAACCCTAATCACATCCCTACTGAACCACGTGATTGATCATGTATGAGTTAGGCTCTTTCAAGGCAGGAGGGAAGGGCTCGCTCACTGCTTTCCCCTTCTGCTTCTTCTTCTCCACACATAGCCTTGGCTCTAACTATGTTAGAGATTCTATGACATCTTATATACATAACTTCATTTGGAACTCTTGACAATTTGTGACAGGAGTAGTGAAAGCATCACAATTCTGATTTTACAGATGAGATGAAGCTGAATGCCATGTTCAGGGATTCCCTCATCCTTCCTATTTGTATCTTCAGTACCTGGCACAGTGTCTGGCATATGGTAGTGTGTTAATGATATTTTGAGGTCTCTGATCTAAATTTCCTGTGGACATTTAGGGGTCCTTGAACTACATTTCCCATGAGCCAACTGGCTTCCTGTCTTACATGGTAATGTAAGACTGTCATGTAATAACGTAGATCAGTGGTTCCCAAACTTTTTTGGCCTACCTCCCCCTTTCCAGAAAAAATATTCCTTAGCCCCCTGGAAATTAATTTTAAAAATTTTAATAGCAATTAATAGGAAAGATAAATGCACCTGTGGCCATCACTGCCCCCCTGGATAAATGTAGCACCCACCAGGGGGCGGTGGCACCCACTTTGGGAATCACTGACATAGACAGAAGGATAAAAACCAAGTGCCAGGATTGGCACTCTCTCTTTTCTGGCTGAAGCAGCATGGTGGTGGAGGTAATGGTAGGTCTTTCAAACTGACTCTTAACATGGCATGTGGCTTCATTTTTCTAATGGCTACCAATAAATTTTTTTTTAAAATTTAAATTTGAATTTTGAATATTTTCCTATAGTTACATGTTTTATGTTCTTTCCCTCTCCCTCACTCCCTTACCCCCCATAGCCAACGCACAATTCCACTGGGTTTTACATGTAACATTGATTAAGACCCAATCCCATATTATTGATAGTTGGACTAGAGTTATTGTTTAGCTTCTACTTCCCCAATAATATTCCCATCAGGCCATGTGATCAAGCAGTTGTTTTTCTTCTGTGTTTCTACTCCCATAGTTCTTCCTCTGAGTGTGGCTAATTTTCTTTCTCATAAGTCCCTCAGCCTTGCTCTATGCTCAAAGGGCTTTAAAAGACTATCTGCCTTTTGATCCAGACATAGCAATGCTTGGATTATACCCCAAAGAGATAATAAGGAAAAAGACTTGTACAAAAGTATTTATAGCTGAGCTCTTTGTGGTGGCAAAAATTGGAAAACGAGGGAATGTCCTTTGATTGGGGAATGGCTGAACAAATTGTGGTATCTGCTGGTGATGGAATACTATTGTGCTCAAAGGAATAATGAAATGGAGGAGTTCCAGGCGAACTGGAAAGACCTCCAGGAAGTGATGCAGAGTGAAAGGAGCAGAGCCAGAAGAACATTGTACACAGAGACTGATACACTGTGGCATGATCAAACATAACACACTTCTCTACTAGCATCAATGCAAGGATCCAGAGCAAGGCTGAGTGAGGGACTTTGAGAAAGAAAACTAGCCACACCAATAAATCTTTTAAGATCCTAATATTTTTAAATCTATCCTTCTATATCCATTTTATTTCTTACAGTAGAGCCTGGCATTTATAAATGTTTGTTGATTGACTAAAAGACATTTTTTCATCTTTGCGTGCTAGTGCACCTTCAATAGTGTTGGGCCCTCTGGATTGAGTTATTGAAGAATGAAGTGTGATCTTTGCTCTGTTTCAACTTAGAATCTTTTAGAATGGCCAAAATAGGGATGTATATAACTAGACTTCAAAAGAGGATGAATTCAGAGCATAGGAGAGGTAGAAGTTGGAGATCTGAGGAGACAAGAACATTTCTAACTGTGGGGAGCAAGGTAAGGTAGGTAGCTTCTGAGGACCTAGAGACGGGCTATGATGTCAGCAGGGAGATAAGTGGGGTCTGCATGGGTGCCTCATCCTAGGAGTACCCTTTCTTGATGCTCCTAACTGTGAGAGCTCTCCCTGCTTCTCCAAAGCTTGGCAGAAGCCTGGGTTTTGCTTCTCTGTGTACATGGTTTATGTTTCTAGGAGAATATAAGCACCCTGGAGCCAGGTCTTCTTTACTGGCTTTGTCTCTGGATCTGTAGGACAATTCCTTATCCCACTGATGGACAAACTACAGCCTGTGGGCCAGATGCAGCCCCCTGAAATGTTCTATCTGCCTGGCCTCCGACATTATTCCTAATCTGATGAATACCATGAGTACGATACAATGAAACTTCGAAAGAGTTGCCTTAGAAACAGACTGACAGGTGAGCATTTCTTTTCCTTTGGCCCTTCTTTAAAAAGTTTGCCCATCATTGCCTTACACATCCTTACTGAATCAGACTGAACAGAAGGAGACAATTCTGGAACTGGAAATATGGCAGGGACTGAAAAAAGTTAATGAGTTGTTTTATAAGTAGGCAGGAGGGAAAAGGAGGTGCTGAGCCAGGACTAGACCCTGATTTCTTCTGATTCAGTCTGCCTAACCAACAATGCACAGAGATAAGCACGTTGTAGGCCTCAACGCCCAGTTGGTAAATGGAACAGGCCACATCTCTGTCTGTAATTCTGGAAGACCATTCGATGTGGGAAGTCATGTGAGGGCCAGAGCTTTGCTCACCGTCTAGGGAATTGGGAGAAGGGCAGAAGAGGCTCGAGGTCGTTATGATGCTGCCCTCTGCTGGCATTCTTTCTACTTTTTTTGAAACCTTCCTTGCTGGATCTTCATTGGGTTCCTGCCCACTAACTGTGGCCATACCCAATATTATGTACTGGATTATTTTCTCTTTTCTGTATACATTGTCTTCCTGGCTGATCTTATCAACCCCCATAGCTTCCATTAGCGACTCCATATGTATGGATTCAACCCCAATCTCTCCTTCCAGAATACCAATTATACATACTTCCACACACAAAAGTTTCTCTGACTTGAATCTGTCCCCATTCAAATCCACCCTCCACTCAGATGTCCAAGTGCTTTTCCTGAAGTTCAACTCCAACCATGCCACCCCCCCCCCACTCCCTAGTACCTCTAGGATAAAACAAAAAAACAAAAAACTCTGGCTAGTATTTAAAGTTCTTCATAACCTGCTCTCTTCCTGCCTTTCTAGTATCCTCTTTCCTTCCCTCCATGTAGACTGTATAATCCAGGGCCACCTTCTTGTCCCTTGCAGCCCATGTATGTGCCTTTTGTTTGCTGACACGCCTCCTGCCCTCTATTGCCACTGACTGTGCCAGAGTCAGCATGTCTCGGATCTCCTCTCCTTCCTTCTAGCTCACTGGTCCCGGTGTCTCTGGGGAGGTCTCTGATGATGCTTGCGTCTGCCCCTGGGCTCTGAGGCCTTCATCCTAGCCCATCTTCCCTGCATTCAGCCACTCTCTCTAGAAGTTGAAGCTGGTTCCCTTCTAATTAGTGCTCCTGCCATCTCCTTTCACTGAATAGAGTTTTCGTTCAGGGCCAATGCAATTAGTCTAATAAGAATCCATTCCCAAACTGTCTCTGGATCTAAGCAGACAGAGATGGGGAGGATCTCATGCTCAGCACTACTGCTGCAGCCATGCTTTGGTTCCTGATATGATGTGATGATTTCCATCCCAATCTCTGCCTTGAGGGAAGGAGTCCTGAGCAGGGGTTCCTGGTTGGTTCAGGGGGCTTCCCCAGAACCCAGTAAGGCAGCCTAGCAGGATTCTTATAGGTACTGGCAATAAGAACACCAAATCACACCTATATGTGCCTGGCGGTTTCCAGTGCGTTTACAAAGGGACCTCATTGGTCCCCCCCAAAGCAGGATGCCACCCGCCCCCCCACCATTGGCTGAGGCCCCAAGTGTTTTTCTGAGAGGTCTGTTTCTCTACCTGCTCACAGAGGGAACGGAAGCCCATTTCTTCCATCTGATCCAGTTCAAAGGTTTCTCCCAACATGGGATTGAATGGCTTAGCTATGCGGTTGACGGTGGTCGAGTAGGAAGACACTGAGAAGGCAGCCACGAAGCACATTTGCTCTGTGGAATTTTCACACTTGACAGCCTTGTCCAGCAGCTCATGGTACTCCAAGTCCTCGGTCAGCCGTTGAAGCATGGACAAGGGCTCATTAAAATTCACCTGGAGAGAGAACACAAGGGCCAAGAGCAGCTCAGCTTTCCACAAGGCTTTTAGCCTCTGCCCACAGCAGTCCTAGAAGGCAGGATTGTTTAGGATACTCACTCTCTCTGGGAGGAAAAAGTAGTCTGGGTTTTTTGGCTGGGCAGAGTATCTTGTCTCTGGGGCAAGAGAGCTTGAGAGGGAGAGAGGGTGAGTGCTAAGTGTCTAATTATACAAAAATACTGGGTAAAGCTCTGGGGTAGCGGCTGGATCTGGAGTCCGAAGACCCAAGTTTAAATCTAGCCTCAGATACTTTATTGGTTGGGTGACCCTGGGAAAGTCACTTCTTCTCTTTAAGCCTCAGTTTCTTCATCTGCAAAATGGAGATATTAACAGTACTTACTCATTACAGGTTTATTTTGAGGCTCAAGTGACTACATATGTACATACACACATACATACGTCTAATGGTCAGCCACCAAGCATTTGTTAAGGTTCTTGTACATGCTAGGCACTGTGCTAAGCACTGGATATACAAAAAAGAAAGCCAAAAGACTGTCTTGGCCCTCAAGGAGTCTAATGGGGGAGGGAGGATGGGGTAAAACAAGCCATAGATGGGTCACATTGGAAAATAATCAGCCAAGGAAAGACACAGAATTGAAGGAGACCAGGAAAGGCTTCCTGGAGAAGGGAGGATTTGTGCTGGGACTTAAGGAAGCTGTGGGGCAGAGATATAGTTTTCTTTGTAAACCTTAAAGCCTTTATACTGAAGACACAATCCTCTTCGACACTTCTTGGCTAGGTGACCCTGGGCAAGTCTCTTAACCCCAACTACCTTTCCTTTGCTGTTCTCTTGCCTTGGAACTAATACTTAGTATTGCTTCTAAGACAGAAAATAAAAGTCTAAAAATAAATCAACCAAATACTGTCCTGAACAAGAAGCAAGTTTGGAAAAACCTATACAATGTACAGAATCATAGATTCAGACTCAAAATCAAAGAATGTAGAATCATGAGATCATGAATTCTTTGGGTCAGTTAATCATGAAATCCCAAGTCATAACTCTGTGAAACATCATCTCAAGAGATCAGAGACAGATTTACTGGGGATCTTTGATCTTGCTGTCCCTCCAAGTGCATCACCTCCATGTCCATAAACTCTGAAACTCTCTCATCTGATTGCAGTCTGCTGTAATTCTTTTTTTTTTTTTTAAACCCTTGTACTTCGGTGTATTGTCTCATAGGTGGAAGATTGGTAAGGGTGGGCAATGGGGGTCAAGTGACTTGCCCAGGGTCACACAGCTGGGAAGTGGCTGAGGCCGGGTTTGAACCTAGGACCTCCTGTCTCTAGGCCTGACTCTCACTCCACTGAGCTACCCAGCTGCCCCCAGTCTGCTGTAATTCTAACTGCCCCTCTGCTGTGCAATCCCAAACTCTGGTCCTCTTGGGACCTCCAATCCCTCTCCCTGTCTCTTTCCCAGGCTTTTCCCGTTGCTCTAGGCACACACTCGCCATCACAACCTCTTAGTGAGCCAGATCAGCTCTGTATTGCCCATTTCTCTCAAGTGCCTTAACCCTTGTTGCACTGCTGATTGTGCCCTGCTGAACTGCCACCTTGGTGTCACTCCTGCTATCTGCTGCCTTTGCTCTGGAGAAAAATCACATACCTTTTCTGACTAGGTCCACAGCAAATGTATGTCATATAAATTCCTACTACTCTACTTCCCTTGTTACCTCACCATCCTACCCTCCACAGAGGCTCTTCCAAATCCTGTCCTCCCTCCTCAAACCTCCTGGGGCTCCTCTGCCCCCTTTCCTCTTAGCTGAGAATCTTGTCTTATATTTCATTGGAAAAATTGAGGCCGTTCACTGAGAGCTCTCTTTCCTTCTTTCTTCCTCATCTCCCATCACTCATATGCCTTCTGCCCTTCTCTCCTCCTTCATCCCTGCCTCCCATTGGGAGCTGACCCTTTTCCTTGCCGAATCCATCTACATACCCAAGTAATTCTATTTCATACCACTTTACCCAGCAGATTGCCCCTCTACCACCCATACGAGTCTCTTATCTTCAAACTCTCCCTGTCTCTTGGCTGCCTCCATACAGCCTACAAACATACATCTTTTCCTCAAAAGATCCTCCCTTGATCCTTCCCTCTCTGCTAGCTCTCATTCTGTATCTCTTCTCCATTTCCTGGATAAACTCCTAGAGAAGGCTGCAACAATCTGTGCCCTCTCTCTCTTTTCAACTTTCTGGAGTCTGGCTTCAGATCTCATTCAACAGAAACTTACTCTCTCCTGATTTACTAATGATCTCTTAACCACTAAATCCAATGGCTTTTCCTCACCCTTATTGACTTTTCTGTAGCCTTTGGCACTGTTCAGATATTGGCAGTCTCAGCTCTGAGATGCCTAGTCCTACTCTCTACCTAAACCTCAGGACCCTCCTTGCATGAACTTGCTCTATCATCTCTGTTAAAGTCTGTGATGGGGCTACTCTAATTGACTGTGGAAGATTAAACCTTCATCTGTCTAGTCACTGGAAATTCCTGCTTAGGACTGGCTCTACATCAGCCTTCCAAGAGTGACGCTACTTCACTCATCATTCCAGTTAAGGCTTCAGCCTCACCTGTGTTCGGTGGCTGATGGGAATATTGGAGACTTTGATGAAGGGTTCTGATAGGAATAGCTCATGGGGGCTGCCCATGATCCATTTTAGGGTAGCTACACAAATTTTCTTGTTGATATTGAGCATTCTGGCAGCCTTAGTGAGAAGAGTAAGCCTACTTGCCAAGATTTTTCCTTTTCTATTTATCATGGTAATGACCAGGATAGAGAATGTGCCCAGATTTTACACACACTTCTCAGTGATAGTGATAAGGAAAACAACAACTTGGATGCTTACAGCACTTTATAGCTGAAGTGTTTTCTAAATGATATCTCATTTGATCATCATGAAAACCTTGTGCGCTAGGGAGCACAAGAGTTATTACCCTTTTACAGATGAGGGAACTGAGGTTTACCACATGCCATTCTTCTAAATAAAGAGCTAAGGACACTTCTCTTACCAGGTTGTCTAACAATGGGATGCAGAACTAAGAAGTAAGCTCCCCAACCCTGGACAACTGTTAGGATCAGAGGATCAAAGCATTTTGGAGCTGCAAGGAAGCTTTAAGACCATCTATTCCAAGTCCCTCATTTTATAGACAGGCAAACAGAGAACCCAAGAGATTAAATGACTTACTCAAGGTTAAAAACATAGCAATGGCTACCTTTCATAGAACTGGATTTTGAATCCAGGCCCTCTGACTTCAAATCCAGGGCTCCTTCCACTGTACCAAGCCATCTCAGTTATCTCTTTATAGGCATAATTATCCATGTTTTACACAAGAGAGTCCTGGAGTTCATGCTTAATGATATCTCAGATCTCCTGGCTTTTCTGAAATGTGAGGATTCCCTATCACTGTACTCTTTCCCTAAAGCCATATATCTCTAGAGAACTGGGATCAGGACTCTTTTTTCCTGTTGTTTTTTTTTTAAATAAATTTAATATAATTTATTGATGCCTTTGTTTTAAATAAAACACTCATTTATGAAACATATTTATCTTCCTCTCCAGCAAGTCATCCCTTATAAATAAGATTAAAAAAGAATGAGGAAAAGAACAACTTAGCAAAGCTGACCAGAACACTGGCCATGATTGTGAATCTCAGTTTTTGCCTTTATATCACTAATTCCACACACTGCATACATAGATGTTTCTTAAAGGCCTAAAAATGCATGTGGTGTCCTATACCCATCTTCAATCAAAGAGAGGAAGAAGCATTTAAGTTCCTGTCTGGGGCCAGGCTTGGTCTGGATGATTAGAAAGACTTTTGTCCTTTCCATTTGTATTATTATAGTCATTATGATATGGTTTTCCTGGTTCTGCTAACTTCAATCTGTATCAATGCAAAGGAGTCTTTCTAGACATCTTTGAATTCATCACTCAGTATTTCCTATGGTATATTACTCCTCCAATTCACTCAAGTACCACCATTTGTTTTGCCATTTTTCAGTACATGAGCACTGCCTTTGTTTCCAGTTCTTGGTTACCATAAAAAGTGCTGATAGGAACATCTGGTTGGATAGAGTGAGCAATAGGGTCTCAGGGTCAATGGGATACGGCCATTTCATTTCTTAGCATAATTCCCAATTGCTTTCTAGAATGTTCCCACCAATGCCTAGCTTAAGCAGTGCCTGCCTTTCACAGTGATTTTTATCTCAGTAAATTTGCTAGGCATGAGGTGAAAAAGGAGTTGTTTTGGTTTCCATTTAGCTTGCCATGAACAACTCTAATTACTGTTACTCAACTGCAGTATGATTTACCCACTGGGAAATGGCTATTGGTCATGGGTATTTGTTCTAATTTCCTATGTCTTGGTTAAAATCTGGCTTCCCTCAGGTACTTCCTAGCTTTGTGACCCTGGGCCAGTCATTTAACCCCCATTGCCTAGCCCTTACTGCTCTTCTATCTTGAAAACAATACACAGTATTGACTCTAAGAAGGAATTTCCTTCCTTCCTATGGAAATATAAATATTTCCTATGTCGAAAATTCAAGTCTGGTCCTAGATACTTCCTTGTGATCTTGGGCAAATCACTTAATCCCTACTGCTTAGCCCTTAGCACTCTTCTGTCTTGGAACCAACATTTAATATCAATTCTACGACAGTAAATAATTTTTAAAATTCCTCTGTCTTTTGGATCTGAGAATCTCGTCTGAGATTCAAAGATTTTCTTTTCCCAGTTATTTGCTTGATTGTTTCTAGTCAAAAGACCATGATCTTTGGAGTAAAACCAAGCCAAGTTTGAACTAAGTAGCTCTGCCTTCCCTTCCTCACAGGTCACTACAGCCTTATGAATGAGGGCTCTCGTTCTTTCATTCATATTCTTTTTCTCCCCAATAATGCTCTTCTCCTCCAGGATTTTTCATCCTTGGCCTTCCTTTCCTCCTACAGCTCCTTTATGATTTTGCCTTCTTCTGTGATTATAATAGGGCTCAGCCATGTTTCTGTATCAATTACTCCTACACATTCACTTACATTTCATTAAAAAAATCTAAGTGGGTTAATGAGTTCCTTGTACCCCTCTTGTCTGCACCTCTTTAGATCTCTCTCCTTTTTCCAGGTCACTGGAATTGTTTATATGTCTTCAGCAATTCCTTTTGGGGAAAATTTTCCATTCTTCCTGGGATGACTTTCCCTTTGAATTGTAGGTCAAGGAATCTTTTCTCTCCTCTCTCTGAAATTTGCTTCCCAGTCACTCCTAACTTTTGTCCCCTTATGTATTACAAGTCCCAAGATGGAGCTGCCACTTCCCCCATAAGTTCCCACCATTCCTGCTCCAGCTTCTCTTTGGGGAGGGAAGGGAAGGGAAGGGAAATCAGACCCAGAATGGAATTTCCCTCTGGCAGCTCCTCTGCTTTTGGAAGGATCAAATGATTATCAAAGCTAGACAAGGTGATGTTTTCTCCTTTACTTTGGTCAGAGCAGGAGCTCCAGGAGACAGTGTGAATCACCCCAAGGTCCTTACTGCTGCTACATACTCTGGTTTTGTCATGTTTCATGATCTCCTGTTCAGGTGACCTGCAGTATGCAATATATATCCAGGATAAAATACTGACCAATATCACTTCCATTTTTGCTTTCCTCCTGTAATGTTCACCCAAGTTCTTGTAACCTGCTTCTCTCCTCTGGCAGTTGATCATCTGAATAAGTAATATTCCTATATCCTTTCTCTCACCTAACCTGGCTCAGATGACCTGAATTCATGTTCTGCCTCTCCTACTTGCCCTAGTGGGATTCTATGTTTATCCTTTTTAAAATGGCGGGCCTTCGGGGGGGAGGGGGCTGAGCCCTTTTATATCTCATGATCTCTAGCACTGGGGGGAACTTAATAACTGCAGAACATTTGTCAAGTCACTTATTTCCTGAGCCTTAGTTTCTTTACCTGTAAAATGGAGATGGTATTTATACCCCAGGCCTCATAGGGCTGTGGCAGGGAAAGGTCAGCCTTCAAATACTTTAAGAACAAGAGTGATATTCTTGTACTTATTACAAATTCGCCATCCTGCTACCCATACAGGCTTGGGGATACTTTTCATTTTGTGGTTTTCGACAGGCCCCCCAGCTGCCCGCCCCTGCCTGGCCCCACTCACGTACAGGCATGGGGATCTTGGACAGTTCTTTGCCAATACAGTTCTTCATTATACTCCAGAGATTGATGTTATAGGTAGGCTTGTCAGGGATGCTCGTCCTCTTCTTGGTCTTGGGTGGGAGAATCCCAATGTGTGAGGAGTTCCCAAACACCTGCCAAGGAATGAGAAGGAGGTGCTGGGGACCTGGGCCTCAGCTATGAGAAAATCCAGGGGAAGTGCTCTTCTCCTGCTTGGTGATGAGGGCTTAGTTTGTTGGGGCTGTGCCCAGACATTCTGACCCCTGGGCAGGGCCCTGCTTCCCCCTGATCCCCTGAAGCTTCTGGCTGTCCTTTAGGACCATGGTGGAAGCAGCTTCCTTCCATTTTTCAGACAGAGGCATCATAATTTGGAAAAGACCCCTGATGTTTTCTGACTTCAGGGGCAAGATATGCCCTGACTTCTAGTCCCCAGATCTTCTAAGGCCTCACTTATGCACTCCCCCATCCCTGGGAACCCACCCTCTCTGGTCTAGGTTACTCACATTGTCCTCTGTATTCCACTCATCTGCCTCATTCCCACCTTCGGCAGCTCTGTGGAAAACACAAACGTCAGAGGGAAAGCCTTTTATTGCTCACGTGGTAAAGTGGGACCTGGCCCTGCAGTCTGAAAGACTCAGTGGCTCCTGACACACTGGACTGTCCTTGGACACTCTAACTCAGTGATTCTCAAAATGGGCGCTACCGCCCCCTGGTGGGTGCTGCAGCGATCCAGGGAAGCGGTGATGGCCACACTTTTTTTGTATTACATTCTATTCTGAGTTCAATAAATAGCTTCATAATTTCCAAGGGGGCTCAGTAATATTTTTTCTGGAAAGGGGGCGGTAGGCCAAAAAAGTCTGGGAACCACTGTTCTAGCTTAACCAGGTAATTTTCCCACTGAGCTCCTCCAGGAAAGGCCTTCCTGGGTGTCTTGGGATGGCCTTGAGGAGGCCTGAGGCCCTGGAAGCCCAGAACATGAGGGCAAGTTCTTGTGGGTTCTACTGGGCCAGGAAGGCTTTTATGTCTGTTGCCCAAGGGTCAATCTTGCTAGGATGAGCACAGACACACATCACAAGGTTGGTCACAGGGTGACAGGGTGGGAAGTAGATGACCACCAGGGTCTTTTCCACCCCTCGCTCTATGGTCCAAGGATCTTTGAACACCATCTGCATTAAGGGACAGAGAAGCTGTGATCTGTCCCAGTGGGGGGAGTACCTATCCTGCAATAACTCGATATCCTTGACTGTTTGATGTTACACATAGCTGTTTGCTGTTGACCCTTTAAAGGGCAGCGAATCGTTTCATCCTAGTCACACAGTTAGTGTAGACAAGTATTATCTCCATTTTACAGGTGAGAAAACTGAGGCTGAGAGAAGTGACAGGCTCCCTACTTTCATCATATGTCCTAGCTCCAGAGACCTTTCCTTGAATCCCTTCGTTGAGAATGTTTCTCTTCCTGCCAGGTGCTCTGAGAACACTCTGCATCTGTCCTTTGACCCTGGCACTCTGCCTGGCATACTCATCTCCTTACAGGTCATATCCAACTCCCACCCTGCCCCTTTGGAACACCAGCTCCTGGAGGGCAGGACTTAGCCATTCTTTATTTTTGTATTCCCTCCGAGAAGAAACACAATAAATGCTAAATGATGCTTGTCTCCAAAAAGGAGATGAGAAATGCCTCTTTCTCTATGACAGAAGTGGGGAGCCATGGGTATGGAATAATGCACGTGAGACCAGCCTCATTTTGCTGAAGTGCTTTTCCCTTCTCTTTGTGATTCTTGGACACAAGGGAGGTTCAATGGGAAGAAGGGGATATAAAATGAAAAAAAAAAAACCATAGCACGCACTAAATAAAAAGCTAACTCTTTGCTGAACTGAAATTTGCTTTCCAGATCTAATGCCTACAACTCTATTGCTCGTTAACTGGTCTGGGCCTTACTATGCTCTGTATGTATGTCATTATCCTTCTCTGTAAAATGGGGAAAGCTGCCTTGCCCTGGGCCAGCCGGTTCACACATGGAGGATCTGGGCCTGGAGCCTGGGCCCTTCCGATTCCTGGCGCTCTGGCCATTCTGCCCCACTGGCAGTGATGCCTCAGGGAGAGAACAAGCTTCTGTTGCCTGTAGCAGCCAGAAACAACCTCTGTTCTAGTCCTGGTCAGGTGTCTTGACTAAGTGCATGACAAACAGAGACTGACTTGGCCTTCTTCCTCCTCTCCTTCCAGTCTACGTTTAAATCAATAGAAAATATTCCTTTGTGTGCAGGGCATTGAAACGAGTATCAGATGCCCAATGTGTCTAAGACAGTGAGATTAATTGGAAAAGTGGCTCCGGAGTTTGGATTGTGTTCATTGTGATGCCTTGTCAGCCTCAGTTTCCCAACTTGTGAAATGGAGAAAGCAATCCTTAGTCTCTTCTTCACTGGGTTAGGAGAACCCAAGGCTCTAGAGAGGTGACTGGAGGGAGATGATTCTGGTAATGAGAGCTAAAGGCATGCCGATGGGCATTGGCGTGGACCATGTGATCGTGCACATGAGGGAAACAGGGAGAAGCTGGAAATGCAGAATTATACTGGTGTGATGCTGAGGCCCTGTTGGAAAACGGAGAGTGTGGGTAGAGATAGCAGGGACACAAATCCAAACTGTAACACAAGGGGCCCCCGTGCTGCCATTTCAAGGTTCTCCTCTGTGGATGGAGCCAGCTTGGAGATCACAAAGGTGGGAGGGATCTAGTCCTCCTCCTTACATTGCCCCTGACTATTCAATTCAACAGGTATCCCAAGACAGTCCTCCCTCTGGGCCAGGAGATGTTTGTTCCATTGCTGGAAATCTCTGAAAGCAATGTCTTCCTCATGTGGAAGTGAGATCTAGCCCATCTGGCCCCAGAGGATTCTAGGGGCCCAGGCAGACTTGGCTCCATCTCTCTTCCTTGAAACAGGCCCTCCCACGTCCTTCTCTGGGACAAATTCCCCTGACCCATCTCAGCCAACGGAGTAAGGGATGAGAGCATGACAGGTACTGGGGGCAGGGCCGAGAAGTTTTCACTCTGCTGGAGACAGCCACGAGAGATGAAGAAAAAGCCCTGGATCTGGAGAAAGCTGGGTGTGACCTGGGTAAGTCACTTAGCTTCTGTTTGCCTCAGTTTCCTCAGCTGTAAAATGCTTCCCAGGGTGGTTGTGAGATACTATTTGTACAGCTCTCTGCGTACTGTCACGTGCTAGAAATGTGAGGCATCCTCCCCACCATCTCGTCATGTCAGCTCTTTCCAGAATCCCAGGTATAGACAACGGCCATTTTAAACATGGACTCCACCAGCCCCTGGAGAAGGCCAGAAGGCTAGACTGGAGACTAGAGGGAACTTCAGCTGCACAAAGGAGGAAAGACAGGACTCCACTACTCAAAGGTAGGATGGGGGTTACTTTTGTCACTGGGATAAGGAGAAAGGAGGCACTTAATCCAAGGTTAGAGGACAAAGGATCAGTGAATGAATAAGACAAAGGAGCCAAGACCAGAACACTCCCATTCTGGGTGGACAGAGTGAGGCCAGACAAAGGGCTATCAGAATTCAGAGGAGAGAGGACTTTGTGTTAGGAGGGATCATGGCAGGCTTCATGGAAATGGTGGCTTTAGACCTAGGCCTAAGCTGAGGAGGAGCTGGAGGACTCCCATGCTCCCTCAGTTGGTCAATGTCCTTGTATCCTCTGATTTTTTATGCTCCCCCTGCTCTAGCCCACAACCTTAGAACAAAGAGTTTGGAATAGTAAAGGTAAAAGGGATCTCAGGGGCTCCTGGACTACTAGGCCTCAATCCCATTTTAGAAACATGAGGCAGGTATTTCAGAGAGGCTGAGGCAACAGTGTGGTCAGGCCCAGGAGCCAGCTGACCCACGAGAGGCAGACACTTGTTCTGCCTACATCTGGCACCCGGAACCTTTGGTGCTTCTGAGGCACCCGATACCCATTTCCTGGGCAGACTGCTACAGTGAGGACAGCTGGGTGCAGGGACAGAGACGTACCTGGTGCTTTTAGGGTCTGTGATCACAGTGATGAAAGACGAATCTTCCATGGCGTCAAAGTACTCTGTATCCTCATCTTCATCACTGTTCTCCCCCTTGATCCCTAGGAGAATGCTTCATGTTACCCCGAAGCCACCAACCGGCCTCGGCTCCAAGCAGAGCTTCGTGCCCTGGGAACGACGGCTCAAAGACTTGGATTCAGCACTCCAAGAGGGTTCTTCCTCGCACACTGGGACAACCTGGTGGGACTGTTCCCCTAGCATCCACTCTGTTCCCATAATAATAACGATGATGATGATGAAACCCCCGAGCTCTCATTTCCATAGCAGCACCTGAAGGTTTACGAGACACTTTTCTCCCAACAACCCTGTATAGTAAGGTTGTCTAGGTATTATTCTCCCCATTTTACAGCTGAAAAGACTGAGGATCTGAGAGGCCAAGTGACTCCCTGCAGCCAGCTCTCTCCTTTTTCACTTGTATTTCTTCATGGTGCCTCTGACCCCAGTCTGCCCTGCCATTCTCACACTATTGCTTGACTCCCTTCTGACTTAGTGAAAGGCAGCCTGGTTCTGCCCTGGCCAGAGGCCCTGTGTGATTTTAGATGAGTCCCTTCTCCTCTTGGGGCTTTTCCATCTATGAAATGAGGGGGTTGGAACAGCTCCTGCTACCCAGTACAGTCTGAGATTCATTTGAAGCCCAGGCCTAGAGGAAAGCTAGGACTGTTCAGAGAGCCATGGAGACAGCAGGAAGCTCAGAGGATGGAATAGTGATGTCAGGGGCTGGTCCTCGACTGCCCGACACTCCCTCTGATCAGATGCAACCATTGCCTTTTCTCTAGACACAGGCTTCCTGGTGGCCGAGCCCCGAGTGTCCTCTTGATTTTGAGTAGTTTGCCTCAGCACCCAGGTCTCTTGGGTTAGTTCTCCGAGTTTGAGTTCTGTCCTCTCTGGACCCCCTTGGCTTGTACTGTTGGCTCCTGTGCTACCTTGTGCCCACCTGATTCTTGGCTACCTACTTGGGTTTGCTCTGGCCTCTGAAACATATATTCTCCTACCCTAGGTGTGACATCAAGGGTGTTAGGTCTGAGCTTAAATTCCAGCTTCCTTCACAGCCACCTTAACCTGTCTGGGACTCAAGTCCTCCTTTATAAAAGAAACATATTGGATCCGATTACCCCTATAGCTCCTTCCAGCTTTAATGATGACTATGACTAACTGCTGCTGTAAGGGCTGGAAGATTGCTGGGGCCTGAGCCTTTTCTAATAATATAATAACTCTAATAATAATAACTCTTCCTTGTCTGAGCCCTGGAAGCACCTAGAGTCCAGAAGTCCACTTCTCATCAGCTGCTACTAATTCCTCTAAGTGCCAACGTGAACAGGGCCTAGAAGGTCAGAAGTGATAAATGGTTCAGTGGAGAAGGCTGGACTTAATAGCTTCTAGCTAGTCTCCCTCAAAGCTGTTTGTTGAGCCTTCACTAGCTAGGCAAGTGATCTGGTGGACTGTTGTCCTTTCCTCAACGTTCTGGACCTTTTTTTATGACCTGGACCAAAGCTCGTAAGGCTAGTCCTTTCTGATGGCACTGAGGACAGGGTCTCACAATCCTCAGGCTGAGCCTTGTTCTATTTCAGGGACAGTGACTAGTACCTAATGGATAGCAGTTTTCTCTTAAAATCTTTCTTGGTGACTATGTAAACAATTTTCTAAGCAACTTGGGGTAGAGATTTGGAGAAACAAGGCATATTCCTTTTTCCTGTAGCTCTTTCTCTCTGTGTCTCTCTTCTCTCTGTCTTAGCCTTTCTCTCCCTTTAATTCAAGTACCACGTCCCATAGGCATCTAACAACAAAAAACCAATCAAAACCCTCACCTTCTGTCTTAGAATCAATATTATGTATTGGCTCCAAAGCAGAAGAGTGTCAAGGACTAGACAATGGAGGTTAAGTGACTTGTCCACAGCTAGGGTCACACATAACTAGAAAGTGGTTGAGGCCAAATTTGAACCCAGGACCTCCCATCTCCAGGTTTAGCTCTCTATCCACTAAGCCACCTTCCTGCCCCAATTTCCCATCTTCCTCCTTACCCAGGCCAGGCTTCCTTAAAGACAACTCAAATATGACCTGCTGGGATGACTTCCAGCCTCTTCTTGTCTATGTCTTGGATGTCCCTGGTTCTTAAATATTGTCTCCCTCATTAGACTGGGAGCTGCAGACTGTCTTCCCAACACAGAGCAGGCACTTGAGAAATACTTGGGTCTTGTGTGCATCTCCCAGTCTTCTCTATTTCTCTTTGCCTCCTTGACCATGATCCCTCATCTCCTTGCCAAGTTCAGCCCCTCTACACGTGCCCTTGATCTAATCCCTACGGTCTTCTCCAACAGAAGACATCCTCAGCCATCTCCTTTCTCTTGAATCTTTAACCCCTCCCTCCCGGCTCCTTCTCTGCTGCCTCCAACATGCCCATGTCTCAGTAGCCTTAAAAATTCCTCCCTCAACCTTACCACCCCCCTCAAGCTGTCTTGTCTGTCTCCATCTTTCTTTTCTCCTTCTAAACTCCTAAAAAAGCTGCTGACACTCATTTCCTTTCTTCTTACTTTCTTAACCTTCAGCGGTTTGGCCTTCTCCAAAGTGATCAATCAGTGACCTCTTCTGGATGGCTACTCTTCTCAATCCTCACACTCTCTGCTGCATCTGACACTTGGATGTCTCTAGCTTCTCTTGGCTCTCCTCATCCCTGTCTCACTGCTCCTTCTCAGTCTCTTTGGATGGCTCATTCTCTCACCCCTAGCTGCGTGAGGCTCCTCTTCTCTGTGTGTGACTTCATCAGCTCCCAGGTGATGTGCGGGTGACTCAAGGCTCTTTCAAGCTTCCCTATTTTTGTCAAATCATCACCATTCTTCCATTCTCTCAGGTTTGTAACCTCAACATTATCCTTGATTGCTCACTCTCCCTGCCCCCACCCAATCCTATGAGTTGCCAAATATTATTGTTTCCCCCCTCCACAGCCCACCTTGCTCTCTCTGCTTATGGAGCTTCTAACCCCCACCTCCCCCTTCAGGCCCTTGCTGAGGGCAAGGACCTCCTAAGCAGCTCCTCTGACTCAAGTGTACCCACCCCCAGATTACCTTCCATAGAACTATGACAGGCAAAAACCACCCTGCCACCCCCCAACTTCAGAAACTCCCAGCTCCCACTACCTCTGGGCAGAAAGGGAAAGTCCGCTGTTTGGCTTTTTAAAGCCCTTTCTCATTGGACCCCAGAAGACCTTTCCAGCTTCCTTTGGCGATATTTCCTCTTCTTTAGCCTGCAATTAGGATAAACTGGCTTTCTCTCTGCCCTTCACCCTTGGTGCCTTGCACCAGGCCTGGCTGTTCCCTCATCTCCACCTAACAGAAAACCTCTCCCTTCCAGCCAGTTAAAAGATAACTCCAAGAGCCCCTAACTGTCATGTATTGAATCCCTCTGCTCTTTGTATGTTGACTTTCTAAGTACTTTTACACATATGTGTTGTTTTCCTGTAAGAATGTATGCTCCTTGAGAATAGAGCAGTCTCATTTTTATATCTGCACACCTATCACAGTGTTGGGCACATAGGAGGTACTTAATGTCTAGGCATCTGGGTGGTATAGTGGATAGAATGCTGGGTCGGAAGACTTGAGTTCAAATCTAGAGTTATAGACTTAATAGCTGTGTGACCCTGAGCAAATCATTTAGCCTCTATTTGTCTCACTTTCCTCTTCTGTAAAGTGGGGATGATAATAACACCTACCTGCAGGGTTGTTGTAAAGATCAAAAAAGATACTAATTGCAAAGTGCTTTGGCACAGTGCCTGGCACCTAGTAGTCACTATAAAACTGTTAGTGATGACTATTATTACTATTATAATTATATTTGCTTATTGACTCGATTAATTGGCTCCTGGAAACCTAACTGTTCCTACCACAGCCCATCCTTTTTGGGGCTGGGAAGGTGCTCTTCCTAAAGTGCAAGGCTGATCCTCCCCACAGATCACCTCCAGGGTGGAATGTAGAATGCTCTGGTTGGCGTTGAAGCCTTCTGAAGCCAGCCTCCTCTCGCCTCTCTAGGCTTCTGAGCCTTGTCCCCCTCTGCCATATACTTGACAATCCAGGGACACTGGACTTCTTGCTATCTACTTCCCTTTGCTCTGGTTGTCCCCCATGCCTGGAATGTGCTGCCTCCTGGCCTCTCGGGCTTTCTTCATGATGACTAAGCTCAAACCCCACCTTCTGCTGAAAGGTTTTCCTGGTCCTTCCTCTCTGATACTGTCTCCCTTTATACTACACAAACCTTGTGTGAGCTGAATTGTTTCTATATTAGCTCCCTCATTAGAAGGTGTTTTTGTCTTTCTTTGTATTCTGTGCTGTCATGCTCATTGTCAGGTCTGGGCCTGGCTTCTCTCTAACCAGAAAGCACTGATTAAGTGTTTGCTGTTTCCAGGCCCAATCATGGACTCTCCCACTCTCAAAGATCTCAGAAGGGGTCCTGCACGGCACTGGGCCCAAACTCCTACCCATTATAGGAATCTCTTCCCCACCACTTCAGATGGGGCTCATTCAGCCTGGAATATCTCTAATGCTGGGGCTCATGACCACTTGAGGGCGCTCGTTCTTTTCTGGACAGACCTAATCATCGGAGAGTTCTTAGGCTAAGCTAAAAACGGGCATCTTCTGAGCCAGCTGATCAGTAAGAAGGGAAAGTAATCCTTGTCATTTCTCAGAAAGAAGAGAGTCTATAGGAGAAGAGGCTTGAAAGTGGGGGACAGAAATGAGGAAATCTTATTTCAGTGGTGGGAGGGAGAACCACTAATGAATGCTCTCATGGAAAAAGACAGATATTATAATAAAAGGAGATCAGGATCTTACGATGGGTATAACTTGGAAGGAACTGGTTTCAAGAGAGACCACTCAATCTCTGAAATCAGGGCTCCTGGGGGCAACTGACACCCAAGAGAGTGGCAGTGCAAGGACCCAAGGCAGAGATTTCAAGACATATGAGAGAAAAATGACCATGTTGGTAAAGTAATAATGAATAGTACAATCCAAGATAAAGGGAAATTCCTCTCTTAAGGTAATATTCTCTCTAACACCCATAACTACTATGTCTAAGATGTGCAACAGGAAAAAGCGGGGCAGAGGCCAAGATTTACAAAGCAATAATGTAAAAACTACTTTGAAAAAGGAACTCAAAATAAATACCTTAGAAGCTTTAATTCTATGATTTAGAAATTAAATGAATATGAGGGCCATGGGGTCAAAAAATAAAAGTCTAGAATATATAAAAAGGAATATAAGTAATGAAGAGAATGAGGAAAAGAAATCTGATTCAGAAAAAAGGCAGAAAGGAAAAATATTAATTGCTCATAGATTGGCTGAGCCAATATAATAAAAATGACAATATTACCTAAGTTAATTTACTCATTCAGTGACATATCAACCAAACTACTGAAGGATTACTTCATAGAACTTGAGAAAATAATAACAAAATTCATTTAGAGAAAAACAAGGTCAAGAATATCATCAAGGATGAATAGGCAATTTTCAGGTAAAGAAATCAAAAGTATCAATAAGTACATGAGAAAGTGTTCCAAATCTCTAATAATTAGAGAAATGCAAATCAAAACAACTCTGAGGTATCACCTCACACCTAGCAGATTGGCTAAAATGAAAGAAGGGGAGAGTAATGAATGTTGGAGGGGATGTGGCAAAATTGGGACATTAATGCATTGCTGGTGGAGCTGTGAACTAATACAACCATTCTGGCTGGCAATTTGGAATCATGCTCAAAGGGCTATAAAAGAATGCCTGCCCTTTGATCCAGCCATACCATTGCTGGGTTTGTACCCCAAAGAGATCATAGATAAACAGACTTGTACGAAAATATTTATAGCTGCGCTTTTTGTGGTGGCAACAAACTGGAAAAGGAGGGTATGTCCTTCAATTGGGGAATGGCTGAACAAACTGTTGTATATGCTGGTGATGGAATACTATTGTGCTAAAAGGAGTAATAAACTGGAGGAGTTCCAGGCGAACTGGAGAGACCTCCGGGAACTGATGCAGAGCGAAAGGAGCAGAGCCAGAAGAACATTGTACACAGAGACTGACATACTGTGGTAAAATCGAATGCAATGGGCTTCTGTACCAGCAACAATGTAATGACCCAGGACAGCTCTGAGGGATTTATGGTAAAGAACGCTACCCACATTCAGAGGAAGAACTGCAGGAGAGGAAACATATAAGAAAAGCAACTGCTTGAACGCATGGGTCGGGGTCGACATGATTGGGGATGTGGACTCGAAACTACCACACCAATGCAACCACCAACAATTTGGAAATTGGTCTTGATCAAGGACACATGACAAAACCAGTGGAAATGTGTGTCGGCCATGGGTGGGGGGAGAGCGGGGGGTGAAGGGGAAAGTAGGAGCATGAATCATGTAACCATGTTAAAAATGATTATTAATAAATGTTAAAAAAAGAATAAAAACAAATAATTACACAGCTAAAAGAAAAAGAATATCATCAAGGGAATTAATGAAAAAAGTGGGGACAAGCAGTACTAGTTCTCAAACTATGCTAAGCCATAATTGTCAAAACAATTTGATACTGGGTAAGGCTTAGAAAACTATCAGTAGAACAGACTGGATACAGGATATTCAAAAGCAAATGAAAACAGTAGCCTAGAGTTTGATTAATCCAAAAATACCAGGTACTGGGGGCAAGAACTTATTTGATTCAACAAAATTGTCAGAAAAAGTAGAAAGATATATGGCAGAAACTAGGTATAGACCAACATTTCCTACCATCTCCTATACCAAGATGAGCTCCAAATCAGTATATGATTTAGACACAGAGAATGGCATCCTAAACACTAAATTAGAAGAACATAGAAGAAATTTTCTATCAGAACTATGGATAAGGGTAGAATCCATGACCAAAAAAGAGAGAGGTTCATGTAAAATGGACAATTTTGATAACATAAAATTAAAAAGTTTTTGCAAAAACAAAACCAGTGCAGCTAACATGAGCAGAAGCAAGAAATTGGGAGGGGAATCTTTGCAACAAGTTTCTCTGATAAAGTTATCATTTCAAAAATACAGAAGGAATTGATTTAAATTTATAAGAATAAGAGCCACTTCCCAATTGATAAATAATCAAGGATATGTACAGTTTTCAGAGAAAAGATATCTAAGGTATCAATAGTTATGTGAAAAATGTCCTACATTACTAATAATTATAGAAATGAAAAATAAAACAACTTTGAGGTATTATCTAACACCAGTCAGATTGGAAAGGTTGACCAAAAAAGAAAAGAAAATGGAAAACGCTAGAGGGGCTATGAGGAAACAAGAACCTTAAGGCACTGGAGCTATGAATAAGCTCAAGCATTCTGAAAAGCAATTTCAAGCTATATCCAAAAAACTATTAAATTGTGCATATCCTTTGACCCATTGATATATCATTACTAGGTCCATACTCCAAAGGGGCAAAGAAAGAAGAAAAGGACCTATGTTCACAAAGATATTTTTAGCAACTCTCTTTGTAGTGGCAATTTGGAAACTTAGTGGATGTTCTTCAACTGGGGAATGGCTGAACCAGTTGTGGTCTGGAATGAGTCAGAATACTATTGTGCTATAAGAAATGATGAAGAGGATCAACAGAACCAGGAGAACAATTTATACAATGACAGTAATATGGTAAATAAAGGCAAACAACTGATTTAGCAGGTCTGATGAGTGTAATGACTCACCACAATTTGAAAGGACTCATGGTGAAACATGCTTCCCACCCTCAAGAGAAATGATGGTTTCAGAGGCATATTTCCTTTTCCTTTTTTGGGGGTGGGGGTGGATGGGTGAGTTTGAGGAGTCATGAATAATAATGAGAATTTGTTTTGCTTGATAATACACATTTGTAATTGGTTTTGTTTTCCTTGTATTTTCAATGGTGGGGGTTAGAGGTGGGAAGAAGAGAAATAATAACTGAAAAAGAAAAGCAACTTGAATTAAAAAAAGAAAAAGTCTTTGAAGATGAAATTTTAAAAAACTAATGAACAAAACAAGTTGAAAAGAAGTAGGGAGAATTGACTAATTGAGGGGAAAATAAGGGGAAAATTCAAGTAACTAAGTAAAAGCAAAAAAAGATGGAGCTAATGAGTTTTTTAAAAAACCCTTTAAAACTAAGGAAAAGGATAACAAATGAGAGGGTAGCAAGATGGCACAGTGGATAGAGAACTGGGTCTGAAGTTAGGAGAGATTCTTCTTCCTGAGCTCAAATCTGGCCTCAGATATGTCCTAAGCTGTGTGACCCTGGGCAGCTACTTAACCCTGTTTGCCTCAGTTTGTTCATCTGTCAAGTGAGCTGGAGAGGGAAATGAAAGGCCACTGCAGTAGCTTTGCTAAGAAAACCCCAAATGAGGAGTTTCACTAGACTGAAACGACACACAACAACTAAACAAATAGGGATAGGAAGTAGGCCTTGAGAGTGGGGAGAAGAAAGCTGGTGGAATCACTGAAGAGACACAGTACTGTGTTTAATGATAGCTATCAAAATCTAGCATTTCTATGAACTATGTGCTAGGCATTGTACCAGTGCTTTACAATGACTACCTTATTTGATCCTTAACCCAAGGAGGTATTATTATTATTAGCTACATTTTACAGTTGAGGAAACCAAGATAAACAGAGATTAAGTGACTTGTCCTGGGTCACATGGCTTCTAAGTGTCTAAGGTAGGATTTGTTCCTGACACAACAAATGAAAAAGGAAAAAAAAAATTGCAATTTGGAAAGCTAATATTAGAGAAAAATGGAGGAAAATACAAACCTAACTCTCATAACTTTAAATGTGAATAGACTAAACACTCTAATAAAATGAAATGAGAAGTGTGACACTGGAGAGGAAAACAAAGTCTCACATGCTCTTACTTAAAAGGACATTTTGAGAACAAAGACAAAAGACAAAAGAAGGGCTGGAGCCAGTCTGCCTCTTACTAGAACTTCGTTTTGCCCTTTAGAGCTATGCTGGATGGCAGCACAGAGCAATCATGCTTTCCCCTAGTTCCTTGTCTATGCAATATTCCTGCTTCTATTACATAAAATGGGCCAGTCTGCCCCAAGCCTGGCTATCTTCCTTGGGGCAGGCATACTGTAACATCTCAAGCCTCATAGTCTGTTCCCAGAATTGGCCTCAAAATGCTCAGGGTAGAAGATGGTGCAATCCTACTTCCTCCTGTCAGAAGGCCTTGCTAGGGGTTGCTGATTCAGGCTGGGGAGAAAAGGGCAGAAGTCGGAGCAGCACACAGAGAATATTCATCACTGATGCCAATTACATTTGAAAAGAAAGTAAAGTTGGAATGTAAACATTTGGCCAAGAAGACAGTGTCTATAACTGGGATTTGGCTCTTGAGGCCGGAAATATGGTCTTGTGGCTGGGCATATACTTAAGAAGGGCTGGCAAAAACAGATTTGTTGGGAGACTATAAATCTAATTTAAAAAAATCTTTAGATGAAAAGTGACTGGGAGTAGGGGAGAAACTGCCCGGATAGATCTTCATAGGGGATGTTGCTTAATTGTTGATTAATTTAGAGGAGACAAAATCTAAGAAAAGCTCAGCAATAAACACCTGACCTCAGACAGAGTCTATACTCAAATGTCCAAAATAGGGGTAAAAATGAGGTGAATTAGATAGCCTGATGCCAGGAGGTAAAGCATACTTCAGAGGTAGAACTGAGATTCCCCCATAACCAGAAGATGACTTTGAGAGGTTAGAGATAAACATAGGAAAGATCGGTGATTTGATCTGTATAAAAATCCCTCCCACCAATGTAGACCCCTCTCTGTCTCCAATTTAGTGGGAGAATTTTTAGCTTGCCTTTGACTTCAGAAAGGTGGCTGCCCAGGAATACAAAGATAAAGAGGGGAAGGCAGTTGAGTAGAAAGTATATGAAGGAATCAAGGAGCCCGAGGTCAGGGAAAATGGTATGATGTTAGACATTTTTTGGATGAAGATTAACAAAGAAAGAAACAGAAACGATCTGTATGTCATACTACTTAGAAGGGAGAAAGTGATGAATCTGGGAAACAGTTTACAAATTTGCTGCAGAGGCATGATAGAAGAGTAATGGGGGATGTCAATTGCCTGGAGCTCTCATTTTGTCCAAAGAACAGCAAATGATACATTTCTGTCCTGCTCTAGTAACTTTATCCTTCAAAAGGTGGAAGAAACAATCAGGGAAAATGATTCTGGACATGATTTTGACCAACACAGAGGAGCTGAGTCTATGAGTTATCATTCGAAGTGTCTTGGGTTTTAATGTCTAATTTTTCTATTTCAATGTTGGTTATAAATCTGGATGGCAATTGGCTACTGTGGTGTGAACATTGCAGTGGACATGGCAAAGGGCCCAGAGGACATCAAATGACAAACAGGTTTTCCAGCAGAGGCTGACGCCAAGAAGCACTGGGAGATCCTCACAGCAGGGATCAGTTTCCTTGCAGAAAAGTGATGCTGCAGCCAGGTTCTGAGTGCTTCAAAGGCAGAATTGTTGGAATGAGAATCATGGCATTTTTATTTCAAAGGGCCCTCAAGGGCAACGGGTCTCCCCTACGTCAAAGAGCCCTGTCATCTACAGTACCCCTAACAAGTGGTCATTCAGCTTCCAACCAAGCACTCAGATGCAAGGACTCTTATTGTCTTCTAAGACAGCCCATTTTGTGGATGGAGAGCTCAGTGTTCAAGTGATTCTTACTGTATTGCACCCCCCTTCTCCCATTCCTACTTCTCAGGATGCCCAGCAGCAGTTCCTCCCAATTCAGCTCAGGAACCACTCTTGACACCAATTGTTGGCTGGTCTTTCTTTGGGGAATGATATTGTTGTATCTCTCACACCTAAGAAGAATGGAAGCTCATTGGGGTCAGGGACTATTCTGATTTTGTCTCTGTCCCTTCAGCGTCTAAAGTACCTTGTCCACAACACATGTTTAATGTTTACTGAACTGAATTCTGCTCTATGAGGCTAAAGAGACCTACTCCTGCTCCTTCTTCTACAAGCTTCAGCTATTGGGAGACAGGGATCATGCCTCCTCCAAAGTCTTCTCTCCTTTTGAGATCTCAGAGCTCACAGAAGGCTCGAGGTTGGCTAGTTCAACACTGTCATTTGACCAGAGAAGACACTTGGACCTTCTTAAAGCCATGTAGCAAAGACTAGGCTCAGGATTTGAACCTAGGTCCACCCAGACTCGCAATCCAGTCCTCCCCCTCCTACAATAGGTTCCTTGTCCTTGCCCCCCACCCAAGTCTTTAAGTTAAACACTGTTGGGTTCTCTAAATGACACTTTGATGATTGCAAAAATAGTGATGCTTCTTCAAAGTCCTGGTCTGGCCTGGCACTAAGTAGGTGATACCCAAGTGGAAAGAAGGAATATCCCCCACTTCCCACCCCCAAGGGGCAGGGAGAGGAAAGCTGTGTGGATCTTCCCAAAGACCCTCCCAGGACCCCTCCCTTGCCTCCAGTCCTGGCAGGGGGCCACTCACCCTGGGTGGATTTGTCAGACTGGGAGTTGGTTGGGGCCCCTCGGCAGGCTCGTTCCAGGCTGTTATGCTGTTTGGCTAACTGTTCGATGGTCTCTTCAAGGCGGATCCTTTGCTCCTGCTCATATTGTAGGACTTTGTGCCATTTCCGACTGTGTATTTCTGCTAGTTCCAAGAAGTCCCGGCAAGCCTAAGAGAAGAACCCCCACCCCCCATATCCCCCATGTCAACCAGGCCTGGCGTGAGGCCCAAAGCCTCCTCACCCTCTGCCTGAACACTGACCTGCAGGGTGGGGGCAGCACAGAGATAGCTGCCAGTTGGCATGAGCTCAATTACTTACCATCTTTGATCTCCTTAGGTGTGAAAACCATTAAGTTGGATTAGGGGACCCTAAAAGTACCTTCTATCTTTAAGTCTTAGCAGACTATTTAACACTTTTAGGTCCAGTTTTTTCATCTGTAAAATGGACATTACACTGGCATCTATCTTGCAGGGCCAGTTATTGTGAAGATTGTATTTTGTAAACTTTAGAGAGCTATCTTCTTATCAATGATCATAGCTATGACCTGCATTCTTGAGCCCCCCAGGACTTGTTCCAATGTCATATTATAATCTTGTCACCCTCCTCAGAAAAAAATCTTCCATCTACTCTGCTGTACAAGGCTCTATGCCTCACTGTAAAAGGGAATTCTTTGTTCTGAGTTTACACTTGTGAAAGGGAATCCTTTATTCCCCTTGTCTATTTTGAGTTAACACTTGGTTAACAGTAACTTAAGTTCCTCTACTTAGCACCTTACCAGATTGTGAAGACGGGATTAACTCTCCTTTGTCTACTTTTGAACTGAATCAACAAAAGTTTGAACACCCCACTTAGCAGGTGGAAGAGTTCTCCACCCTTTCAACTTAATCAGCCAGGAATGAGAATTCACATCTCAGTCAGTCAGGAATCTTCGAACCCTTTTGATGAGTATTCACCTCTCCAAAAGGTGAGAAGTGGATCCCACAAACACTGCCCCCTGGGCAGTGCTGGGTAATTTGGAAGCTGTGATTGATCCTTGCAAAAAGGGGAAGGGACAAGAAGCCACTATAAAAGGCTCTGAATTTCTGGGGCTAGAAAAGTCAGCTCCAAGAAGGAAGTCAGCTTGAAGAAGGAGTTGGACTTCAAGAAGGAAGTCCAATTCAAGAAGGTTGGCTCAAGGAAGAAAGTTGGCCTTAGGAATCACCTTCAACTGGAGTCATTGTCTTGGAGGGACCTTGGGTGAGTGGATAGCTGGCTTTCCCTTCCTGTCTTCTGGAGAGAATTTAATTCCTGTTGAAGGTCAGTAAGTCCTGGCTGAGGAGCATTATTAGCATTATTTAGATAGGCTAATGTTTTCTCTACCCTTTTGTATTTCTCTGCTTTCATTTTTCTCATTCTCATAAATAGCACGATTATTTGCCCACTTGTCTGTCAAGGCTATCTGACTGTGAGTGCCTTGGGACAAGGACACGTCCTATATGATTTTATTCCTTCTACCTGCATCACAGGGCCTTGTCTGTATGCAGTATGCACTTGACAAATGTTTGTTCAAATGTAGACAGGAAACAAAATGTTGAGGGCATGAAGCTGCCTCCGTTTCCCCCCAGCACAAAACTCTGTACACAGCAGATGCTAAATGAAAATGTCTTGCAAAACAGGACAATATGAACTTGATGAAGGAGGTTTTTTGTTCTCCTTTCCTCAATTTTCTCCATTAGTCTCCATCAAGCCTGGGCTGCTACTTCCTTATAGAGAATGATGATCTCATTTCTCTCTTGGAGGCTCACCCATTTCCTCTAGGATGCTCTTGCCTCCATAATTCTACTTGGTACCCCATGGAAGCTAGGAACTACTCTATGGTGCACAAGAACTAGTTGCCATCAGGTTCTACTCCAGGGTACACCTATTTACCCTTAATCCACTTGAACTAAAAGAAGGTTCTATGTTCTTAGATTTGGAATTGAAGAGAATCCCAAAGCTCTTTCTTTGGAAGCCTAGCTCTCATTTAATAGGAAGAAGGGGTGAAACCACTTGTCTGAGATCACAGGAAAACAGTCACTCATCTTGCTAGGGGTCAGCAGCATTCCCTCACCTTTCAAAAATACATTTTACTAGCTATGAGACAAGGAATAAAAATGTAAACCTTTCAAAAAACTTACTAGTTTGTAGCAAAATTAAGATTCAAGCAAGGAAATTTTCTCCTTGGACTCTATAACCCCAGTATAGTCTCCCCTAAGGAATTCTGAGCCTAGTCATGTATTGGCATTGTTTTTCTTATGATTTCTATGGGACCTTGAGTAGTGTTACCCAGGTTATAGGGATTACTGTTTACAGAAACCAGCTTCTCAAAGTCTACATGGTTAGTGATGCAGCTGTAGACAAGGGGTACTGACTCCATTTGGGAGGTTGCCTAATCTTCTTTGAAGGTGTCTGGGGGCCACAAGTCCATGGGTTTACCCCTGGATGACCCTACTGCCTATTACTATGGACCCATTCCTATGTCCATCCTACATACTTGTATGCCAACCTTAATGACCATGTTCTGTCTGGGGCTTGCCATTTGGAATTCGATGTTATCATGACCCTTTTGTGTACAGAAATTCTGAACTCAGATATTGTGCACAGGTAACTTTTCCCTGAAGGCCTCTAGAGCTGGAAAGGCTTCCAGCACAAGCCTAAGGAGGGTCTGTATTTTTGTTGATTCAACACTAACTCTAGTTAAATTCTGAAGGTCTCTTGACCAGGAAGTTGGTCACCACTGAATTTGTTTTTGGTCAGGGCAGCTCATGAAGGTCATTGGCCAAAGCACAGAAAGGTTGGGGTGTCCAGCAGTGGGGTGGGCTCCACCCTGCTGAAATCATGGACTCTGCAAGAATTAAATGCACCCAAAAAGTCATCGAAAAACAACGTATGGGGCAAATTTCAGAAATTATTCTTCTAAAGAGCAAGGCTAGAAACTAAAAATCCTGTAGAGAAGATTAAGATGCAAGCTGAAGTAATTCCCAATATCTTTCAACATTTTAAAGAACAGTGTGAGCTCCTTTTTCCCACTTCTAATTCTTGAAAATAGGAAGCTGCCCCCTAATCATTTGGTCATTCACCATTCCACAAGGCAGAAGACAAAAACTGAAGAGAGAGTAAGCCCCTGTATAGTTAGTGCCTCCAAAGGTGGACTTACAATGGTTAGGGCAAGATGAGTTTCAGATGAAGTGTGCACTGGGAAAGGTTCATCAACAGAGCTGCATTTGAGCTGGGCCTTTTATTTACGTTTACTTTTTTAGTACAGCCTTTTTCTTTTTCTTTTTTCCCCCTTTTTTCCCTTTTTTTATTTTTAGAAAAATTTTCCATGGTTACATGATTCATGTTTTAACTTTCCCCTTCACCCCCTCTAGCTCCCCCCCCCCCCAATAGCTAATGCACACTTCCACTGGTTTTAACATGTGTCATCAATTAAGACTTATTTACATATTATTGATAGTTGCATTGGTGTGGTCCTTTCCAGTCTACATCCCCAATCATGTCCTCATCATCCCAAGTGTTCAAACAGTTGTTTTTCTTCTGTGTTTCCTCTCCTGTAGTTCTTCCTCTGAATGTGGGTACTGTTCTTTTCCATAAATCCCTCAGAATTGTCCTGGGTCATTGCATTGCTACTAGTAGAGAAGTCCATTACATTTGATTTTACCACAGTGTATCGGTCTCTGTGTAAAACGTTCTTCTAGCTCTGTTCCTTTTACTCTGCATCAATTCCTGGAGGTCTTTCTAGTTCACATGGAATTCCTCCAGTTTATTATTTCTTTGAGCACAATAGTATTCCATCACCAACATATACCACAATTTGTTCAGTCTTTTTCTTCTTTCTTTTAGCTATAAAATTTCTCCCATCTTCCTACACCCTTCACCACCCCCTTGTGAAAAAAAATCCATTACAAATATGTATAGTCATAAAAACAAATTTCTGCATTAGTCATAATTTTTTAAAAGAGGAGGAATAAAAGAGAGAAAAATATGGTTCAATCTGTACCAGGAATCCCATCAGGTCTAGAGGAGGGCAGAGTGTTTCCTCATGAGTCCTTTAGAAGTATGGTTGGTCATTGTATTGATCAGAGTTAAAATGTCTTTTCCAGCTGTTTACCTCTACAATATTGCTGTTACTGTATAAATTGTTCTTCTGGCTCTGCTCACTTCACTCTGCATCAGTTCAAATAAATTTTCCCATGTTTTTCTGAAACCATCCTTACTCATCATTTCTTATGGCACAATAAGATTCCATCATATTCACATGCCACGACTTGTTCAGTCATGCCCCAGTTGATGGGCATCCCCCTTGCTTCCCAATTATTTGCCACCTCAAAAAGAACTGCTATAATATTTTTGTACAAGTAGGTCCTTCAAAGAGTAGGCACATGTGCTCTTTGTGTTGGCAAAAAATTGGAAAATGAGGTGATGCCCTCCGGTTGAGGAATGGCTGAACAAATTATGGTATCTTTTGGTGATGGAATACTATTGTACTAAAAGGAATAATGAACTGGAGGAATTCCATGTGAACTGGAACGACCTCTAGGAATCGATGCAGAGTGAAAGGAACAGAACCAGGAGAACATTGTACACAGAGACGGATACACTGTGGCACAATTGAATGTAATGGACTTCTGTACTAGCAGCAATGCAATGATCCAGGTCATTTTTGAGGGACTTATGAGAAAGAACTCTATCCACATCCAGAGAAAGAACTGTGGGAGTAGAAACACAGAAGAAAAACAACTGCTTGATCACATGGGTCAATGGAAATATCATTGGAGACGTAGACTCTAAACGATCACCCTAGTACAAATAATAATAATATGGAAATAGATCTTGATCAATGACACATGTAAAACCCAATGGAACTGTTCATTGGCTACAGGAAGGGGGTGGGAGGAGAGGAGGGAAAGAACATGAATCATGTAACCATGGGAAAAGATTCTAAATTAATTAAATTTAATTAAAAACCAACAACAAAAAACCAAACAAAAATAGAATAGGGACAATTTAAGTAATCTAAAATGCCTTCTGAATGGCTGGATTTATTAACAATGCCAACAACAATGCATTAGTGTTCCTGTTTTCCCCTATCCCCTCACATATCATTGGAGTTTTTTTTTTGTCATCTAGTTCAATTTGATGGTTTTGAGGTGGTACTTTAGAATTGTTTTAATTTGCATTTCTCTTATTGGTGATTGAGAAAAGTTTTCCATATTGATAGCTTTGATTTCTTCCTCCGAAAATTGCTATTTCTTATCCTTTGACCATTTATCTGTTGGGGAATGATTCTTATTTTCATAAATGTGACTCAAACCCCTGGATTTCAGAAATGAGTTTTTTCATTGGAGAAACTTGCTGCAAAGTGCTCCCATCTCCATCATTTTCTATTTTTCTTCTCATTGCTGCATTGGTTGGTTTGTGCACACACTTCAAAATTTTTTCTATAATCAATACTGTCCATTTTCACCTTCTGTGCAACTCTTTATTTTGTTTGTTCATGAACTCTTCCTCAGTCACAGATTTGACAGATAATTTCTTCCCTGCTCTGCTGAATTCCTTATGACATTGCCCTTTTTGTGAAAATCATGTGCCCATTTTGAGTTTAACTTGATACAGCCAATATTCCACATTTGCACGTTGAACTTCTGCTTGGTTTTATTTTTACTTTTCACATTGGCAACCATACATATTTGTGGCTGTGTGCAGTAGAGCAAAAATGAGAGGTATGATGTGTGCAAGTTTGAAAGGCTTACCTGACCTTATTCACCCTACCGTTGAAATGAGTTTCTCATGCACTGGAAATGTTGAGGGTTATGTGGAGACCTCATCAGTCTCAGCAACTTCCAACATCAGCAACTAAAGCCCCAGCAATGTCTCTATTGATTTTCAGAGGGCCAAAGTAGAGAGGTTTACGGCAGTATAATATTGCCTGAAATCAATGTTATTTTTTTTTAATTGAAATTTAGCGTTACACAGAATTCTAAATTGTCAGTGAGGAAAAAAAAATGTTTTGCGTGTAACCAATTTTATTTTTTTGTATCACATTTTATGGTTCTTTATATGGTTATTTCATGGTTGCCTGTGTTAGGAAAAGCATGTTATCAGAATGTTTAATTTTAAAGAATTATATGTAAAAAAGTATATTTTTTCAGCAATTGCTAGTGAAAGATTACAGTTTTTGGTGGTAACAGAAACCCAATCTCCCATTTCCCATAGGTTCAATGTGTCAGCACTGACATTTTGACTTTTACACAGTTTTTTAGGAATGTTACCCGAGAGAAAAAAGTTGAAGACTAACTGATTGTACATGGTTTAAGATGTTGGTGTATGCCTCCTTTCTGTCGGATTACGTTCCAGTTTTCCCAACATAATTTTGAGAAATTATGGATTCTTACCTTGAGAAGACTGAATCGATCCTGTATAATTTTCCTGTTGATCCCGTTTACAATTAATTTCTTTTGTCCTGTGACTGCTTGGTTACGTGGTTCTCTGTCTTTAAACTTGGTTCAGAATTGAGCTAGTCAATAATGGGTTAAAAATCCAGCTCTCCTGCTAATCACTGATCTCTTCTTGCCTCTAGGAATTAGGAGACAGGGCTAATACTTTACACCACCAAGCTATTCTATAGTGATGTCCAGTTTGTTATTTTCTACCTGGACTAAAATAAATGAGCACTTCTTAAGCAGAGGCGGGGAAGGAGGTAGTTGTCGCTAGCTTCCATTATCAAAGTTCCAACCAATCATGTTCCCTGAACCATTAATTTTAACATTTACAATAACCAATAATGCTGACCACAACACTATGACATCATCTACCCTATTCTGTTCTTATTTTGTACTCCCCCAAACCTATAAAAGAACAACTGTCCTTTTGCTTGGGGTCTTTGGAATAAATGGAAGAAAGCCACTGACCCTTTATTGATGGACAGCATGCCCCTATTAATAATTGTTATCTTGCATGGAGAACAATTAATTATTGTTATCATGCATGCCTTAGTTTACCCTTTTGTTAAATTTAACTCATGATATACATAAGGATCCCAACTGTTGATGCTATCAAACACTAACTAGGTCACTATGTGCATTTGCTTCTGTATATTATATACCTAATTTATTCCAGCGATCAATCTATTTTTATGCAGTACCAAATTGTTTTGATGATTACGGTTTTGGAATATACTTTGAAATCTGGTACTACTAGATTCCTTTCCTTCTCGTTTATTTTCATTAATTTTCTTAATATTCTTAAGTTTTTGTTTCTCTGGATGAATTTTGTTATTTTTCTTACCTTTATAAGATAATTCTTTGGTAGTTGGATTGGTATGACCCTGAATAAACACATTTAGATAGCAATGTCATTTCTATTGTATTAGCTTGGCCTCCCATGGGTATTCTCCAGTTATTTTTCCAGTTAGTTTTATCTTTATTAGTATGACAAACATTTTATAACTTCATATAGTTCCCGTGTATGACCTGGCATACAGACCTCAAAAATTTTATAAAGTCTATATTTAATTTAAATAAAATTTCTCTTTCTCTCCCTTTCTACTACACTTTGTTGGTAGTATGCAGAAATAGTGATGTTTGTGAAGCTTTGTTTTGTAACCTATATCTTTGCTGAGGTTATTTGTTTTAATTAGTTTTTTAGTTGATTCTTTAGGCTTCTCTAAGTAAACCATCCTATCATCTACACAAAGTGATAGTGCTGTTTCCTCATTGCCTGCACTTACTCCTTTGATTTCTTTTTTATCTTGTTGCTATAGCTAGTACTTCTAGTATAATACTGAATAGTAATGATGAGCATGGATAGCCTTGATCATGCTGGAAAAGCATTTAGCTTATCTTCATTATAGATAATGCTTGCTCTTGGCTTTAGATAGATGCTATTTATGATTTTAAGGAAAGTTCCATTTATTTCTGTGCTTTTAAATTTTTTTAAATGGAAGTGGGTATTATTTTGTCAAAAGCTTTTTCTGTATCTATTGAAATATATATTTTTATTATTGATATAATCAATTTTGATTCTAATTTTCCTAATAATGAACCATTCTTGATATAAGTCTAGTGAGGTCATAATATATAATTTTTTGTGATATATTACTGTAATCTCTTTAAGAACATCTCATTTAAAATTTTTGCATTTAAGGTTCATTAGGAAATTTGGTCTCTAGTTTTTTCTTTGTTTTGACCCTCCCTTTTTGAGTCACTGAAGAAATTGGTAAGAGTCTCTTTTTTACCCACCCACCCCCAAACAATTCATGTAGTATAGGGATTTAAAAAATATTTTGTGGAATTCACTTATAAATCCATCTGGTTATGAGGATTTTTTTTCCCTTACGGAGTTCATTTATGGTTTGTTCACTCCCCACCCCCACCCCAAGATAAGATTAAGATTTTTAAAATTTTAGTTCCTGTTCTGTTAATCTATGCAATTCATATTTTATAAATATTCATCTATTCACTGTTAGTTTTACTGGCATATAATTGGGGAAAATCTCTCCCAATAATTGCTTTTATTTCCTCTTCATTGTTTGTGAATTAAAATCTTTAACTTTTAATATTGGTACTTTTTTCCTTTTAAAATCATATTAGCCAATACTGTCTCTTATTTTAATGATTTTTGGGGAGAAAACAGCTCTCAGCTTAATTTATTATTAGTTTGATAATTTTTTCTTTCAATCTTTATTAATACTTTGTCTTCTGTTACCTTATGCTCCTAGACAGCACCTGCCCCAGTGATACAGACTATTTCGTCTTCTTAGTCGCCTTGCGATACAAAAACTGACTATGCCTTTTTTTTTTTTAGCTTTCCCAATCAACATTTGTCTGATGCATTTTCTAGAGTGTTATGGAGGAGATGTGAAGGGTGAGCTGGATTAAAATGCTGACTCTCCCTCTGCCTTTTTGATACAGATATTCTGAAAAGCTTTTTGGAGTGATGTTCAAAACTGAAATCCTATATACAGGCTAGCTCTTAGTATCCATTAGATTGTGAGCTCCTGAAGGGCAGGGTCTGTTTTCTGTCTTTCTTAGTATCCCCAGAGCTTAAGCTAGTGTTTATGTTTATCAACTGACTAAGTAATAAAAAGGCCAAAAATTCAGTCAAGAAGGGGATTCATTTGTTATGTTTCTGAATGCCAAACAGAGGGTTATAAAGTTGGTCCTGGAGTTAATAGGAAGTTACTAGAATTTAATGACTTGGGAGTTGATATTGTTGGACCTGGGCTTTGATAGTTAAATAGAGGGAGGTAGAGAAACCCATCAGAGGGCTATATTATAATAGGTTAGCCATTATCAATTTGTATTCATAATGGCAGTCAGTTTTATGCAAGCAGACAACATTTAACCATGACAATGGCTACCATTTATATAATCTTTATAGTTTGCAAAGCACTTTATGAATATCATCTCATTTTATCTTTACAACAACTACCATTTTTTATAGATAAAGAAAACTGAGGCAAACAGGGTTACATGACTTGCCCAGAGGCACCCAGCTTGTAAGTGTCTGAGGTTGGATTTAAATTCAGGTTTTTCAGATTCCAGGCCCAACACTCACTCTTATCCATTGTGCTACTCAGCTACCACTTAATTTTATTTTTAATTTAATTGTTTTTATTTTTAAAATCTTTACCTTCTGTCTTAGAATGAATACTAAGTATTGATTCCAAGGCAAAAGAGCAGTAAGGGCAAGGCAATAGGAGTTAAGTGACTTGCCCAGAGTCACACAGCTAGGAAGTGTCTGAGGCCAGATTTGAACCCAGGACCCTCCTGTCTCTGAGAAGGCCTGATTCTCAATCCACTGAGCCACCCAGCGGCCCCCTCGGCTACCATTTATTAAGTACTTACTACCTGAAAGGCACTAATAGGAGCCTGGGGCTCGCATGGCAGAGGGACGGGTATTAAAGGGTAAAAAGACTACAGGAAGCTGGGGTGAGGCCTAAGTGATATCTTCAGGCCTATCTACTTCTAAATCCTATTATCCCAGAATTCCTAGTCTTCTGATCCTTGGTGGTAGTGTAGGACACCCGACTTCCTGGATTCTAGGAAGACAGTTTTCCTCATTTCTCACAGTAGAGATTGAGATTTACTTTTAAGTGAGTTTAAGCTGAGGGCTGCCACATTGATCCAGTGGCCCGTGACTGTAAAGCAGGTGGCTGGCTGTGAGGGAGGTCTGAAAACTGAGACTGTAACACTGGCCCACCCATAGGATCCTGCCTTCCCTCTGGCTTCACCAGCCCTGGGCTCTAATCCACTGAGCAAATCTGTCCAGACTGGGTTTTGTACAAAAATACAATAAGGAGGGGTTTCCTTTTCTTCTCAGGATAATGACTCTCTCCTGATAGTTACCCAGTTAGTGAGTGATTACTAACTGTGCATAACAGGAACCAGACCTGGCGATCCAGAGCCCTTGTATGACAGGCCTGACATACAAGGAAAGGAATGGGCAGGGTCCAAGGCCACCAGATGCTGCCTTTCTCGTCTCTGAGCTGAAATCATTTCTTCAACAAAGGAACTTAATAACCAAACTTTAAAATTGGAAAGGATCTTTTTTTTTTTTAACCTTTACCTTCCGTCTTGGAGTCAATACTGTGTATTGGCTCTAGAGTGGTAAGGGTAGGCAATGGGGGTCAAGTGACTTGCCCAGGGTCACACAGCTGGGAAGTGTCTGAGGCCAGATAGGACCTCCTATCTCTAGGCCTGGCTCTCAATCCAGCTACCCAGCTGCCCCCTGGAAAGGATCTTAAAGGTTACTTTAGTTTAACCTGGGCCTGATGGAAAATGCCTTCTGCAGTATCTGTGCTGATAGGGACAGCAAGTTAATATCTCCCTGGGCAATCCACTCTATCTTAAGCAGCTCTCACCATTAAAAAATCCTTTTTTACCCTTCCCTCCATCATGGTTCCTAGTTCTGCCCCTGGGGCCAGGGAGAAGGAGGATCAGCCCATCCTCTCTCCATCAGCCAGCCCATCAAAGGTGAGAAGGCAGTGATCACTTTCCCCTGTGATCTTTTCTTTTCCAACATAAACAGCATATCTCCAGGCTCTTCAGGTCCCCTCTGAACATGCTCTGGCTTGTCTAAGACCCTAAATGTGGTGCTCCTTCCTGAACACGACGCTACAGACCCAGAAGATAGACAGATGGTCCATCCTTCTTCTTGTTACAGACGCAAGGGCTCCTTTTTGGTTTTAAGGCTCAGGCATGACACAAAGAACTCAGAACCAGGGCTGCAAATACCCCCTCACATATTCGAAAGTGGTAGAGCCTTTGGTGAGTTTTAAAAACCTTCTCTCTCTTAGAAGTTCCTCTACCACTAAATTGATGATTTACTAATGGTGTCAAATTGTCCAATTAAGCCAAAACTTTGCTAAGTCCTGTGCTAAGTTCTGGAACTCAAAGAAAAGCAAAATAGTCCCTTTCTGCAAGGAGTTCACAGTCTAAAGCGGGAGATAACACATAAAGGACCATGCACAAACAGGATGTACACAAGATAAATTAAAATTGTGGAGGGAAAGCACTAGTCTCAAGGGGAACCTATAAAGGCTTCTTGCAGAAAAGCTTCTTGCAGGATTTTAGTTGGGACCTGAAGCCAAGGAAACCAGGAAGTAGAGATGAGAACAGACAACATTCTAGGCCTGGGGGCAGCAAGAGAAAATGTCTCGAATTGGGAGATCTAGGTCACATATGAGTAACAACCAGAAGAGCAGTGATGCTGGTGGTGAGTGAAATAGGGAGAGAGAATGTAAGAAAAATGGAAAGGTAAAGGGGCTAGATTATGACCAACACTTTGGAAGGGGTAGAGACTTTCTGTTGGCATATTGCTTGCTTAGGTGGTCTGAAATATACTGCTTCGGGGCATTTGGGGGTTCCTGGATTCCTTCCAAGCATATAGACAAACTGCTGAATGCTTCTCAAGGGAGTCGCCCAACCATGACCAATGGGGACCTCACTGCTGCATGGCAACTTTATGCTTTCTTGATTGGTTCTATTGCACAGTGGCTAGTCTGACCCTTCTTTTCTGTCCTCAAGACACCTATGTAACCATCTTCTCCCTTTACTCTAGATGGAGGAACCTGCTCTAATGTCCAATACACATCTCCTCTGTACCATTCCTCCTTTACTCCAGTAGAGGGAAGAGAGTAGCCCTTGAAATCTCCCTTTTATGCCCTCTCTTCCTCATCTTTAACCTTTCTTGATTTATCCCGTCTCTTTCTCTGATGCCTACGAACATGCCTAGATCTCTTTCACTCTTTAAAAACCTTATTTTGACACTACCCCTATTTTTTACCTAGCTATGCTATCCTCTGACAATTCTCTTTTCCCTTTCACTTTCCAACTCCCAGAAAGTTATCTGGACTCATTGCCTCCACTTTCTTGTTTCCTGTTTAATTGTCAACCCTTTGAAATCTGTTTTTTATCCTCACTCAAATGAAACTACTGTCTCCAATAGCAGTGTATTGGAACTTATGAACTCTATGTCCCATAGGCATCTCAAATTCACCATGTCAAAACCAGCTCTGTCCCCAAGACCGATTCCTTCCTAAACTTCCTCTTGATTTCTGTCCCAGGGTTCCACCATCCCTCTGGTCACCTAGGGGCACAATCTCTGATTTCTAGCTAAATTGGCCTTCTTGCTGTTCCTCACGTACAACACTTAATCTCTAGTTCTCTGCCTTTGCACAGGCTGTTGGGGGGGGGGCGGGGGGGAAGAGAATGTTCTTTTGAACTGTGCCTCTAAAAATATCTAGTTTCCTTCAAAGCTCAGCTCTGCTGGATACTTCCCCAATTCTGCCTCACATGGAGGCAGCAGCAGAATATTGGCAATACCAACTTCATTATGATTAATGTAGAATAGTTATTACTTAAAACCAGGTCACCTTTATATGGCACTTAGGAAGAATTTTCTCAAAAGAACACTGTAAGAGGAGGTAGTGCAATAGTCATTTCTCCTATTTTGGAGATAAGGATCAGGGAATTAAAGGGATGAACCTAAAGATACACAGCTAGAAGTGAGAAAAATGGGACTAGAAACCTGGCCTCCTGCCTGTCTGCCCTCCACTAAACCTACAAATAAACGTGAGGTTTATTAAGTGTAACCTATACAATTGATCAATCTATCAGCATTAATTAAGCCTTGCTCTGTGACAGACTCAGTGCTAATCCCTGGGGATACAAAAACAGGCAAACCCCAAGCCCTCACAGCACTGTTTGCAAAACACAGGGCTTTCAGAATGATTTTGTTGTCAGTCATCAGCAAGTTAATGATCTCACACAGAAAATTACCTAACTGAATCACTCAGGATTGGCTACAATCTGTAGGCAGATACAACATATTTATAGTAGGCAAATATGAGATTTATACAAAATACACTGTGCTCTCAGGGACAGGGGCACACTAACAAGCAGAATTAGATTTTGCTGAATTAGAACTGGTTTTAGGGAATGGGAAAGTTTGTAAATGAAATTCACAGAAATTAAGGAAAAAGACAACAAATATAGGTCATATAGAAGAAATGTCATAGCCAGGGATAGACAAAAGTACCCTGGGCTTCAGGCCTGGTCCTCTAGCTCTGGTTAATTCTGGGCAAAGTCATCCCCTTCTCTTGGTCTTGCCTTCTTTCTCTATAAAATGAGTGTGGTAGATTGGACAAGCTCGGGGTCATTCTTTTTGCTTGGTCCTTCCCTGACATTCTCTGTTCTCTCTGGCCTGAAATGCTCTCTTGGCTAATCCCCAGTCTTCGTATCCCTGACTTAGGCTCCTTTAAGACCCAGACCAAGCACCACCTTTGCCTCCTTTCTGAGGAATCCATGTATGCTGGTTCCTCAGGAAGCTCTATGAGGGCAGGGCTTGGTCTTGGCCTTTTTTTTTTTTTAAACATTTTGCAGAGTGCCTAGCACATAGCAAATCCTTAATAACTGTTTGCTAAATGAGTGATTGACTCTAGATTCTTAAGGGTCCCTCCCAGCTCTGACATTTACTGTTCTAAGGTCCCTGCCAGTCTATACTTCTCATGAATTTGAACTCATTCCTCACCCTCCCGGAAGTCTTGATAGTTCTTCCTCTCCTTTCTTCAGTTTTTCTAGAACTTTCTATCTTGATCTCTTCTTTGCCTTTCCACCTCCTATCTGGTATCATATTTATCTGGGTAACTGTCTCCTCCCAATAAATGCAAGCTTCTTGAGGGTCAGAGACTATGCCATTTGTTACCTCTAGTCCAGGCCACAAAGGGACAGGTAATCAATGATTTTAACTGAATTAATGGTAGGGATGATATCAGCAGACTTGGGGTTGTAACAAGTCCTTAGGTTTATACATTTATTCAGCAAGTATTCTTTAAGTGCCTACTATGTGCAATGCTCAGAGATAGATGATTAAGAGCTCGCTTGTCTAGTAGAGGGGAGACAAGTCTAAAGACAGAGACTATTAGACTCTAATGAGAACTTAAGAGGAAGTATAAAGTGCAGTGAAATGAGAGGGATCAAAGAAAGCTTCATGGAAGAGATGGAGCCAAGAATAAAGAGAAAGACAGCCTCTGGAACCTCCAACCCTGCTTAGCCCACTGGGCCAGGCTGCTCTCGCTAGGGGCTTACCTTAAATCCAAACAGGTCCCCTCGGTTATTTCCTCCCTCCCATCAATCTGCTTGTTACATTCAGGCCAAAGAGGATGGTTCCTGGCATCCAGGCTGGAGGGTCAGCATTCCTGGGCCCTCTCCTCTCTGAGTCTGTCGTTTGTAATGCTGAGTCTGTGTTTCTGTGACCGCTTCCACCCTAGCAGAATAAGCCCTGGATTATGACTCTGGCCCAGTGTCAGGCAAAGGGGGAGTGGGGCTAAGACAGAGACTTAAACAAAGTAAACAGCTCAGGAGCCTCTGGTTCTGGCAGGGTAATTGCCTTGCAAACACATGTATTTCACACTGAAAGGTATCATTTTGCAGGCAGAAAAATGGGAGGAAGAAAGATACAAGGCCCCAGTACAGGACTATCCTATGTACCTTACAGAATTGTTGAAGGTCTGAGGTACAAGGCAATCTGTCTTAGAGAATGACAGGTACTTAGCAATTATTCTGTTCAACTCCTTCCTGGAGCATCAGAAAGAGGCATTTCTTTCCCCAAGGTCATCCAACCACAAGTTCTAGTCTAAAGCTGCTAATTTGAATATAGTTGCACCCAATACTAAATAACATTTTGCTCATAAGAGACTCTGAGCTTAGAATCCTTCCTCTCTGAATGTTTCTTAAGGGAAGAAGGGGACTTAGAAGGCCAAGTAAGATTCTAATCGTCCTCTGCTGTTCTTAATAGTAATCCCTGCCTGAGAAAATTGCTTTGCACAATGATCTATGGTTAACCCTTTCTCTCAGTGGGGCTCCTATATTCTCAAGGTCTGGCTGAAAGAGACAGGGTATGAACTGTATGTTATAAAGATTTTTTCCTAATTTGTCGCCTCCCTTCTAATTTTGTCTTCATTGGTTTTGTTTGTACAAAACCTTTTTAATTTAATATAATCAAAATTATTCACTTTACATTTTGTAATATTCTCTATCTCTTGCTTGGTCTTAAATTCTTTCCTTTCCCATAGATCTGACAAGTGTACTATTCTATGTTCACCTAATTTATTTATAGTTTCCTTCTTTATATTTAAGTCATTTACCCATTCTGAATTTATCTTGGTGTAGGGTGTGAGATGTTGATCTAAACCTAATCTCTCCCATACTGTTTTCCAATTTTCCCAGCAGTTTTTATCAAATAGTAGGTTTTTGACTCAAAATCTGGGATCTTTGGGTTTTTCGTACACTGTCTTGCTGAGGTCACTTACCCCAAGTCTATTCTACTGATCCTCCCTTCTGTCTCTTAGCCAGTACCATATTGTTTTGATGACCAACGCTTTATAGTGTAGCTTAAGATCTGGTACTGCTAGGTCACCTTCCTTCACTTTTTTTCACTAGTTCCCTTTATATTCTTGATCTTTTGTTTTTCCAAATGGACTCTGTTATAATTTTTTCTAATTCAATAAAAAAGTTTCTTGGTAGTTTGATAGGTATGGCACTAAATAAGTTAATTAATTTGGGCAGGATTGTCATTTTTATTATATTAGCTCATCCTACCAATGAGCAATTAATATTTTTCCAATTATTTAGAACTAGTTTTAATTGTGTGGAAAGTGTTTTGTAGTTGTGTTCATATAATTCCTGTGTTTGTCTTGGTAAGTAGATTCCTAAATATTTTATATTGTTTAGGGTGATTTTAAATGAAGTTTCTCTTTCTAACTCTTGCTGCTGCCATGTGTTGGAAATATATAGAAATGCTGATGATTCATGTGAGTTTATTTTGTATTCTGAAACTTTGCTAAAGTTGTTAATTATTTCCACTAGCTTTTTAGTTGGTTCTCTAGGATTCTTTAAGTAGACCATCTCTCCAAATGTTTTTGTCCAGTATAAGCTTCTGTGATCACAGAGACACGGGAGACACATTGCAAGTTTGGACGAGGAGGCCTCTCTCTTTAAACTCAGAGGGTAGGCAGTAGAGGTGCTGGCTCTCCATACCACTCCAGCTTAGCCCTGCAGACCAGGGAACATGAGCCTGGGTAGAGCTCAAGAGGCAGGTGGGGGAACTGAAGTTCCTCTGGGGAGAAGGTTGGGGTCACCCCCAACAAAGGATAGTCAGAACAGGAGACCCTTGGTCTAGGACTCTTGTTTCCTATAGAATTTCCATCACTGAAAGAAATCAGAAAGTGACCATCAAGCCAAAGTGACAGTCAGACTTTCAACAAGCCCATCACAAGCGAGATTGATATTTAAGAAAACAAAGAATGTCTGGTATTTTGTAGTATCTCTGCCACTTCTGGCCCAGTAGTTTAAACTATAAATTCCATCCAGGAGAGCATCTCAGATGAGGCAAGCCAAGGCTTTCCAAGCTTTGTGGGGTCCTCAGTTTCTCAATCACTTTAGCTCTCAGGGGAAGTGGATCAGTGGGAGGTGCTGCCTAGGGAACTGAACCATCAGGGAATTACTGTGGGATAATCCCTTCTCCCTCTCTCAAAACAACCTGCCTGCTCATTCTACATTACTGGATCAGCAGGGATCCAAGAGTCACTTGGAGGTTTAGGGTGGGGGTCCATGTGGGGGGGGGAGGCAGCATCAGAGCACTGAGAAATGCTTGGGGGGGGTTGCTGCCTAAGGCTACAGGGGCTGCAACTAAGTGAACAACTTCCTGGTCTTGGTATAGCTTCTGGGTGGTGTTCAGTGACAAATTCATTTCAGAAACAAGTAGTAATAGGTTCACTAGATTTGGAGGGAATTAGTCAGGAACAGGAAACATCCAATCACAGGACCCACCTAGCTCTAGAACAAGTAAGGAGCTCCTAACATTCTGCAAGGTACAGGGATGATCAAGGAACATGGGATTAAAAGGCAGCTGGGGCTCTGTCACCAATTTGCTGTATGCCTACAGGTAAGCTGGTTCGTCCTCTAAAAAGTAGGGACAATCACCATGGTCCTGGCCTGTCTGAGAGGCAGAGCTACTATGAAGGTCACCTGACACACAACAGATGATGTCAAGTTGCTTTGAAAAATTAAACTGTAAGGTAGAGATTCTGAGAACATCACCTGATAACACAGCAATGCTCCAGGACCTGCCTGGGTGGTAAAGCTCTTTACCCTCATGCTCAGTGACCGTCGATGGCTATTTTCTAAATTCTCATCTACTTTTCGACAAGTTTTCTATGGCCTTTCTTCTTTCTTGTCAGCATGTCCACAGTGACTGTCTCCAACACCCTTCCAGCCACTTCTGCTCTACTGTAGTCTCAGACATCTAAGCTCACTATAAATGTGGTTAAGACATGGGAGGGCCTGAGAGCTTTTCCTAGGAAGAAAGCTCTGGAGCTGGAATGTAGGGACTGTGACAAACGGCTCACTGGGATGCTCACAAGAAGCATCTTGGCTTCCTTCCTGGATCTCAGCTGGTCTGCAGATAGATGACATGGTACTGTCCTTACTTAGGCCAGTGTTGAGTGGCTATGAAAACCTATCTTGGCCCAACCTGAACCAAACATGTTCTCTTTCTTAGGTAAAAGCTGTGAATTATGGAAGCAAGGTTAGTGAGGTAGCTGAGCTGACCTCTATATGCTGCCAGCTTTGGCCCAGCCCCTTGGGGTTAAGAAGCTTATTCAAAGCTTGGCTCAGGTTGAGCCACTTAATTGGAGACAGGACTGAGTAGGGAGGCAGGAGAAAGGGTAGAAAAAGGAAGAAAAAGTGGGAAACTCTGAGCTCAGAGCAAAGCCGTTTCCAATTTCCCAGAATCCTTTTTTTACTTAAGAGATAGTAGAGTCATAGAATGTCCACCCCTGCCCTCTACCAAACAAAAAACAGAGAACAGAGGTATTCGAGAAGGTAGGCGCCATCCTGCCTTGTGTAGTCACAGTGTCCCTTCAGGGGCTAAAAAGTTCCCTTACCCCTACATCTGTTCACTCAAGCATTTGCCTGGCTCCACAGAGATAATGTAGCAGGAAATTCTGGGCCGAAGCTCTTGGGTAGACTCACAAATGCATTCAAACATACCACACGTCTCTCCCTCTCTCTCTTTCTCCCCAGCCTCCTCCCTCCCCACCTCCCCCCGGCAAGTTCCCACTCAGAGGGGGACTAAGGGATGCCCCATGACCCCATGTCCTTTCTGCAGTAGTGGGAAACATGCTAGACTTGGGCCTGGGAAAGCTGAATGCCTGTCCTGGCTCCAGTATCTCCTTCCAGGACGACCATAGGCAGTTCATATAACTCCTCTGAGTTTCTGTGTCTCAGACTTTGTACTCACAGGGTTGTAGTGAGGAAAGCACTTCATTAACTCCCAAGGGATGAGGAGGCCTTCATTCTGCTGCTGGGAATGTCCCTGGGCAGCCCCCAACACCACTGGCTTGGCTGCTAGTCATCTCTCATCAGGCCAGCTGGGCTATTATAGGGATTTTTTTTTCCTTGGAGTGACCAGGATTCAAGAGTAGGGGACAGAGTTTATATATGGGCAGAGAAAGCTGTTCCTACAGACCTCATACTTCCAGGAGGTGGTCAGGTGGTGGTAGAATCACATTCAGAATTCGTCCAAGGGCTGAGCAGCACCTGCCTCGAATGCTGAATCTTTGTCACCACAATTTAAAAAGGTTTAAAATAGTCTCTTTCATATTTCAAACATTTTCTCCCTCCTGAGCAAAGATCTGGCACCATCTGGATACCAGTTTGCTCACTGAATTTAGACTTTCACAGGGACCATTTTTAACCCTCTTCTCAGTCCTCAGAATGAGTAAGTTGTTAAAAAGACACAAGTGAACACTGTAGTCTCTGGATCTGGATCATATAGCAATATAGGACTGAGAAAACAGCCGGTGACTTCTCAGGCCATGTATATGCACAGAACGAGGGAACACAAGGAATGAAATGCTGTTTTCTGCCTTCAAAGGGTTAATAGAGCATATGCACACCAGCCAAGAGAGTATATGCCATTAGAAAGCTGAACATCTTCCTCTGACAGGAGAGGAAACTGAGGCACAGGTAGAAAAGGCAACAGAACAAGGAAGGTAACCAAAGAGCTCTCCTGCTAATTCTGCTCTCCTCCAATGTCATTCTCGAAACAAAGGTTCAAAAAGTGAAGAGAGTAAATTGTCCAGCACCTTCAGTGCCTGAGCACCCAGTCAAGACTTGCACTCTACCTTGGCTGTGTAAATCTTGGCTCTTTGGATTATACCAGGCTGCCCTGTCCCTAAATACAATCCAAATGGAACAAGCTGAGTACATTAGAAAGACACACACAGGCTGCAATGAGAGTTTAGGTGATGGAGAGATCTCTTCTGGCCAAGAGAAGGTGGTTAGGGGCAGAAGATTCTTGGAGCAAAGGTTATTGGATGTTGAGCCTGGAAGGATTTCAATAGATGGAGGCATGAAGACTGGGGGTTCAAGAGGACATTTAAGTGTAGGGAACAGTGTGCAGGCAGAACAACATGGGATGAATATAGTCCATTTTGGAAAAAAAAGTCTGCCCAGAGAACCTGGAGTCAAACTCTGGAGGCCTCAAATGTTAGAGCAGCTAATGTAGGTTTTCATCTACTGAAGAGATGTGAGCAGGAGGGGAGTATGTTCAGAGATGTGCTTTAAGGAGATAAATGTGGCAACAGGCTGCCTATTACCCCCAGGATCACATATAAAGTGCTCTGTTTGGCATTTAAAGGGGACTGCTACGTGGTACAATGGATAGAGCGCTAGACCAGAATCAAGAAGACCTGAATTCAGATTCAGCTGCAGACACTTAACAGTTGTGTTACCCTGGGCAGGTCACTTTATCCTGTTGGCCTCAGTTTCCTCATCTATAAGATAACCTGGAGAAGGAAATGGCAAACTGCTCTAGGACCTTTGCAAAGAAAATCCTGAAAGAGGTCACAAAGAGTCAGAAATGCCTGAAAATGACTAAACAACAAGACTGGTATTAAAAGCTTCATCACCAAGTTTTCTCCTATTACTCCAGGCTTCCCATACCTACTCTTTGACCCAGTGACACTGGCCTCCCAACTGTTATACTTCCTTCAACTACTCCAAATACTGACCTTCAATGGCTTCCTTCAGGAACTAACATCCCGCCTATTACAGGAAGCCTTTCCCAAGTCCTCTTAATTCCAGTGCTTTACTCCCTGTTAATCATTTTCTATTTCCCCTAAATAGCTTGTTAGTACATATTTGTTTGCATGTTGTCTCCTCCATTAGATTGTGAGCTCCTTGAGGGCAGGGACTGTCTTTTGCCCCTTCTTGTATCTCAATCACTTAGCTCAATGCCTGGCATACAGCAGAAGCTTGATAAATGTTTACTGACTACTTACAAGATTACAAGAACTACTTAGGCTCTTAAAGTCTTCCTACCTCCTCTTTCTCCATCCTTCATCATTAATGACAGAACAAACTTCCCCATGCAGAGATCTGATTATATATCATTCACTTGCTGACTACCTTGTATAGCATTAAGGCTCTCTACAATCCTGTATTATCCTACCCTTTTAGCCCTAGTACCTGTAACTTCAGTGTACACCAGCTTTACACCAGCCAAACTAGACCATTTGCCATTCTTGGCACATGCCCCTCTCCAATTGTGTTCCTCTGGGTTCAGATCAATTGGTTATTTCCTATATACTAGTCTGAAGTGTGGAACAGAGAAGGAGTTCATGATGGACAACCTCCACTTTCTCTATTAAGGAAAAGGCAAGGTTCTCTGCCAAGGGTATTGGAGAGAAAAGGATATGGTTTAGAAGGAAAGAAGAGGAGGTTTGGAATAGAATTTGGAGAATGGAATAGTCAGTGGGGAAGAAATAAAAGGATTGCCATCTAATAGTGAGAGATCAGTGAGATAAGACAACATGAATTTGTGGTGAACACTGTCAACTCAGCTGAGTGACTTTCTTCAGCAGTGTTTATGAATAAGAATGGAGAAGATGGAGAGAGAGGACAGTCTAAGGCTGATGTCTGCCAAGGCATGACTAACAACAGGACATGGGGCAAAGAATTCAAAGGTGGGAGATGAAGCTCCCATAAGGCTAAGGCATTTCACCTGCCAGCACAAAATTTTACTGAGTGTGAGTCCAGAGAACCCTAGAAAAGCAGATTTATTTAAGCCAGGATCCTGCCACCGAGGCCCTTCTCCCCAACAAGTACAGTGACCCTACATACCAGGACCTCCAGAGACTTTCTTCCCTGTGGATTGCCCTCTCCCACCCTGGGGGAATTAATCTACTCAGTCTTGGCACTCTACCCAGGCTTTATGCTATCTTGATTGGTGGGCAAGTAAATAAAAACCCATTTATTCTACTATCTACTTGGTAGCTGGTTTTAGACAAGGCTTCACATCCCATCCAGTCATACAGCAGGAAACCTTGGTCAAGAGATTTTTGACAACACTAACAGTCTGTCCTGAGATACCAGAGAGGCACTAAAGAACTGGAGCTCTGACCATCAAAGATGGGGGAGGGGGAGAGAAGAAGGTGACTGAATCATGATTCTCTAAGATAGCAAGAAATATTAGGAAAAAATCAAAAGGTGGAAAAATAAAAGAAAATGAGAGTTATCTGACATTAAACAACATTGACCTGGAAAATGGGTAAAAGGGAGAAAATTTTTGGATCTTGAACCCCCTGAAAGCCATGACTGAAAAAAAGCTTGGATATTATATATTTAAGAGGATCAATATAAGATATAAAAAAATCCACTGATCACCTCCTAAAAGGAACTCCCCCCAAAAAAGCAAAGTCCCAAGAATGTCACAGCCAAAATCCAGAGCTCTCACATCAAAGAAAAAAATACTACAAGCATCCAGAAATAGGGAGATCAAGTACTAAGGAATTATAGTGATTTAAAAAAAATTAAAACAAACAAAAAGATCTTGAAAGATCTTCCAAAAGGTAAAAGATAGTTTTTAGCCAAAAACTTACTCTGTAAAGTTGAGCATCATTTTATGGGGAAAAAAGTGGATCTTTAATGGAATAAAAACACTTTCAAGTATCCTGATGAAAAGACCAGAGTTAAGAAGAAATCTTGAAATACAAACACAAAAGTTCAGAGAAACCTAGAAAGGTACATTTATTTAAGCAAATAGGAGCAAAAGAAATAAGTGTGCATTCATCCCCAAATTGTAATGAAAGAGTTTCATAAGAAAAACCTAGGTCTTGTTGAATGATTGGCTTTGTTCCAAAGTTTTTAGAAGGGGGAAAAAGAAAGGAGAGTAAAAGGAAAACTATATTGATGGTGAAAAGAACGAGATATAAGTGGAACCTGCTCTCTCATAACTGAGGTAAATAAGACAATATTCAAATATAGAGAAAGGGATTAGTTAGCATGAGATGAACCTCTTGTCTAAAATGAACCAAGAAGGTTTGAACACCCACTCACACATACACGGTGTAACATTTAAGAAATACACTAAACTCAAGAGGGAAGATAGGGAGAAGGATTAAGAGGGAAGGTGATAAGAGGAACACTCACAAGCAAAACAAATTTCCTGATCCTGAAAGGAAGAAGAAGGGGATGGGTGTGAGGGGGAAGAAAGGTGAAACTTTCTAGCTGTGTGACCCTGGGCAAGTCACTTAATCCCCATTGCCTAGCCCTTACCACTCTTCTGCCTTGGAACCAATATACATTATTGATTCTAAGATGGAAAGTAAGGGTTTATTTAAAAAAAAACAGAATTAGAATATAAGGGGTACGGGGTGCCTTAGATTTATTGCACTTTAGATGAAAGGTGTCAGACACAAGGCTCGCAGGCTATCATATTCAAAAGGCAAGAGCTAAGATAAACATAATGGAGAAACAAAATAAATATACAATAGAATACAGATGATGTTAATATGTGTTATTCTAAGTCAATATGCACCAAGATCCTTATGAGTTTCTATTTGAATTTGATACCTATGTTTTAGATAATTGGGGGAATGGCTGAACATAGTACATGAATAGAATGGAATATTATACTGTAAGAAACAACAAAAGGAACAATCTCAAATTAACATGGGTGGTATGAATCAAAGCCAAATGAAGTGAATGGAACCAGGAGAATAATTTATACAAGGAAAACAAACGTATAAAGAAAAACCACTTTTGGAGACTTAGAACTCAAGAGTGCCACTGGGTATGTTTCTTTTACTTGGTGTACTTACTTTTCACAAAGTTGTGCTTTTTTATGCTTCTATTTTTCTCTGGGTTAGCTAATGGTGGGAGGTGAGGTGAACAACAGTCAAAGAAAGAGCATGCCATTGAAACATTTTTTTTTAAATGCAGAAAACTGAAGGAAGTTGAGAAGAAAACACAAATAAACAGATCAGTATAAAAAAAGTCATACAAAATAGTGACTGACAGTTTTGCACAGAATATCCTTTTTGTGTTCTTCTATGTGTACAGAAATTCTCTTCAGTATTTAAGGTCAGAATAAAAAATAAAATTAAAACTAAATGGCTTAAGGTGTTAGTCAAACTGCTTATTTTTGCTTACTTGCTTGGTTCCATGGAGATGCCTAGGTCTCCTGTGATTAGTTTGGGTGTCATCTTTACACATACCATCTCTTACATTTTCTCCAGTGACTTAAAGAGTGCAGGGCCAAAGGACAGGCCCTTGATATACTGCCCTGGCTCTTAGTTGACAATGACTTCCATGTTGGCAAGGATTTGTTTTGAGTCCAGTCACTGAACCAGTTCTAGATCCGTTTAACTAAACTTTTCCCCAGTCTCCATTTCTCCAATTTGTCCATATTACTCATCTGAAGCTGAAAGGTGGGTATACTGTGTATTTTCCCTGATAGCATTTCCCTGATCTCCAGTCAAGTGGTCCTGTTAAACAAGCAAAGGATTGATTGTGGCATAGCTGCTCTGGAAAACCTTGATGATGATGATGATGATGATGATGATGATTATTACTGTTCTCATATGAGAAGGGTTTCTTCTTCACACTTAGCAGCTTTGCTGGGAACTCCCAATCCTTCCCTTCTCCACAATTCAAAATCTTTTAGTTATCATTCTGTTTTCTCTTGCTCAAAGCCAGCTCCTCTCTTTATATTCTGGATCCCATCCAGTTGTCTTCTCCAGCAGACCGAATCCATTTTTGTCTCTCTGCATCTTTAACATTCAATCTGTCCCTATGGTTCCTTTCTTCCTGCCACAAATAAACCAAAGTCTCTTTGCCTTAAAAACCTTTACCAGACCCTGTCCTCATGCCATGAGCCTGCCTTCCTATGCCTGCACTTCCTTTAAGAGCTTCCAAAAGGCTGTCTCTGCTTCTCTTCTCACTTTTCCCTTTTTAGTCTCTGCATTGGCTTCTGGCTTCATTCCATCCAAACTGCTCTCTGCCAAGTCATTAGTGACTTTCTGACTTGCAAAATCTAATGCTCTTGTTCTCATCTCATCCTTCTCAACCTTTCTGTAGCTTTGCTGACCACCTTTTCCTGCAGAATACTCTCTCCTCCCAGGACTTAAATGGTCCTGTTATCACATAGGTAATACATAGACAGTGCCTTTGAAGTGATAGCTCTTGGTATTCCTCCTTTGCTCCCTTGCTCCTCAAGACTTATATCTTCCATATTCTGCTCCTTAACTGTGGCTGTCCACATTGGCTCCCAGACACTGGAGGCTTTGGGGAGTCAGGAACAATGTCTTTTTTATCTCCAGTGCTACTGAGCATGGTGCCTGGTACAGAGGAGATCTTTCAAAAATGCTTTATGATCATCTTTCTTTTTTTCCCTGTTGCCTTGACTATGGGCAGACATATGGTAATATTTATCAGTTCTTTAGATCACACTGGTATGTGTTTTCCTTGGGTCTGGTGAACTAAACTCAGTGAGGTTGGGTAGGTGCTTTCCCCAAATCACAATCCCTAGTTATGGAAGCTTCTGGTATTTAGAAACTTCCCTAATGTGGACCAACTAGTCTGGTCAAAGAAAAAAAGAGAAATTACTAAGAACCTTAGAGATCCTTTGACTTACTCCCCTCATTTCACAGATGAAGAACCTAAGGTCCCAACAGGAACCTTGAACGATTGCTCAAGATCACCCAGGAAATAAGCAGCCTTGGGATCCAAGTCCTGATATATAGTAGACTACAAACTCCAGGCATTTTCAATACATCTCAGTATTTCAATATTTCTCTGTATAATTCAATATAATTCACCAAATATTTAAATGACAGTATATACAAAGCACATAGGACCATGTTGGTGAATCTATGGCATGTATGTTGGAGGGGGCTGCTCCCCTACCCCTTTCCACATGCACCTGAGGACATTTCTCCCATCACCTCTGCCCAGCAGCCCTGATGGGAGTGCTTCCTCCCTCCCCTGACCGGGGATAAGGTGGGGAGCTCATATGCAACATGAGGGTTGCAGCTTGAGCACTTGGTCTCTAAAAGGTTTGCCATCACTGACTTAGGAGATAAAGGATGAAAAATAACATTTTTTTCTTCAATCTTCAAAGAACTTCCATTCTACTGCCAAAAATGTGTAACACAGACCACAGACGGGCACAATACACAACAGGATGTGTTAGAGGACAAAGATGGGATCCAAAGTATTCCAGAAAAAAGGAAAGATGGGAAGGAATATTTTTAACTAGATGGGTCAGGGAAGGCTTTATAATGGAGGAAGCATTAAATCAATATTTAGTCACTTAACCTGGAGGTCACTGAATCTGTTTTTAATTGTATTTGGAAAACTGTATTTCAATTGATTTCCTTTGTCATCTTATATATATTTTTTGGACAGTTAAAACTATGCATTAGGAAGATCATTTAGGAAACTATGTGAAGGATGTCTGAAAAAGAGAAGAGAATGAAGAAAAGGAAATTAGGGGCCTTTTATGACTATTCTGGTGAGAGATCAGGGCCTGTGTACTAGGACTATGGTCATGTAAATGGTTAGAAGTGGAGCTTGTTTCATCTAGCATTCCTTCCCCACCCCTGCATCCATGTGTCGTCTGCTTCCCTTCAAAACATGCCCAGATTACTCCTTTTCTCTAAAAAATATATGCAACAGGGCCCCCCTATGTCTGCTGGGGATAAGTTCCAAGACCTGCCATGGATGGCTAAAACTGCAGATAAAAGCAGGCACTTGTTGACCCCAAATATGATGGGATTTTCTTGTACATACAAAAGTATATCAACATTTAATTGATAAATCAAATACTCAATAAGACATTATCAACATTACAGCAATAAAAAGTTCATTATTCATTATTATATATATTATTATTTAATACTATATTCTCTCTTGGGGTACATGGGATGTTTGTACTGAACTAACACTGCTAATGAGAGGCTTCGCAGAGAACTTTTCAGGATTGCTCATTTACCTTTGGGGTCCTCCTGCTACCCTGCTCTCACCTGTGGCTCCAAGAAGCTGTAGTATGGGTAGCAGCCATACCCCAGTAAAACTATCTCTTCAGGTGGACTAAACCAAGTTGAGAATAACTGATAGGCCTCAAACCTACTAGTGAGTTATTGGGGGATATCTACTCTAAGCATGTGAAGACTTCCCTTAGTGGAACGGGGAGATGAGACTAATTTGTTCTAACAGCCAGGAAGATGGTTGAAGCAGGCCCTGTGGAGCGATCAGAGCTTGGTCAGGCATAGAAAAAGCCAAGGTCATCCATTGCATCCTGGGCTATCACCAGTGGTCCTGACTTTTGTCTTGCTACTGGTCTTCGATGAATGGAAGAGAAAGCAAGGCTGATGACTTCATGCAACTCTGTCTCACTTAAGTCCAATTTATACACAAGTCAAGATATTACCCCATGATAACACTGGTCCTCTTCGAAAAGAAAGGACAAATGACAGCAACAACAACATGCTCTCTTTTTCTAGATCTCAAAGGGAGGCGAGTCATGTACTGGGCTGGTGGACTTCACCATGGTACAAACTGTACTTGCTTGGTAGATTATGAACTATTTTTTTATTTTCTGGAATTTTTAAATTTTCCACTTTTCCCCCTGTGGTTAAATGTGGGTAACTGAATCAGGAGATCCAGAGTTTCTACTCTAGCCTAAGTAATACCTTTTGGTTTTGGATGATCTATATTTCTGATTGTATTTCCTCTCTGACCCTTTCCAGAATACTCTCCCTTATGACAAAGAATTTTTTAAGAAGAGGAAGAAAATAAAAGTTCAACAAAACATGCTGAAAAGGTCTGATATTACATGCAGTATTCCATAATCATTTCCCCCCACCTCTATAGATAAGAAGGAAGAGGTGTCTTCTCTCTCACTTCTCTGAGGCTGTTTGGTCTTTATAACACCACCAGATTGTGCTTTTCTTCCCATTCACATTGTTGTAGTCATTGTAGGTTCTGTTTCCTGTAGGTGCCGTTTTCCTTCTGTGTCAGTTCAAAGAAGTCCTCTGCATCTCAGTGTGTTTCTTACAGCCTAGTGATGGTTCATTACTTCCATGTCCCATTCTCCAGCTGATAGGCTCCTACTATGTCTCCACTCTGGTAGATATTCTCTCATGTAGACTTTCTTGGCTACCACAAAAAAGGCTGCTTTCATGGGAAGTATGTAAGATGATGTATTTGTCAGGAATGTAATAGGATTGGGTATGGATTCTGAGATCTTGTGATACAACTTTTGACATTTTCAGTATAAATGAAACCAGAGGATAAAAATAAGTTGTGGCTAAATGTAAGGATAGTGCACAGGGTAGCACCTCCCCGCCTCCTGCCCCCAAAGAAAGCTGACAAAGATGATTTTATTGTGCTTCCTAAAGTCAAGAAAATCATCTCACAGTATATTTGGTCATATTGTACTTAAGGGCTCATGAGAAACATTTACAAAAAGACTACTATGAAGATAATCGCAAAGAATGTGCCAATATTTACAATAAAGGATGAGGAAGAAAAGATATTCTAAGAAGAATTTGTTAAGCCAAATTAAATCATTATATACTTTTATACTTGATGACCTCACTGTAAAGAACAGGGGTTCTTTTAAAAAAACATTTTAAATTACAAATTTCCACATGAATTTTCCAAAGTTAAATAATCCTCCTTCCTTCTTCCCTCCCTGTTCTTGGAGGTGGCAAGCAATTAAATCTGGATTATACATGTATTATCATTCAGTACTGTTTCCATATTATTCATTTTTGTAAATGAATAATCTTATAAAACCAAAACCCTAAAACATATACCCAAATGAATAAATGATAAATCATATGCTGCCACCTGCATTCTTACTTCAACAATTCTTTCTCTGGAGGTGGATAGCATTCTTTGACCTAAGCCCCAAAGAACTGTCCTGGATCATTGAATTTCTGTGTAGCTAAGTCTATCACATTTGATTGTTCCACAATACTATTGTTACTGTGTACAATGTTTTCCTGGTTCTGCTTATTTCATTCTGCACCATTCCATATAGGTCTTTCCAGCTTTTTCTGAAACCATCCTAAAGAACAGGAGTTCTTAACCTGGGGTCTGTGAACTTAAAAATAACCTGCTAGCCATATTTCAATGTAATTGGCTTGTTTTTCCATATGTATTTTATTTCATATATTTAAAAACATTATTTTGAAGAGTCCAAAGATTACACCAGACTGCCAAAGGAGTCCAGGACATAAAAGAATCTAAGAATCTTGTTTAGAATATAAACTAATTTGTAAAATATTATGGAGGATGATGGTGGAAGACTACGCATAGCATTGTCTCATAAAATAGTATGGAGAAATGAAGGGGAGAAAAGTTTACAGAATTAAGACAGATTTTCTTGAGTGCATTTGAGACAGAACTAGAAGGACAACAAAAGAAAGAAAATGGAAAAGATATGTCTAAGCAGTTTCTTTTTTCTATCAGTGACAGTAGAATCACCACATATGGACTCTAACATCAGAATTCCTATTGTATTACTTGAGGAAGTAGAAATGGCAGTGAAGAAAATTATGTGGGAAGAGTAGCTTGTATGGACCATCTATACACCGAGCATCTGCCCCACTACAAGGGTATTCACCCTAATATAATCATAGCTATATTAAAGTATACTATTCTAACTCTGTTGCTGGAGAGAACTTTAAATTGTGTGTAGTTTCATGACTACAACATATATTACAAACCACCACCAAAGAGAAGGGCTGAAAAGTTCTGCTGAGATGGCCTTAAGCAGGACAAGGCATGTTAAATGTGTTAAATGATAAAATAATTATAAAATAATTTTAATAAAATTCATTTAGAAATCATTTATAAATATAAAATCATTTTACTATTATTTGCTAAAATTTCTCCTATATAAATGCATTTTAAGTAGCGGTAATTGCAAGCAAAAATTGTAATTTTTTCTTTGAAATGAAAATGTTCACTCTAGAATGTATAAATGCACTGTTATCACTTGGACTACTCAGTCCTTGGAGGCTTTCTGAAATTCCTGATCTTTTCAAATAACTTCCCTCTATTCTGAGGCACATCATTTGGAGAGCTGCTTCCTGCCACCACCAGATGGAGCAACATTCTACATGTCCAGTCTGACACTGGCCAGAGGAGATGGATGAGGACAGATTCAGTATAGCATGTGATGCTCTCGTGGGTGGATGGTTCAGGGCTGTCCCATCCATCTGCGAAGTGCCAGCCTTTCAAGAGGAGATTTTTTTCCTGTCTGACATAACCTGTGCCTTAGGGCAGTGATGGGCAAACTTTTTAAAGAGGGGCCAAAGGAAAGGAAATGCTCATCTGTCAGTCTGTTTCTAAGACAACTCTTTTCAAGTTTCATTGTATTGTATCCTACTCATTGTATTTGTCAGATTAGGAAGAATGTCACGCAGCCAGAGAGAACATTTCAGGGGGCCAGTATCTGGTCTGCAGGCTGTAGTTTGCCCATCACTGCCTAGAACCCTGATTATCACCTGGAGTGATTCAAAAGCTTTGTATAAACACAAGGGTCCTGTGAAGTGCCCTTTCTGCATCTCTTTATTATATAAGACTTGAGACTAGAGGCCATTCGGTCCAACCATTTCATTTTACAGATGAGGTTAACAGGCCTCACAGCTGATAAAGGGCAAAGTCAGCATTTGAATTGGGGTTCTCAAACTTCCCACATGCAGGTCTCATGCTATCATAATTATTGGAGAAGGAAGGGATCTTAAAGCATGGACCATGAACTACTGGAGCTAGGAGGGACCTTAGTGGCTGAGGACTCTCAGGAAAGATCCTATCTTGTCACTCTGACTAATCAACTCTTCAGTAGCTTCCTCCCACCCCTCCCCCACCCCCCACCTCCACCCCCCACAGTAGCTTCCTTTTGCCTCTTGGATCAAATAGAAATCTCTCCAATCAGATTTCAGGCTGTCTATTCAGCCTCATTACACTCTCCTTCCAGGCCTGAAATTCTTTTCCCTCCTGATCTCTGCCTCTTAAGCTTCCTTGTGTGAAAGGGAATTCTTTATTCTCTTTGTCTATTTTAGTTAACATTTTGTTAGCCATCAAGTAAGAGAATTCGCAATGAAAATGACTCCAGAACTCAAAGCACTCTTCTTAACACTAAGTAAGTGTTCACAAGTCATTTGCTAAAGTGGGTCAGAAACTTGTGAATCCTATGATAAAAGTTGATACCTTCAGAGGCCTACAATAAGAGTTAACACCTTCAGAGGTGAGAAGTAGATCCTATAGACACTGCTCCCCTGGGCAGTCTAGGCAATTTGGAAGCTGTGATTGGCCCTTATGAAGAGGGGAAGGGACAAGAAGTCACTATAAAAGCCCTGAACTTCTTTGTCTGGAGAGTCTTCAGGAGGTTGTCTTAGGAAGGTTGTCTTCAGAAGTAGTCTTCGGGAAGACTTTGGTAGTCATCTTTGACTGGTGACTGGCCTCTTGGAGGTAACTTGGGACTTATACTGCCTCTTGGGTGAGTGAATAGCTGGCCTTCCTTTCCTGGTGTCTAGAGAGAGATTAGTTTCAGAGAGGCCTTCCCTTCTTGGAGGAGGCCATGTGGGTAGAACTCTGGGTCATCTGATCGAGGTCGAGGGTTAACAAGCCCTGCCTGCCAAGCACTGGAACAATATTTAGTGTGATAGATTAGGCATCTTTTTTACCCTCTTTTTGTATTTATCTACTTTCACTTTTAAAAAACCTATTAAAAGTCATTTTGACTTGAGCTATAATATTTTAAATCATTGGCCACCATATTATTTTAGAATTCTCACATATTTTAGTCAAATTTAATTCCTTACACTTGGCTTCTTCAGTGTACCAGCTAAAGTCTTACGTCCTGCAGGAAGGCTTTTTCCATTCCTTATTTCTAGTGTGTTCCCCATGTTGATCATCTTCTATTTATCCTGTCAATAGCTTGTTTGTCTGTAGTTATTGGTATGTGTACATATTGGTATGTCCCCCTATACCCCCAATTAAACTGAAAGCTCTTTGAAGGCAGGGGCTGTGTTCTACTTTCTTAGCATTTCTCCTTAGGGCTTGGCACACCAGTAGGCACTAAACAGAGAACTCTCTAGGCACTCTATTAGTAGGTACTGACTGAATGACTCTGTGCCTTCTCACTGGCTGTCCCCTAAGCCTGGAAAGCACTCCCTCCCTCCTTCCTCTTTTTCACTTCACAGAATCCCTAACTTTCCTCAAGACATGGCTCAAGAACCATCTTCTTTGACTAGGAGTTCTTTCCCATTTTTGTGCCCTGAGTCCCCTTTGGTAGCAGTCTGATGAAACCCAAGAACCCCTTTCTCAGAAGAATGCTTTTAAATAAACAAAATACTTGGGATAAGAAAAGAAGCCCAACTTCACTGAAATAGTGATAAAAAACCAAGTTTATTAATGCCTCTCTCTCTCAAGTTTATGGTCTGTCTTTCTGTCTGTCTTTCTCTCTTTCTGTCTCTCTCTCTCTCTCCTTTCTTTTCCCTTAACTTTTCTCTTAAAATTGATACTATATATTGATTCCAAGGCAGAAGAGTGGTAAGGGCTGGGCAATGGGGATTAGGTAACTTGCCCAGGGTCACACAGCTAGGAAACATCTGAGGCCAGATTTGAACCTAGGACTTCCCACTGTAAGGGGTAAAAAGGGATTTTGATTGGTTGAATATTAAAAGGTTTGGTCACCAGGCAATTGAGTAATTATCAATCCCCAATTTAAGAATAACCTCAAGTCAAAATGACTTTTATGGAAGTTTATTTACAAATGTGGAGAGGAAGAGGAAATAAGGAAATGAGAGGGGATAAGATAAGTAATCTAACACACTAGGTAATTTGCTCTGATCCCCTAGTTTAATCCAGACAGATCTAATTAACCCTCAGCCCAGGGAATTTTGGCCTTGAGCCCAAGGCTGGAAAGTCAGAGGCCCAGAGGGCCCAGAGGCGAATGAAGCAAAAGCTTCAGCCACAGTTTCTTTTGAAAGGGAAGTTTAGGAAGATTCAGTCTTTACACTCACCACATGGAATTCCAAAGGAAAGATTTAAGAACAGTCTCACCAAAGTCTCAGGGTCCCAGCTCCAAAGCAATGAACAAGAAAAAGAGCAGCTGAACTCACTGAACTCTCTTTTAAAGTCTCTTTTAAAGATTCTTTTGCGTCACTTCCTGTGTCTTCCTCTTAGTTTATGTGCCCAATCACATCAGACGCTTTTCTTAGGACTGCCCAGGAGGCAGTCAGTAAATTCTGATTTGTCACTCACTCTAGCAAATGTGGGTCACAGACCTCCCAACTTGTGAGTTAAATGGAGTTGTTTACACTTTTGGTGATTAGATTTGAGAATGGGCAAGGTAGATTTAATCTCATTATCACACCATCTCTAGGCCTGGCTCTCAATCCACTGAGCCACCCAGCTGCCCCCAATGATATAATGATATACGTACATGTCTCCCCCCAACAAAATTGAGCTCCTTGAGAGCAGAGAGTTTCTGTCTGTCTGTATGTCCCCAGCACTTAGCACAAGGCATAGAATAGGGTAAGCAGTTAAGAAAGGCTTACCTGACAAAACATAACAGAGATCCAAAGGGCCATATCAATTATCTAGTCCCAGCTTCACAATTTATAGGACAGCAAATTGTGAGGGAAGGTGATTTACCTGTAGTCCTAGAGCAAGTGGGAGGCAGAGGTGAGATTAGCTCCTTTGTCTCCCGATTGGCACTCTGGGCTCTTTCCACATCAGCATCATTTTCAGCACTGCCCATAGCTCTGAATTTCCACTGGCCCAATGAGGAGCTTGAATTCTCTATGTCTTACTTTCTGTCTGCTATAAAAATACTCTCAGAGTATCTACCCTGTGGGATGTCAGAGTCTACATAGTGCCATGCAAAGATTTCCTTTTTTAGTTCTGTCATTCTGTAGCTTCACGTCTCCTTATTTTATCCATCTTCTTTGCTTTTTTGGTGCTTTCTTCTCTTCCTGTTGCCTAACAGCTTGTGGCTGACTTGCCAAAGTGGCTGCCATACTGCTTACTTCTCTCCTTATGACAGAGAAATCACTGGGAAGAGCCTTTCTGTCTATTCTCTTTTTAGAAATGTCTTGAATTCTTTTGGGGTCACTTTCTCTCATGCAACTGAATTATGACACAATTCTCACCAAATTCCCCACATCAAGAGATCATTTTCCCAGCACAATTAGCTCTGCACTATGAAGGAACCACTCACACCTAGAAGTACTGTCTGTGCCAAGAAGTTGAATACACAGAACCCATACATGGCTTGAAATGCCGTCGTCTATGTTGGACAAGGTGGGTTTTTAGAAGAGTGCTGTGAAGTGATGGAAAAAGTCCTGGGTTTAGTAATATGGAAATCTGTTTTTGAGGCCTGGCCTGAGGAATAGCCTGGGATAAATTCCTTCCTTCTCTGAACTCTGTTTCCTCACTTGTAATTTGCAGATCATGTTTATATTTCCAGTTAGGCAAAGAGGGCTTCATGGAGATGGAAGAGAAACTAGTTTATTTCTCCCATTCATGAAGCATACATAGGTCCTTAGAAAACAGGCTTGGTTTTGCCTTTCATTGGTCTCTGACATGGAGCACACAGTGCCTTGGCACATAGGAAACAGGCAAGAGAATGTTTGTCGACTATACTTAGGATTGATTCCTTTAGCTCTAAAATGATAATAACTGCTATATAACAATCTCATGGGGTTGGGAGAATAAAATAAGGTCACAGAATCACAGAATCTCAGAGCATAAGGAAACTCGGATAGTATCAAATCCCAATTGGATATAAACAAAAATCTCCCTTATATCTGTAAATGCTACAGTCTTGGGCCCATTTTTAGCATCTTTATTTTCAAATCAGGAAACAAATTCATAGGGATTTAGAGATTTGACATAAATCGCACAGTGAGCTATTGGATGTCACTCTGATTCCTTGTTTTGCATGCTTAAAACAAACCAAACCCCCAAACCTGACCACATTAAAAATATAGATGTTCTTCTATACTCTTCTTCTATACAGTTCTATACTTTTAACTTCTATACAGTTGTCAGCCTATGAAAACTTTTGGAAAGAGAAAAATCTGACACAGAAATTCAAACATCCTTTCATCTCCTAAAGTTTTACTCAATGGGGTTTCTAGTGAAAACACACTTAGCTCTGAGGGCTACCAGGATCCAGACTCACTGGGAGACAAAGAATGGCTTTTACATACTTTCCTTCATTTAACCCTCACAACCCCTGGAGGGGGCATGTACTATAACCCCATCTGACAGCTCATTGTTCGAGGGTACCTAGTTAATAGGTACAATGCCCAAATGCCTTTCTCTTGCTTCTCTGTCTTTGCAATTTCTATGGGTCATTCAATATTCCATTTGTATATTACCTCCTCCAAGTCCCTGATTGGTAGGAAGTCTAGTTCACTTGCCTCATTTAAAGATGAGGATTCAGAAGCTGGCATTTGCTAAAAGGCACAAACTTGGTAAGAGGCTAATAAAGTATTCTGCCTCTAATGTTTTGGGCTTTAGCTTCCTGATGTGTAAAAGGAGGAGGAAGTAGTTTGGTTTAGATTTCTAATGTGGTTTCCAGTTTCAACAATGCAGGTTTTCTAGCCTAAGCTCACTCCCAGTTCTGAAAGTCCTGCCATTCCAAGGTCCCTATCAATTAATAATCAGTCTAAGTATGTAGGCAGCTAGAAATTAGCTCCTAGAACTCAGCTGAAGGCAGGACAGTCAGGCTAAATGTTGGAGTAGTACTTCCTAAATGGAGGATTTTTCTCTGAATTGGAGGAAGACAGGAAGAGGGTCTTCTTGGAGGCTGGCCTTCATTGTCTGTGGTGAATAATAAAGCTGTCCTGGACAGTTCTACTTAGCCAGTCACAGCTGTCAGAATTTAAAAGCACCATTTCTGTTAAATTAGTTCTATTCTTTGGAAAAGAATAATGGTCTGTCTCTCATGGAGGGTAACATGGCTTAGTGTGGAGGGCTAGATGGGTGACTCAGTTACTCTCCATCTGCTTCAGTTTCCTCTTTTATAAAATGAAAAGACTGGACTTGATGGATTCTAAGGTCCCTTTTAACTCTAAATGAATGATCTTCTAATTTAGAGATGTTTAGGTATGGCTATCAGAAAATCTCACGCCATCTCTCCAATAAGAACCCTGTAACAGTTAGTCTGTGCCTTTCTGGACAAAGTGGATAAACTAATGTGTTGGCAACATTCTGAACTTTCAGCACTTAAGTTCGGTTGTTGTACTTGTAAAATTCAAACATTCCTTTTAGCCAATGCAAGAAGCTCATCCCGTTTCTAAGAGCCCCCTGGATGACTGGGGTTGGTCTAATAAAGCTTTTCCATAAGCATGGCATAAATTCCGTCAACAAAAGGGCCCACTGGGTAATAACCCAACCTCCAAAAGAATAGAGAAGACTAAGCTCCACAGAGACCCAGAAAAATAATTCAAGTTGTGGTGAATGTATGGTGTGACATGTGGCCTTGAATCCCAAATAATTAAAAGCTCGCTCTGCCTCTGAACCGAGTAGTAGATTAGCTGAGAATAATCTAAGGGACTGACTGACATTCCGGTGCTGACATCAGTCACCTAAAAGGATCCTTTGGAGGCTTGCAGGAGCTTTTTCAGTGCCAAGGTCAAGTTTTATGGGTTTTGAATGACACATGGGGAATATTTTTGTTATATTGATATAGGTCATGCTTGTTTATTGATTATTTTTCAATATCATGTTTTCAATACCACGACACAAGTAATAATATATATATGTGTATGTATACACACACACACACACACACATATATATATGGATATACAGAGGCATGTTTTAATATGCCATTATATATAAAATATTTTTTTTTCAAACCCTTACTTTCCATTTTAGTAACAACTCTAAGTTTGAAGAGTGGCCAGGGCTAGGCAAACAGGGTTAAGTGACTTGCTATGGTTCACATTGCTAGAAAGTGTCTGAGGCCAGATTTGAACCCAGGTAGTTGCCAAACACTTTACAAATATTATCTCATTTGATTTTTACAATGACCTTGGGAGATGGGGGCTATTCTTGTTGTTTTTCAGTTGTATGAAAAGTGATTAACTGATTGGTCCATGATCCACCCCTGGTTTATTTTTAGTCAGTATCTCTCAGTTTAGAGGAGTTATGTCTGTGATTATTCAATATACCCATGTGCATATGGGGTCAGTCTGTTTTACTAATAGAGACATTGACCCATATTATACTCCTTTGTGGTAAAGGGCTTCTTCCTTTCTAATATCAAACATAGGGCCAGAAACAACAGACTAAGAGCCATGAGAGCACCTATTTAACCCCCAAATGCCCTCTCTGGGGGACTTCCACCCATGTGGAGTGTGGCGTGATATGTTGGCATTATGTATGAGGAAGGAGATCATTTGGACCTCTACCCTCTGATGTTTTCCTCTCACCCACCTTGGGGAGATAAGCATTCCATTGCCCATCTTATGACCCTTAGTCAGTGACAGGTGTCTATCCTGCCCATTCTGTGAGTGAGATGAGCCTTATCTTGACTCTTTGGGGATCGCTTATGGAAAGCCCTCAAGTTTTTTCAGGAGTCCCTCAACCCTTTGTCATTCCCTTGTATTGCTCAAGATTGAGTGGGATTCTCCCTGTTTGATGACTGCCCATCTTCTATCTCTTGCTAAGGCTTGGGTAGAGCCCAATCACTGCCTCAGGACCATCAATGTGACTGTGTAAATACCAACTGTATTTTGTGCTGAACAATCTGGGAACTAAGGGTTATAAAACTTGTACTGGGGATCAAGGGGGCATCTCAAACCACGAAGAAGAACTAAGGTCCCATTTACTGAAGGGCTAGGTTCCCTTAAGAAATGTTATTGGCTCAAAGTTCTCCATCAATGGTTTTATTGCAAACTGGACAGATTTTTTTTTCATGACTTGTTTTCAGTTGTGTCTGGCTCTGTGACCCTACTAGGAATTTTCTAGGTAAAGATACTGGAATGGTTTACCATTTCCTTCTCCAGTTGATTTTTAAATGAGAAAACCTAGGGTCATACAACTATCTAAGGTCAGATTTAAACCCAGAAAGACACGTCTTTCTGATTCTGGGCTTGGCACTTTATATAGCTGCCCCAGTGCTATTATTATCCACAGTTTATAATTGAGGGAACTGAGACCAATGTTATGTGACTTTCTCAGGTTCACAAAGCTAGGAAATGTCTGAGACTAGATTTGAGCTCAGACAGGCCTTAGCATTCTATTTACTGTGCCACTTGGCTGCTTAGAGGGTGACAACATGCCAACAACTTTGTACAAACAAGATATTCAGGATAAATGAGTGATGGTCTCAGAGGGAAGTCCCTAAGTTTAAGGAGAACTGGGAAAGTTTTCTTGAAGAAGAAAGGGCTTCAGCTGAGACTTGGAATTTAGAAGCCAAGAGGTGAGATGAAGAGGCTGACGGTTCCAGGCAAAGAGAACAGCCAATTAAAATGCCTGGGAGGGGGAATATCAAGGACACCAGTGTTATTGGATCCCAGAGAGCATTGGGGTATGAGTAAGATGCAAGATCAGAAAGATGAGATAGAGCCAGGTTATCAGGGGCTTTAGGAGTCAAGACAAAAGGTTTATATTTGATCCTGGAAGCAATAAGGAACCTTTGGAACCAATGGAATATGGGGGGATGTGGGCACATCTATACTTTAAGATGATCCCTTTGGGGGCTGGAGTGAGGAGAGACCTGAGGCAGACAGACTCTCCAACAGCCTACAGCACTAGACCAGCAGGGGTGAGGCTGAGGGCAAGATCAGAGGACAGAAGGAGGCATCCTGGAGAGATGTTACAAAGGTGAAAATGGACAGAAATGGTCCAAATCATAACTGATGTGCTCCTTTTGCTCTTGTGGGACTCTCACTCCACCTTGACATACTCTAACTCCCTTCACTTTGTCTGGATACCATCAGGAACATAGCTGGCTAGCTGTCAGTCATCTCTCATATCTTCTCTCTCCCTGGTTCACTTTTTCTCTTTTCAGTGAACACTGGTTCTTTTCTGCTACCTCCTTTATGCTAAATTCTCATGTGTGATACTCTGCTGATAATTCTGTTGCCTAGTCCCTCTCTATTGCCTATAATGATTTCTTCAGAGACTGGAATTGTGGAATTTATAGCATGATGATCGGTCTAATCTAATCTGACAAATAACTGTTAAGCACTTATGTGCCAGGGGCCCAGAGGCTGGGGCTACAAAAGACAAAATTGAAACAAACAACAAAGACTCCTTCCTTCTTGGAGTTTACCTTCAGTCAAGCAGACATGCATACATACATTAATCTGAGGAGGAGAAGGACAGAATTAGTAATAAGGGAGGCCAAAAAAAGGTTTCCCTCATGTAGCAGGCACAGGAAAAACCTTGAAGGGAAACCAGGGATTCTAGGACACAGTGGGGAGAGGGGAGTGTATTCTGGGCCTGTGGATAGAACACAGGTTCACATAACTTGTTTTGGAAGTGGGACTTGTCTCTAAGTTTTTCTGGCTAACACTCTCCACGAGGTAACTTCATTTAAAGTGCCTAACACTTTGTGAAATAGAATGATTGATAGCATTTCTCTAATCAGGGACTAGAAACCACATCCCATCTTCCCACTGGCAGAGCCCATACCAGATCTTGCTTGTAAGGCTAGTCTAACACGACTTCTAGAAGGATCCAAATAAAGCCTATGGAAGTCATATTTAGGTCCAACGTGGCAGATCAGGGCATTTGGGCTATACTATAGAGGCCAAGGATATTAGATTTGTTTCTCAGGCATAAAACATCCTCATCATGGAATTTAGAGTTGAAAAGGGTCCAAGATATCTGACTATCCAGTCATTTCCTTTTACAGATAAAGAAACTATAGTTCAGTGAGAGAAAGGAATTTGTCACATAAGGAGTAGAGAGGTGGCAGAGCTGAGTATTACATATTAGAATCCAATTGAATCACAATTCGATTATATTAACTGGCTTGTATCTCAAAGAGGTAAAAGGAGTTAAGGACTTACTTGTACAAAAATATTTATAGTTGCTCTTTTTATGGTGGCAAAGAACTGGAAATTGAGGGGATGTCCATCAATTGGGAAATAGCTAAACAAATTGTGGTACATGTTGGTGATGGAATACTATTGTGTAATAAGAAATGACAAGCAAGATGATTTCAGAAAAGGCTGGAGAGATCTGCAGGAACTGATGCAGAGAGAAATAAATGGAATTGGGAGAACATTGTACACAATAATAGCAATATTGGACAATGATTATCTGTGAAAACTTGGCTATTTTCAGCAATTCAATAATTTGGGACAATCCTGAAAGATTATGGCAGGGAATGTTATCTACCTCCAAAGAAAAAAACTGTTAGAATCATTTTTCACATCAGTGTATTTATGGTTTTGGTTATGTACAAGTTTGCTCTTACAACAATGACTAAAAAGGAAGTTTGCAGGACAATAAAAATAAAAATTAAAAAATAGACATTTAAAAAACACCGTCTTGTCAAAAAACCATTATGCTCAGAAAATGACAGTAAATAGAAGAGAGTTACAGGTCTGGAAATAATATAAAAATAGGTATACATGATGTAAATAGGTGGCTCAGAGGACAGAGTGTCAGGCCTAGAAATGAAAGATCCTGAATTCAAAGCTAGTGCTCACATGCATATATGTGTCTAGGTTAACCTCTCCCCATTTATGTGTCTCATACAAGTTTTGTTCATGCACACCAACTTTCCCTGGTAGTTTTTTTAACTACCATTCAGGGCATGTTCTCTTAATGGATGCTTTAGAGCAGTGATTCCCAAAGTGGGTGCTACCGCCCCCTGGTGGGTGCTCCAGCAATCCAGGAAGGGGGTGATGGCCACAGGTGCATTTATCTTTCCTATTAATTGCTAAAATTAAAAAAATTAATTTCCAGGGGGTTAAGTAATATTTTTTCTGGAAAGAGGGAAGTAGGCTAAAAAAGTCTGAGAACCACTGCTTTAGATTTTACTCTTGGCCAGACCTAGCCCAGGGTGGAGCCTGGAACCACCCAGGGTCAGAGGGGATTAAAGGGAGAAAGTAGGGTTGGCACTTACATTGATCATAGCATTGGAGGTGATCCGGAATAGGGTGGCCCGCTCATTAACTGCTTTTAGCTTCTCCCCACTTTCTACAGGTATTTTCAGGCTCTCCAGCTCGCTCAGCGACCTCTGGAGAGCTGCCCCATGTTTTGAGATAAGGTCATTGCATATGCTCAGGTCGTCCAACTTGCCCGAAAGAACACTTAAGGTATTCTGCAGTTCGCTCTTGTCAGAATGGGTGGGTACCTCCTCATCACCAGAGTCATCTGTGCAGGGAGGAGAAGAGGAAAAATGGTTTCCATGGTTATTACTGGACAACATTCAAACCTCAATCCTACCAAGTCTACTTGGTCAAAGGAAAAGAGTGAGAGGGATGGCTCTCCAGCTAGCAGCAGGAGCTTCAATCAGGCCCATGGATTCAAATTGTCATCACAGAGCTACATTCTCTTCTAAGTCCTTTGAACAGCTCTTTCTTTGTATGTAGCTTGTGTGTCACTTTTGCTGCTAGGCTGATTATCCAGTTTCTGGGTGTAGTTTGAAAGTAGCTTAAAAGTCCCACCCTCATGCCATCTCTTCAAGCTATTCCTTCCTGTGCTTGACTCCTAGAATCCAACCCCAGAGAAAAGCCTTTCAGAATACTGCTCTTTGGTCAGAGAAAGGAAAATTCCAAAGGCACAACTCATCTGTGTCTAGAAAAAAAGAGCCCCAAGGATCATATCCAAAGCCATGTTGTGTGTTCCTTGGGTAACCTTGGGCAGGTCACCCTTACTTTCTGAGTCTCAGTTCCCTCATCAATAAAAAGAGTAGATTTGATGACCTCATCTCTAAATTCACTGATTCTAATAGAGTATTTTTTTCAACTCTTTACCTTCTGTCTTAGAATCAATATTATGTATTGGTACCAAGACAGATGTGCAGGAAGGGCTAGGCAATGGGGATTAAGTGACTTGCCCAGGGTCACAAAGCTAGGAAGTGTGTGAGGCCAGATTTGAACCAAGAACCTCCTGTTTCCAAGTCTGGCTCTCTATCCACTGTACTATTAGGGGTCTTGTTGCCCCTTAATAGAGTCTTAACATAGGTTAGGACTGGGCTAATTAGGCATTGTCCCTTCTTATTGTTCTAGACTTTGTGTGTGAAGCAGAAGGTCTGGGCTGGAGTCCTGGCTGAGTTCTTCGCTTCTGCTAAATTGTTGCCTCTCTGAGTCTCAGTTTCTCCTTTCTTCACAACAATTCTGACAGAGAAGCAAATGTTATTATGTTATTTCTATTTTAAAGATAAGGAAACTGAGACTCAGAGAAGATCATCCTCTATTCATATGCCTAATATTTAGCTGAACATGGACTCAATTGATCAAAAATATTTAATTAAATGCCTACTAAGTACCAGGCTTTGTGTGGCTTATTGAAGGAAAAAAGGACAGGAATGAAATAGTCTACACCTTCAAGGAATTTGCATTCTATTCAAAGAGACATCATTGGATGCATGTAAGTATATACAAAGGTTCTACAAGAGAGACAGAGAAAGACAGAGACAGAGACAGATAGACCTAATTTTTGGAGGCCTTAGTAGCTAGAGTGAATGCTCCATAGGGAAATTGATATTTGAACAGAAGGGAGTACAATCAGAGTAGGAGTCAACAGGACAAGGAGTCATTGCCCAATTGATAAATGGACAAAAGCCACTAGTAGGCAATTTTCAGAGGAAGAAATCAAAGCTATCAATAACCACATGAAAAAATGCTATGAAGCACCAATACTTAGAGAAATGCAAATTAAAACAATTCTGAGGTATCACCTTGCATCTATCAGATTGGTGAAAATGACAAATGCTGGGGGAGATGTGGGAAAACAGGTACATTAATGCACTGTTGGTAAAGCTGTGAACTAACCCAACTGTTCTAGTAAAGCTATTACACTCTGGAAAAAAAGGTTTATTAAAAAAACCCTTTGACCCAACAATAACTACTATTTCAATACTCTAAAGAGATCAAAGAAAGAGAAAAAGGTCCCATATGTATAACAATATTTTCAGCACCTCTTTTTGTGGTAACAAAGAACTGGACAGTGAGGGGATGCTCATCAATTGGGAATTGAATGAGTCATTGTATATGAATGTGTTAGCATGATACTGTGCTGTAAGAAATTATGATGGGCACGATTTCAGAAAAATCTTGGAAAACTTGTACGAAATGCAAAGTGAACTGAGTAGAACCAAGAATAGAACACAGTAACAGTAAGACTGTAAAGATAATAGATTTTTGAAAGACTTGGTAACTGATCAACAAAATGATCTAGCACAATCCCAAAAGATTCTGCTGAAATATGCTCTCTGCAAAATGTAGCATATACATAACATATTTAGCTATTTCCCAATTGATGGACATCTCCTGGGTTTTCTCCATTTGTTCCAATATAAGAATTATAAAGAGCTTGGTTTCCATGCATGGAATGGGAAACATCTAATGTGGAAATTTGTTTTGCATGACTGTACATATTTGTAATGGTTTTTTTTCTCTTTCCTTCTCAATGAGTGAGAAAGGAGTAGGGGTAGGGAGAGAATTTCAAACTGAACCCCCCCCCACCAAAAATCTTTGTTTTTAAAAACAATTTCCTTAAAATATCTGTACAAAAATATTTATAGCTGTACTCTTTGTGATAGAAAATGAGGGGGGTGTTCAATTAGGGGAATGGCTGAACAAATTGTGGTATCAGATGGTAATGGAATACTATTATGCTGAAAGGAATGATGAACTGGAGGAATACCATGTAAACTAGAACGACCTTCAGGAAGTGATTCAGAGCGAAAAGAGTAGAACCAGGAGGACACTGTACACAGAGACTGATACACTGTGGAACAATCGAAAGTAATAGACTTCTCTATTAGCAGTAATGCAATGATCCAGGACAATTTTGAGGGACTTATGAGAAAGAAGCTATCTAAGTAGCTCAGTGGATTGATCTGGCCTCAGACACTTCCTAGCTGTGTGATCCTAGGCAAGTCACTTAAACCCCATTGCCTAGCCCTTACCACTCTTCTGCCTTGGAACCAATACACAGTATTAATTCTAAGAGGGAAGATAAGGGTTAAAAAACACACTAGAAAAACATATGATTAATCATGTGGTTGATGGGGATATGACTGGGGTTTGGGCCTTAAAAGATCACTCTACTGCAAATATTAATAACATGGAAATAGGTTTTGAACAATGATACATGTAAAACCCAGTTGAATTGTTTGTCAGCTCTGGAAGGGGGGGAGGGAAAATCACAAATCATGTAACCATAGAAAAATATTCTAAATTAATTAAGTAAAAAAGTAAAAACAAATTAAAATTTAAAATTTTTTCCTTAAAAAAGGAGAGAATATATATGTATAAGAAATTGGTACTAGTAGCTGGGAAGTGACCCTTGGGCTAAATCAACTGTTTAAAGGAAGTCAAAGATTCTAACAACCAAGAACTGGAAGACAAAGCATTTCAGACATAGGAAATAACCAGTGCAAAGGTACCCAGATGAGACATGGAGAAAAACTTTCAAAGAACAAGTAGGCCATTATGACTAGATCATAGACTACATGGAGGGGAACTCAATGTAGGAAGGCTGAAAAGGCAGGAAGGAGTTGGCTTATGAAAAACTTCAAATAACAAACAATGAATTTTATATTTGATTCTGGAGGCAGTAGGGGGCCCTCTGGAATTCTTTGAGTAGGGTGATAATACTGTCAGATCTATGCTTTAGGAAATCACCTTGGTATCTTAGTACAAATTTGGAGTAGGGAGAGACTTGAGGCATTGAGACCAATTAGAAAGCTATTGTAACAGTCCAGATGAGGTGGGGAGAGGGGGAAGAGGGAGAGAAGGAGAGGTGGAGGGAAGTGGAGAGGGAGGAGAATGTGTGGGTGTGGAGAGAGAGAGAGAGATCTCAAAGATGACACTAAAAGCTGTGGACTTGGGTGGGGTTCTTAAACAAGGGATGATAGTGCCTTTGAAGAAGTTCAGAAAGATGTGAGATAGTGGGGGGATGATGTTAAAACGATATGAGATGAAGAGAGGGTATAGGAGGTAGCAATGAAGACAATCAGTTTTTTCAGTGAAGTATGAGGCCAAGTCATCAGTAGATGAGGGTGGGTGGGAGGAGAAAGTGGTATGGGAGGATTACAGAGTGAAGAAAAGGTTTAGAACAGCTGTTGCGATGCCTGAAATATGAAATCAGTTAGGAAGGAGTAGTGAGACTGCCTTATTGAAGTGAGAACCTAGTTTAAATTAGCCTGAACAGGTTTGTAATGGATCCAGTCATCATAGTTTGAGGATTTCTTCCAGTTTTATTCAGCAGCTCATGAGCAAAAGTGAAAGAGGAGGATAGTAGAAATAATTCAGGATTGGGGCTTGGTAAAGTATGAGTGGTAAGAGGACATGAGAACAAAGATTCAAGAGAAGAGAATAGTGTAGGGTTTAACTAGTTCATAGAAGGGTTAAAATTACGAGGGAAGGAGTATACAGCCAGAGCAGGAGTGATAGCCTTGGACAAGTGCTGAGGAATTAAAGGATGAGATATCTTGGTGAAAATGAGGAGTAGGTTTAGGAGGGACAAGGCAAAAGAAGAAATGCAAAAATAAAAGATTATAATCAGATAAAGGAAGTAAAAAGTTCTTGATCATGGAAAAGGTGATGACAAGGTCAGGGACAGCTATGACCATATCTATATTTACCTGAGGTAGAATGGAGGAATAGTCACAAGAGTTGAAGATTTTGAGGAATTTGGAAGTTAGGATATTTCAGGGAACACCAATATATATGTTGAAGTTCCATTGAATGAGGTGAGGTAGGAGAAATTGTGAACCAGGCACTTAACTCACTGAGAAAGGAAGGAGAAAGTCCGTAGAATCAATAGATAATAGCTACCCAGCTACCATAATGTGAATTGGGTGACAGATCTGGAATGAAATAACTTCAAAAGATGAAAAGTTATTGAGTCAGTGGAAGAGGGAAGAGTTTGGAAGTGGCAATGGGGAAAATGGAGTATTCCAACCCTCCCTTGTATATACAACCAATACCAGAAAGAATGGGTAAGAATGCAATGCCATTAGGAGAGAGACTTTTCTATGAGTACCAGAACATGTAAGAGGCACAAATAAGTCTAAAATGAAGGAAACCAATTATGAAACAGGAATTCCAGAGGGCACAACGGAAAAGGCAAATGGGACTAGAATGGAACAAGAGGTGGGAGATAGGGTTGAAGAGGATGAAGAAGAGAGAATGGGATGTAGAAAGCTGGGGTAGTAGTTTTTTTAAAAAAATTGTATCACAAGGATTGGGAGAGTAAAGGGGTGGCAGGAATTTGCTAGTCATAGTAGATGAGGTTGGGCAGAATGGCAGTAGATCCCAACACCAATGCTGAAGATGGGTAAGTGGGATACTCCCTGATTCTACTCTGCATTGCCTGGAGTCTGGAAATTCTCTGCCTCAACTTCCAGAAAAGTGTTGGAGAATTACAGAATGTACAGTCCTTGTGAATCTCACTAATCCCACTGGTTCCAAAGCCTGTCCATTGGTTTGCCCTTACATTCTCAATTCCCTAGATATGTTCCATGGCATCAAATACAGGGTCACTTATACAATGGGCATTCATACTCATTGAATTGAATACATAGGATCACAGATGAAGAGCTGGAAAGAAATCTTTAGAGGTCTTCTCATTCACCCTCCCTGTTTTACAAATGAAAAAAACTGAGGCTGAGAGATGCTAAGGGTAAGGAATATTAAGTGGTAGAGCTGGGATGGAAACCCAATCTTCTGATTTAGAACCCAGGGTTCTTTTCCTTAGACTAAATAAAATCTATCATTTGCTTTTTCTTTCTTCTCCATTCCTACTATAACCATGCAAGATATACAAAACCATCCCCTAGCACACTGGAATAGCCTCCTCAGTAGTTTGTTTCCCTCTAATTTGTTGTTCATTTTGCTAACAGATTAATCTTGCCAAATACAGACCTTGGATCAGAGTGAGAGAGCTGGAGTCAAGGTCCTGGTTTGGAATTCTTGCTTTGTCACTGTGACTGGGAACAAATTACCTAGGTTCCCTGGCCCTCAGGATCCTCTACTGCAAAATGAGGGAGTTGGACAAGATGATCATCTCTTCTACCTCTAAATTTCAAATCCTAGGATGATCCTCTCTTGTTCATCAGTTCTTAAGCCTGGCTCCTCCAACTAGTGAATTCCTCCTGAAGATTCCACTTTGTGAGGGGGATCGGGCTGACCAAACTTCTTTCCCCTCCTGGCTTTCTTAACTCTCTGACACACACTCTCTCTGCATTAGGTACTATCTTCCCCATCACAGCCACCCTGGTTCTATAGCTTCCCCAGTAGAATGTAAGGTGCTAGAGGGCACTGGCTTATCCTTTTGCTTGTATTTGTTCCCTTGCTGCTTAGCACATTGCCTGTAATACTACTGTGCTACATATGTTAATGCTTTTTCCTTTCCTTAGTTAAGTTTCCAATTTCTCTTTCCAGATTTCTATTCCAGTGTTCTTCCTCATCTACTCATTTGAGGCAAGCTTAACGATGCACTATCTCCTGTGAGTATTCCATGTTTGCCTATCTACACCATCTCCTTATTTTCTAAGCCTGGAATACCCTTGCCAACCCATTCTCTTCCTGAGATCTCATACTTTTTTGAAGTTCTCATCAAATATCAACTGCTCCAGGAAGCCTTCAATGATCTGCTCAGTTAGAAATGCGTTTTTCTCCTGGGAAGACCTGTCTGTACCAATGGAGAGTGAAGTAAGTCAAACTAAGCAACCTATTTAGGCAATTATTATAACATTATAAAGGAAAACAACTTGAAAAGACTTAAACACTCTGACCAATTTAATAAGTCAATCATATTTTGAGATTTATGATGAAGCATGTATCTTTGGTGGAAAGGCAACTGACTACAGGAGCAAAACAAGGCATTTTCTGACTGTCATTAAGGGTAGAGTTGTAAGGTAGTTGTAAGCTAATGATACAGACAAACCAAAAGGAAGTAATTTCTCTGTCCTTAGCCCTCATGGCCTTTTGCTCATACTTCTCCCATGCACCTTTCCTGTTTGGTTTGGCATAAGTGTATATGTTGTATCTGCCCCAACTCTCCAGTAGATGGTGAGTTCCAAAGAGGGCAGGGATTGGGTCTTATTTTCCTCTTATCTCCCCCAAATGGCAAACACAGTACACTGCATAGAGTAGAAACTTAATACTTAGAATCAAATAGAATGGTGTTATAAGGCATTTCCTCCTCTTAGAATTCCTAAATAAAGATTCTAGCCCATAGCTCTTTCATTTGTAGGATCCTTCAAAAGAACAAGTTGTCATGGAAACAGCTACCTCCATCATATGCTAGAAGAGATATTTTTAGAATTAGGTTTGTCATCTCCTGGACTATATGAATCAAATTTCTCGGAAGAAGCTCCTCTGGGGCTCTGTCAGAATGATCTCTGGAACAAAAGGAAAGAAAATGGAGCAGGCTTCTGAGCTCATCTGATACCTTCTATTTGTTGCCTCCCCTTTAGTTTAGTGATTAAAAACAGCAAATTTTTATACTACTATCAAAATGTTTAGAAGACTGAGCTCCACTGACAGTGTGTTTCATGCTAATCAGCTCACCAAGCCAGAGTCAAAGGATGGATGCTGCAAAGTCTTTTGGGAAATCTTAAGGCAGGAGGGGGCTTTAATTGGCAGAGGGATGAACTTCAGTCTGAGGAACTGCCATGTTCCCGTAATTGGCCTTTTAGCAGGCCAGAGGCAGACTAAGGACTGGTTTCTGTGGGAGGGGATCCCAAGGCAAAGTTTGGTTGCTGGAACCAGAAGAATAGTGGGTGAAACCACCAGGCCTCACTCAGTAGAGCAGAAAGAGCCCTGGTGTCAAAGGATCTAGGTCTAAATCTCACCTGTGACAACTACTACCTGTGTGAACTTTAAAAAGCTACCTAACCAAGGTCAGAGCCAAGATGGTCGAGTAAGAGCCATCATTCTTACCAAGTTGACCTAGCACATCTTCTCCACAATAACCTAGAAAACATGTGATTGGGAAAGCAAAGAAAAAGTGACCATGAGTCATTTATTCAGCCCAGGGCAGCTTAAGATAGTGAGATCTATGGATACTAGGGTGGGATGAGTTCCCACCATAGGCAGGGAACTCAGCAGTACCCAAGGACAGAAAGGGAGCCGAGACCTGATATTAGGGCAGAAGAGGTCCCAGAGGACTCCTAAATTGGTCTAAGGAGCAGGAATGGGGGCCAACTGGCAAGCTGTTACTCATTATTCAATTCTCAGTCACTGAGCCAGGGTGGAAGGGAGGGGTTGCAAGTAAACCAACCCTAATATGTGCCGAGGAAGGAACCAGTGGGGTGTGCTCTGATCCCAGGTGCAGACGGGAGACTCAGTTCTAACCTTTGGTCCTGTACAGAAGCCTGAAATAAAATCAATCAGGGCAGGAGACCAAAACCCAAGGGGAGGAAGCAGTTCGGTTGCTCTGAATCTGCAGAACCTCCCAGGAAGCTAACAGTGACTAATTCCAGCAACAGTCTCTTTGAAACTCAACCATGTCTGTTGCACCAACAGACCCAAGCCTGGGTCAAGAACTTGCAAAGCTTAGATCAGGAGGCAGTGAACAGACTGCAACTTGCCCTAAATTACAGTATCAGAAGCACGAAAATTGCAGGTCTTTACAAGTTCTTCCAGACCACAGACCGAGCTGTGAAAGCAGCAGAAAGACATATATTGCCACTATCCCGCCTGCCCCCCCCCCCCATCCTCAGAAGGGAAAAGAGTACAATACCATCAGGGAATCAAAGCCAAAAAAAGGAAGAATGAATGAACAGCAGCAAAAAAAGTGCCCAATCATAAAAATCTAGGATGAAGAAACATAGAAGACAATGACCTCAAAACATCTATAGGCAAAGTCTCAATGAAAAATGTACATTGGGCACAAATCCAGTAAGAATTCCAAGAAAAGTTAAAGAGCTTTTTTAAAAGAGCCACAAAGATTAAAAAAACCAAATAATCATATCAATAAAAATACCAAAAAATTATTTTATAGAGTTGGAAAAAAACAATAGAATTCTTCTGGTTGATGAACTGAACAGATTAGGTACACAACATCAAAAGCAAATGACCACAGTAATCCAGTATTTGATAAACCCAAAGATCTCAACATAGTACCTGGCATGTGGTAGGTGCCTAATAAATGCTTATTCCTTTCCCTTCTCTATTTATAATAGATTCTTTTCCTTATTTGGTCAATAATACTAATAGCTATCATTTTTATATAGCACCTACTTTGTACTACTTTGTACAATGTACTAAGGATTTTATAAATATTATCTCATTTGATCCTTACAACATTCCTAGGAGGTAGATGCTATTATTATCCACATTTTACAGCAGAGAAAAGCGAGGCAAACAGAGCTTAAGTGACTTGCCAAAGGTTACACTGCTATTAAGTGTCAGCAACTGGATTTGAATGAAGATCTTCTGACACCTGGCACTGTGCTACCTAGCTGCCCTTGGGCAGAAACATAACACCCATCTACATATAATTAAACCAAGCTATCAACTTATCAACATTTACTAAGGGCCTACTACTCCAGGGAATATAGTGATGAGTAAATACATGGTTATCCTTCAAGGACCTTATAATTGAAGAAAGGAGAGAAGTTGTGAACAACTCTAGAAACATTCAACAAAAACACAAGGAAGGTCCTCTAGGCAGTACATTATTAGGGATTACAATAGTGGTATAATGGGCTCAAAACTTACTTTTCTCAGGCTATATCCATGATATAATCTGAGCACTTTTACTAGCTCATCTACTGGGAATTCTTTGATAACAATGCTGAGAAAGAAAGGAAAGCTACTGAAGAGAAGGAGAAAGAGCTTGGAATAGAATTTTGGAGAGAGAAGCTTCTGGGTCTTGGATCAATGGTCCAGGAGTAAAGAGCTAATGAGTGCCTATGAATGTCTACTTGTTTATCTTCACTCTGGTGGAACTTTGGTACATGAGTACATAATACATCCCACCCTCAAGATTGGCTAATACTTCCTCTTTACTATTACTCAAGTCAATAGGCATCTTAATTAAGCACCTATTATGTGTCATGTGTGAGTCAGTCACTGGGGTTCAAAAGAAAGGAAAAAGACAGTCCCTTCTTTCAGAAGTCACAGTCTAAAAGGAGCTAAAATAGAAATATTATGTATAAGCTGGAGAGAGATGAGATGAATTGGAGATGTTGACAAAACAGCTGGGAGAGAACCCATTTTACTTACACAGTGTTATAAAGAAAGAGAAGGTCCTAGGGAGATATAGATATGCAGTGAGGTGGATGTATCTTTGTATTCTCCCTAGGTGCAGGTGATGGGGGAACACTAACCCCAATCACCCTTGCTAGTTGTTATAATTTCCCCTTTCAATAACAGTTGCCCAGGGAAAGACCCCAAAAGGTTAGGTGGATGGGTACTCTTTCAGGTCCAACCTGGGGTTGGATCAATGATTAATACTGGGCTCTGATTAGCCTTGGATCACATTTGTTATCTGACTGTGTTTGCTCCTTCCCCAAGGGTCGTGATATAAAGACCACTCAGGAAGGTACTTATTAAACACTCTTTAGCTATAATCTAAATCAGGAAAGGATAATCAGGATAAGGATTGGGATTGGAGACCCTGTCAATCTAATATCTATATTCTATAATCACTTATGACTGGAGGATATTGATTTAGTAGAAGCTGGAGCTTTATTCTTCAAAACCCCTCTGGTCCAGCTTGGCCACTGCCAAACCAGAGAAAGTGACTGCTCTTGATACAGCTGTGTTAATGATCTCTCAGCTTCTCACTATCAGTGTTTGGTGATGTACTAGCTCTCACAGCCTTCAGGAAGTATTCAGATCCTACCCACCCTCTGCTTCTTCAGACCTCCCAGCCTCCCTTCACCACCCAGGGACCAAGAGACTCAAAGAGCTAGGAAGATTCAGAGACCTAAAGATCTAAGGAACCAAAGTCCAAAGGACCAAAAGACCAAAACCAAAGACTCCCTCCAGGTGGCTGTTAGGGGTATTTATACTCCCAGGCCAACTGACTTTGCCCCTGGCTCACAGCATCTGGGAACATTCTAATCTCTCCAACTGCCTCCCTTGTCATTCAAGGTGACTCCAACATTTCTCAGGATTTGAATATAACAACAGTAAGGGATCCCGAAAGAATTTGCAAATAATCTCAAAGTGGAACAACAGATCCCTTCCCTTTTCTTTGTTAATTTTCTTTTGATTCTGAATTTAAAAACAATAAATAAAATGAACCTTTCCATACTCAATGTGGAACCGGATAGGCCTGTACACGAAACCTTGAAATTTTATTATATATAGTTTGCCTTCTTTTAAAGTATACTACAGGAGGCAGCTAGGTGGCTCAGTGGATTTAGAGCCAGGCCTAGAGATGGGAGGTCCTGGATTCAAATCTAGCCTCAGACACTTTCTAGCTGTGTGACCCTGGGCAAGTCACTTAACTCCCATTGCATAACCCTTACCACTCTTTTGCCTTAGAACGGATACTTAGTATTGATTCTAAGACAGAAGGTAAAGGCTTTTTAAAAAAAAAAAAAGTATACTAGAAATTCGACATGTAACTTTCAGAGCTGTCTTTCTTGACTTTGATTGTGAGGAAAGTCTCTTTTCTTTAGTCTTACTCTCATTCCTACTCCACCCCTGCCATCTGAAGAAATATCCCTCCCCTCCCCCCCCAAGCCAAGGACATTTTTTTAAAAACGATATTTTGTTTTACCCTATTATATGTTATAACAATTTTTAACATTCATTTTTTAAGTTTTGCATTCCAAGTATTCTCCTTTCTTCTAGTCCTCCCCACTCTGAGATGGTAAACAATCTGATATAGATTTTACATGTGCAATCATGTAAAACATTTTTCCCTAGTCACTGTGTGGAGGAGGAGGAAGAAAAGAAGAAAGAAAATGAAATATAGTATTTTTCACTCTGCATCCAGACTTCATTAGTTCTTTCTCAGAGGTCTGATGGCATTTTTCATCACAAATCTATGAGAATGTCTTGGATCACTGCATTGATGAAAATAACTAGGTTGCTCATAGTTATTCATCAAGAAATATTGTTGTCACTGTGTTCAATGTTCTTCTGGTTTTGTTCACTTCCCTTTACGTCAGTTCATATAAGTTTTTCCAGAGAAAAAGAACATTCTTATAACAGAAATATGCAATAGTCAAGCAAAACAAATCCCTCTATAGGCTATGTACAATCCATTCTGCATTTTGTGCACATCATCCCTATTCCAGAAGGAGAGCAGCAGGCTTTCTCATTGGTTCACTGCAATTCTTTTGATCAGAATGTGAAAGTCTTTAAAATTTTTTCCTTTTTACAATGTAATTGTTATTGTATAAACAGGCCTGCTGTCTATGGTCATTTTACTATGCATCAACCAATTTGTATAAGTCAATCCCTAGGTTTCTCTCAAATTGTCTCTTCTAACACAATAATATTTCATTATTATTCATATCTGACAATTGATTCATAACACTCTTAATTATTCACTTTCCCCTTTACTGGGCCCTGATCTCCTTAAGGGACCTGTTTGTATGTGGTATTTGAAACAATTCAGATTTATCCAGGTGTAAGGGGAAAAAAGGGCTTTTTGGGTTCAATATATTAAAAGGTGGTCACCAGGGGAAATTTCCCCATTTAGGAATAACCTCAAGTCAAAATTGACTTTTATGGAAGTTTATTTACAATTGAGAAGAAAGAGAGGAAATAAGGGAATAAGAATCTAACATGGTAGGTAAATTACTATGATCCTCCAATTAATACAGGTAGATCTAATTAACTCTCAGCTGAGAGAGTGCCAGAGGCCCAGAGGTGAATGAAGAAAAGCTTCATTCATAGTCTCTATTAAGGGGAATTCCTTAAAAGAAGTTCAGGAAGATTCAGTCTTTAAACTCACCACGTGGACTTCTAAAGAAGATATTGAAAGTAGTCTCACCAAGGTCTCAGCGTTCTAGCCAGCACTCCTCCACAGACCAGAAGAGTTCCTTCAGCAGCAGCCCTCTTCACCAGAAGACCTCTCAGCTGACTGATGACATTCTCCTTTTAAAGGGGTCACTTATGCGTCACTTCCTATGCCTTCCCCCCAGTTTGCATGTCTAATCACAATAGAAGCTTCTCAAAGAACTGCCTAGGGGGCAGTCATTTGATTCTGATTTGTCACCCACTCTAGCACATGTGAGTTACGGACCTCCCAGAATTATAGATACTCTCACCTTTGGTGATTAAATCTAAAGATGGGCAGTGTAGATTTAATTTAATTATCACAATCCCCCCATGATCATTTGGGAGACTGGTCTCCCTAATTGATCCTTTGACATAATCATCTTGTACCCCTAAAATTCTAACTACAATAGAGATAAGAGGTAAGTAGAAGAGATAGAAAGCAAAACCAATGTTTTGCTAGACGCGTTAACGAAAAGCCAATTAGGAGGCAATCCCCCTTGGCATAAGAGTTTACAATTCAAAATAATTGTGTTTAGTCCCCTTAAGTTCAATTATAGTTGCACCCCCAAATTCATTTTGGATCGTCTTGATTCAGTGTAGATTTCTGCAGGCATCTTTTCTGGATCATCTTGTAGCTTTCTGCAGACAAATAGTCCATTTTCTGGTTTCAAAGTGTTAGCAGACTTCTTTTTCTGAAAAAATTTTCTTGAACAAAATTTTAAGGCTTGGATTTTTATAAAAATACAATCCCCCCTGAAGAGGGTGGGGTGTATGAGTCTATCAAAAAAAAAAACCAAACCAAAAGCATAAGAAAATTAAATTTTGGGAGAAATATTCAAAATAAGAATCAAAATATCATAAAATCAAAAAATATCCTGTCTATTTATTAGTCTATAAATTTCATGGAAGCTCATGAAAGTTGGGTTGGTATAAAGAATTCTCTAGCTAGCAGGTATGGGAGTCTGTTGACTCAGTGACTCCATGGAAGCTAGAAAGCAAGAACTCTCTGGCCAAATAAGGATTACCTCATAATTATGAGAGCAGCTGATAAAAATGGACTTAGGCTTTGAGTGTGACAAACTGAACCCTGGTTCTTGCCCCCCAAGCCCTCATTGAGGGCCTGACACTTAACTCTTTCTGCCTGAAACCAGAATCCTGCTTGTTTCAAAGTCTATTCTTGGACCCTGTTGTCAAATTCTGGGTTTCACTTAGTGTCAAGACTCAGCTCAACTAGACCATTTGTCTACCCAAAACCTAATAGTAACATGTTGCTTGACTCTTCTAAATTCCAACTATATTGCCAGGAACTCTCTGTTCAAGTCTCCAAGGGAAGGGTCCAATATACAGACCAGGTCTGATCCCGAAGAACAACCCCAATAAAGAAAATGAATACAGAAGCAATTGGCATAATTTGCCCCAGGGACTCTTGGTGCTGACTCACATTCATCTTATTGAATTATAACAGAGTAAGACAGTATCCCTCCAAATAGCTCCCTAATTGGTTCAACTCTCCCACTCACCACAGGGACTTTCCCAAACCTTTTCATTCTTGTCTATTCTAATTATTTCAATTTCTTTTTCTTGTCTTATTGCAATATTTAGCATTTATAGTACAAAGTTAAATAATATGGAGATAATGGGCATCCTATAATTTCTTCATTGCTAAATCACATAGGCTTTGCTCCATCTTTATTATTCTTATCATTGTTTTGACTTCTTTCTAGCATTTAACACTTTTGAAACACTATTTCCCGAGGATGTCACTACTCTTTGTCTCCTGACTCTGTTTCTTTTGCTGGTGTTCATGATCTATAGATATCCTTTGAGTATCTGTCCTGGGTCCTATTCACGTACCATGACAAAGGTGAAAGGAACCTTAAAGACCATTTAAGTTGAACAGCCTCATTCTTTGGAAGAAAAGATTAAGGATCAGATAAGCAAAGCGAGTGGCCAAAGGTCAGATGATGAGTTAGAATTCTATTATACCATGAGGCTTCCTCCCAGCAAGCTTGGCTAGAAAATTGTATATGACATCAAACTTTTTTTCCTATGTGGATTAGTTTGTTGGACTTTTTTGTCTCTTTTTGAAAATCTCTTCAAGGAAGGAATACATTTGGAAATATGGGTGACATGAGAATAACAGATATTAAAATATATCCTTAAAAAGTGTGGTCAGAAATTTTAAAATGCTTCTTTCTTCTCCCCAATAATTTTTTCCCACTAAACACTGGTCTTTGGAGAAAGTAAGATTCCTTGTTTCTCCTTGAGAAATGGTTAATGCCTTAGAAAAGCCATTTGCTTTTATTATTTTTTAATAGCATTAAGTGAGATGCAAGAGTCTATTTTTCAAAACAACCATCACCTTCATTTTACGGAGAAGGACATTGAAGCTCAGACAAGGTAAGTGAACATTTCAGGCCTAGTCAACATCTTGAACTCAACGTGTCCCAAACTTAAGTCATTATCTTTCCCTCCTCAAACCCTCTGCTACAGAGGACATCTTCATCCTCTTTTTGAGGGTTAAATTATTTCTGTCCTTCAAGGCTCTAGGTCAAATTCTTCCTTCTCCTAAAGAGTTCATACCACAGTCTACATTTACCTTGTATTTGTTGTATACTTATGTCCCATCTTCTTCTTGGTCACCAGGTCCTAAGATCTGAGGGGGCAGGACCTGTACCTTTCTCAGTTATGTACTCTTTCAGGTCCCCTAAGCACAGTGTTTATCCCACATGCTCATTTTTCCATGTCAAGGATCCATAATTTGACTGCTGTGGATACTCCCTCCATCCATATAGATAAGAGCCTCTTCACATCTTAGTATAGTTTCATGAGTTTCCATGGTCACAGACGCTGTTCCCCCTTGGCTGATAAGCTGAGCTCTCTCCACAAAACCTGCCTGGTCTTTGTATGATGGACACACAGACAGTTGCTGAGCCCTGCTTCAGTGCAGGGTACTTAAGGCCACAGTAGGTGCTTAGTATTTATTGAATGAATACAAGGATATAGAAACTACTTTTTAATCCAAGTTTGAAGTACACAATGTGGGCCTGGAAAAGAACTGGGAGGGGGAAGAGAGAAGGTAGGAATTGCCTGTAGCAGGAAAACACAAATTGACAGCAGCCCTCACCAGGGATAAAACTAATCCTAAGTAAAAGGAGCCAAAAGACACTGAAAGCAGCCCAGCTGGCGCTGTGTGTGCTATGTACATGATCAGCATTTGAATGTCCTACATACAAGAAGAGTCTTTGAATAACTGCAATGATACAGCACTAGAGCTGTTGATTATTAGGAAATTACTACACATCCCCCTCAGTGATGAATGCTTCTTAGCCATTGAGATCACCTCTAGGGAAATAAGCTCATGTTCTGAAATGAATGTCTAAAAATAGGCCACATTCCAATTATGGCATTTGGCAAGGAGTTTTTTTTTTTTTTAAGCTGCCTCCAGCAACCCTGATTGCTTGGTGGAGGGAGTACCAGTGTTCTTATAAGCCAAACTGAGGGTAGGTTCTTGCAGGAATTCCTTTCCCTCCCTTCTCTTCCTACAGGGGCAGCAGAGCATTGGAGGGTGGGCTAACCAGTATCCATGGAGTGTTGAGTAGAATTATTCATAAGCTGGTTTCAGGCCCTCTCCCTGAACCCCTAAAACCAGAGAGATAGGATTAGATGCCTTTGTTTCTTATATGAGTCTTTGGTCAACAGTTGTCTAGTAGAAGAGAGAGCAGTAGTAGAATTCTACCACAGCAGTGGTTCTACTCATTTTCCTTTCAACTCTAAAAAAGGGGATGCTCAAGTTATGAATTCTTGCTACATTGGCCAGGATACAACACAGGCATTGCCAAACAACAAATATATAAAACAGACAGCCAGTGTCTCTGGAAGGTTAGTTCCTTCCTTCCTAGCACATGTCTCTACAGATGGGCAATGGGCCCTCTTTATTATAAAATCAACTTTCTAGTTTGTTGATATGGTCATGATGGATATTAATAACTTTGGAAGATCCACAGTTTTATTCATTTAGTTTGCTCATTTTCCAGTTGAGGAAAATTGTAGCTTGGGGCAATCCTCCACAAGGCTGTTGTAAGGAGCCCATAAGATAATATGTAGAAAGTACTTTGCAGACCTTAAACACTAGAAATGTTCATTTCAATCATTCTAATATTATTGTCCTGCTCTAACCCCTTTTGGAGGCAGTTTGGAGAGAAGTGATCCTGGGACGAGTCTATATCTTGTAAATCATTCTTTTATATTCAAAGGTCTGCTAAGTATTACATAACTGGATTCAAGAACCACTTTTTGTAGTTGAAAAAAAGTATGAAGAAGTCAGTTTGTCCTATGTAGGGCTGGTTCCCTGAGAACATTGTAAGCCTAGCAGCAAGCAGCACAACAGGGCCTAGTCCTGTACCCACAGGCCTTTGATCTCCTCAGCTAAGCATCCATCCTTCTTTAGTTCCATGTAGCCTGGAGATTTTGAGATTCTGGGAAGATGACATTTATTTAAAATGCTGTTCTTCAGTTAGAATGAATCAGTTTATGTCTGGCTAGAAAGGGGTACAATCTGTTATTTAAAATTTCCTGAATATTTGGGGTCTGTGTTTGTAATGTGGGGATTTATCGCTGGTCAATGCATGAAAGAGGGTGAGCTGCTTATGTGTAATTCTAGACCCCAGGTCATATCTTGCTAGGCATTCAGTAAATGTTCAATTTTTATGGTTGAGCATTTCCTGGCAGGATTATTACAGGCCATATTTGAACCAGAATCTCCTATTTCCAAGCCTGGCTCTCAAACCACTGAGCAACCTAGCTGCCTCTACTATTCTTATTATTGATATTGTTTTCAACCCCTCTGTGATAGAGCCTTCAAGAGTCCAATATCTCTGTCAAACTATGAAGAGAAATATAAGATCAGGTTGTAAAAACCCCCTCCAATGATGTCATACTAGCCAATGACAAAGCATTTGATATACCTACAATTCTTCAATCCTCCTAAATGGAGGCCCACTCAAAGAGGAAGTGACTAGCCTACTGTTCCACAATGAGCAAAGCTGAGATTGAATGTTGGGTCTCTTGATTCAAATCTTGGTGTCCTTTTTAATATCCTTAGACACAGCATGTCTCATTCCAGCAGAAGAAACAAACAGAAGTTGGCTGGGAGAGAGACCGTAGGGATGCTATGTGACCCTGAGGAGGAACTAAGTCCAAACGCAAAGAATGCACAATCAGTGCTGTCTCCTGAGATTTATACAGACCATTTTATAATTGCTACTAAATTGCTAAGTTAAATATAACTTAAAGCAAAGGAAATGATACTTATGATGAAGTTGTCTATCTTAAAGCAAGTTACTAAAAAGCAATTATTCTGATCTAGATACGCACCTACTATGAATAATTGATATTGAAGAGGAGAAACTCCCTGGAGGAACAAGTTTTACTGGGCTGTGAATGGATCAGGGAAGTTCAATTTCATCTTATAGCTGGTTCCTACGACTCTTGGAAAATTAGGAAAGGAAACCAATGAGCATTTTCAGAGGGCCTACTATAGCCAAGCACTGTGCTAAGTGCTTTACCATGGGATCTCAATGATGTTTTTGTGTTAAACAGATAGTGTGGTAGGACAGGAAAGTGTTAGTGTAGATGCCAGACAACCCAGTGCCAAGCCCTTCTTAAGCCCTTACTGGTTAACTCTTGGGGTGTGTGCTGGTGGGTCCCACGTGTCTCTCTGAGTCTGTTTCCTTGGCTATAAAGTGAAGGGTTTGGACCAAATGGCCTCTGAGGTTCCTTCTAGCATTCAAGCCAGGATCCTAGGCACAAAAAGCTGTTGTTCCCCACTTCTCAGAGTCCTTGTATTCTCTCCTTTCTGAGGGTAGATAGGTCCCTGAAGAATAAGACATATATATCTTTTTATTAGAACCCACAACAGAACTTAGCTCAGAGTATGAGCTTAATAAGGTTTGTTGAGTGGGGTTAACATGGCAACCTCAGCAACTCCACATAAATGCCCTTGGGAAAAAATACATTAGAGACTACAAGATCCATAAGACATGGTACAGATCAGCGGTCAGTCTTTCTAGCCTGAATTTTCATCAAGGTTGATTCTCCTGGCTAACTTCTGTCTTTTGTTCATGTAAAGGTGCTTTCTTAGTGGCGGTCTTTCTAGGCAGAGTTAAAAAAGAAGGCATTGTTTCTATTTAATTTAACAAGTATTTGGGGGTAGTAGCTAATTGGCTCAGTCAGGCTTGGAGATGGGAGGTCTTGGGTTCAAATTTGGCTTCAGACATTTCTTAGCTGTATAACCTTGGGCAAGTCACTTACCCTCAACTGCCCAGCCCTTACTGTTCTTCAGCTTTGGAACTGATACTTAGAATCTAAGACAGAAGGTAAGAGTTTTAAACAAATTCAACAAGCATTTATTAAATTACTGTGACTGTCATTGTCAACAACAGGAACACTAACATTTCTATAGAACTATAAGAGACTTGGGAGGCTGGAGCTATTATTCTCATTTTATAGGTGAGAAAACTGAAGTCAAACAGAGTTTAAGTGACTTGCCCAGAGTTATACAGCTAGTAAGTAACTGAGGACAGATTTGAACTGAGGTCTTCTGGGCTCCAAGTCCAGCAACATGCACCACCAGGCTGCCTCATCATGTTACCAAATAGTAACTTGCACACAAAAAAATGGCATAAAGGATGTCATCAAGGCACTGTATGAGTAGAAAAAGAAGATGGTCAGTCATGGAGTAAAAGATGACCACAGACCATCTGAGCACTACATTGATACCCAAGAGACATAGGAAGGTTGCCAGTCAGTGTGCAGGATGGATTCTTTATGGAGGATAAATGGGAATACAAAGGTAAAACTGGCATAGGATGAGAAGGGGCAATGATGGAACACCCAGGTGAAACCTCCTCCCCATGGAAGGGGTTTGTGCTAGGTAACCTCTAGTAGTCTGGATCTCTACAGGTTGTGAGGATATTTGAATGGAAAAAGCCTTAGGGAGCTGTCTCATCTAACCTCTTGCTCCAGCAGAAATATAAGATTGCTTCTCCATCCAAACAACACAATGGAATGGGAAGATAATGGCATTTTCTATTGTCTCGGGAGCCAGAACCGTTAGGGAAGAGAGCATTAGGTTAGAAGGAGAAGGATACAAAGAAATTTGGAAAAGGAAAGGCAGTCAGGTCTTTTTTTAAATTTATCTATTCAGAAAATCACAGGATTTAGCACTAGAAGAGCCCTTAAAAGATCATCTGGCCCAAATGCCTGATTTTGGCAATGAAAAAACTGAGGTGCAAGGAGAGAAGGGCCTGAGGCAGTTGTGAGGGCACCAAGTCAGATTCGCTGGAGAAGCCCAAACCTAGTCCCTCTCATTTTATATGCCAGGCTCTTTCCTACCATCTGATGCTGGTTTATATCTCTGGTGATCCACTTTCTTGTGGATTGACAACAAGTGGTTCCAGACCAATGGCTGGGAGCATGTTGCACTGAGCCTTCTCTAGGAACCCCAAAGTCTGATGGCAGAGTCACTGTGGCAAAGCAAGGACCTCTCTATAGCCTCTTGTAAACAGTAAATACAGTCTACGCATTTACACAATAAGATACACAACAATCACCTGAGCTCAGTGCTATTAGTCTGTTCATTGTGCAGCTCAGAAAGCAAAATAGCAAAAAGGTCAAGAAGTACCCAGAAAGGTAGGCAGGTTCCAGACTATGAGGGGCTGTCAGTGCCCAACAGAAGACTGAGCACAGTGGCTAAGGGCACAAAGCAGCAGGCCTCTGGGGGTACTCTTTACCCTACCTTCTACCCTCCCAAATACAAGATTCTGTGGGAACCAAATGACATCTTTAATAAAGATGAAAAGCAGATGAATAATTTAAAATGGCATTTCTTATCAAGAATGACTGGGTTACAAAAGGCTTTAAATGCATGCCTTTTTATCCAGCAATATCACTACTAGGTTTGTACCCACAGAGATAGAAAAAAGTATTTGTACAAAAATATTTTATAGCTGCACTCTTTGTGGAAAAATTGGAAAATGAGGGGGTGTCCCTTGATTGGGGGATGGCTGAACAAATTGTGATATATGATGATGATGGAATACTATTGTGCTTTAAGGAATGATGAACTGGAGGAATTCCATGTGAACTGGAACAACATAAAGGAATTGATGCAGAGCGAAAGGAGCAGAACCATGAGAACACTGTACACAGTTAACTGAAACATTGTGGGATGATCCAATGTAATCAACTTTGCTACTAGTAGCAATGCAATGATCCAGGACAATCCCAAGGGACTTATGGGAAAGAATGTTATCCACATTGAGAGAAAGAACTGTGGGGAGTAGAAATGCAGAAGAAAAGCATATGACTTATCACTTGTATATATGGGTATATGATTTAGGGTTTTGGATTTAAAAGATTACTCTGCTACAAAAATGAATAATATGGAAATAGGTATCAAGCGATCACACGTATAATCCAGTGGAATTGCTTGTCAGCTCCAGGAAGCAGGAGGGGAGGGAGAGAACATGAATCATGTAACCATTGGGAAATACTCAAAAATAAATAAATAAACAAACAAATAAATAAATGACTGGGCAACACTCCCTGAGAAGCTTTAAAAATGAAAAAGCCCTATTCTCACCTCTAAGAGGGCAGAGGGCACAGGAATCTAAGCAGCGTAGTTATTTAGACTAACATTCATATAGAAACGTTAAGGTCAACAGGAGACCACTCTCATCTCTCACCAGTTCAATGGTAGCCTGTCAGATTGGCTGGCATCCAGTGAACACCCTGGGAGAATGTGACCAGCAGGGTATCATGGACAGTCATCAGACACTGCCAGTGACATCAAGGAGGTCTCTGGAAGCTCCTCATTACATTTTCCTTGTCTGGAGATATTTAAGACTTCCATGTTCTCAGATACCACTTGATAAATGGCTAATTATACTTGAAGAATTTTCCACATGCTGCTGCTGCCTCAAAGTTATAACCAAAAGAGAAAGTTAAGAGGAGTGGAAAAGTTAGCCAACCGTGCAGAAGCCTTCAGGACAAGGGAGAGAAAGTGCTACTTTGGGTTTTGGATGTAAAGAAATCATTTTAAAATCTTGATATATATAACAAGAGCCAGCTAATAGTTGATAGTACAGTGGGTAGAATGTATGGCTTGGGGTCAGGAGGATCTGAGTTAAAATCTTGTTTTAGACACTGACTCACCATGTGACCATGGGGGCAAGTCATGTTATCCTTGTCTGACTCAGTTTCCTAACTCATTAAATGAGGATAACAAAATGTTGTCAGGACCAAAAGAGATACTTTTTGTGAAGCACTTGGCAAGCCTGAAGTGCTATGTAAAGCTAGCTGTGATTACTATTACTATAAAAATCAAAGGCTGTGGGGTCATAAACTCCTAGAACCCCAGAGACCAGAGCCAGAGAACCAAAGAATCTTTAAGTTTCATAGAGGGCTGCTAGTCCAACTTCCTTTCTTTCAGTATGAAGAAAGGCATGGAGGCACAAGTACAAGCTCCTTTCTCCAAGCAGAAGAGAGACAGAAGGAGCCTCATGAAGTAGAAAGACTACTTCAGACCTGTGTGGCCTTCATCAGGTCACTTAACTCTTAGTTTCAATTTCCTTATTCAATTAAAAATACACCAAAAGTCTGAACAAATTGCAGGATATGATGGTGATGAAGTACTATTGTGCTATAAGGAATGATGAATTGATGGATTACTATAAGAACTGGAACGACCTCCATGAACTGATGCCAGAGAGTACAATAAGCAGAACCAGGAGAACATTACTGTAATCACAGTAACTGAAACACCGTGGGATGATCAAATGTGATTGACTTTGCTACTAATAGCAATGCAATGATCCAGGAAAATTCCAAGGGACTTATGGGAAAGAGTGCTATCCACATCAAGAGAAAGAACTGTGGGGAGTAGAAATCCAGAGGAAAACATATGATTTATCATTTGTTTATATGGGTGTTTGATTTGGGGTTTTGGTTTAAGAGATTACTCTATTACAAAAATGAATAATATAGAAATGGGTTTTAAATGATAATATATGTATAACCCAGTGGTACTGCTTGTCACCTCTAGGAGGGGGAGAGAAGAGAGGAGGGAGACAACAAAAATCATGTAACCATGAGGAAAAACTTAAAAACTTAAAAACAAATACACCAAAAGTGAACATCAGAAGCAATGTCAGCAGTCATTTAGGCCATCTAGTACATGAAAGGAATCTCCACTAAAGAACATACCCAAAGAATGATGGTCCCAGCTTTGTTTGAAGACCTCTGAGGGAAAATGAGGCACTTGGATTAAATGGCTTCCAAGGTTTCCCTCTAGTTCTAAATCCAAGATCCTCTTTGGAGAAGGGAAGAATTTATGCTCAAACAAGAGATAAGAGAATATTATAAGATATTAAGTGAATAATTTTGATAATACTAAATTTAAAAACTTTCGTACAAACAAAACTAATGTAACCAAGATCAAAAGGAAAACCAACTGGGAGAAAATTTTATGACAAATTTCTCTGAAAAAGGTCTAATATCTCGAGTTAATAGAGAATGAAGTCAAATTTATAATAAAAGCCATTCCTCAACTGACAAATGATCAAAGGCTATAAACAAGCACTTTTTAGATGAAGAAATCAAAGACATCAATAAATCGTGTGAAAAAATGTTCTAAATCACTCTTGATTGAGAAAGGTAAATTAAAACAACTCTGAGGTACCACCTCACACCTATCATGGCAGTAAAGGAAAGTGGAAAATGTTGGAGGAGGTGTGTGGCAAAATTGGGACACTAATGCATTGTTGTGGAGTTGTGAACTGATCCAACCATTTGGGAGGGCAATTTGGAACCATGACAAAAGGGCTATAAAACTGTGTATACACTTTGATCCAGTAATACCACTATTAGGTCTGTATCCCAAAGAAATAATAAAAAAGGGAAGTACAAAAATATTTATAGCAGCTCTTTTTGTAGTGGCAAAGAATTGGAAATTAAGGAGATATTCATAGGTTGGGGAATGACTGAACAAATTGGACATGTTGGTGATGGAATACTGTTGTGCTATATGAAATGATAAGCAGGATGAATTCAGAAAAAGCTGGAAAGATCTGCAGAGTGAAATAAGCAAAACTGGGAAAACATTGTACACAGTAACAGCAATATTGTATAAAAATCAACAATGAAAACTTGGCTACTCTCAGCAATGCAATGATCTGGGACAATCCTGAAAGGCTTATGATGGGGAATGCTATCCACCTCCAGAGAAAGAACTGTTGGAATCCATGGGTAAAGCATACTGTCTTTAACATCAGTGTATTTATGGCTTTATTCTGGAGTCTTGGTTATGAATGAGTGTACTCTTACAACAATGATCATTATGAATGTATATTTTTCATGATAAAACGGAATAAAAAATAAATCTAAGATCCTAAGATGTATAAAAGGTAGGAGTACCTATTGCAGCAGCTTTTGAACAGCTTTAATTCTTTGGAAATCTTTCTTGAGGTCAAACCTCAATTTGCCTTTTTGCAACTATAAAATTAAAGTAAGGGGTTAGACTAGATGAGCTCTCACTTTTTTGATCCAACCTTTTCTTAAATAATTTCAGTAAGAGGGAGCTCATGATTTCATATGGAAGCTTATTCCAGTCTTAGACACTCCAGTTATAAGGAAGTTATTTCTTATATTGAGCTGAACTGTCTTCCTGTAAGCCCCGCCCTATTGCTAATGGCAGAATTTCCGAAAAAGCTTTTCCCACTCCTGGTGTGGGGGCATATGGAGCCTTGCTCAAGGCCCCCAAGAATAGTACAGGGAATATTCCACTGAGGACCTGCCTTTGAGTCTCATCTGCAGGATGCCTCTTGGCTGTGCAACTTCAAGAACTTGGAAGCCAGAATGATTAAGCCCCACTCTCTTCCAACTGACTCTATCCAACAAGCCCTCCACCCTCTGGCTTCTTCTTGCCTTTCTCTCATCATCCTCCAGCCACCTGTACTACTTTGTCTCCTATGTAAGAGCCTACACATTACTGTGGAGTCTCTGTGCTTTTCTTCCTATTGCATCTCATGCCTGCATTGCCTTTCCTCAAATATTTCCATAGGCTAAAATCCTTCTAGACTCAGTTCAAATGCTTCCTCTTCCATGAAACTTGCCTAATATCCCCAGGGAGAATTGACTTTTCATTCTTAGACTTTGAATAGTTTTTGTGCACTGGTTCTTTGGTTCTCTATTATTTCACAATTGCTTGTGTGCTTGTTTGCCATTCTCAAAACCTCTGCCAGGGCAGAGCCCATGTGGTGGAACACAGGACATCAAAAAGTGCATTGGATGAGAGGCCGAGGCCTGGGGCTGGAATGCCAGTTCTACCACTGACTGGTGTGACCCTCTCGGTCTCAGGTTGGGTTTGGTAACCTCAAGGGTTCCCTCTTTTTCCCCCTCACCTTCCTATGAGATTTTTACTTCTGTATCTTCAGGGGGAGAATGGTGTCATGGTGGGTATGGACCCCTGTCTGCACCCTGGTCCAAGGCATAACCAGGGGCAGTCTTGACAACTAGCTCTACAATCTTGGCACACATTACATCATTTCTCTGGGCTGCTCACACTCTCTGCCTCAAGGCTATAAACACTTAAGGGCACACACATTATGGTAGAATTTTATTTTGTTTGCCCTTGTCAACTCAGTACTCAGCACAATTTCATTCATGGAAATTAATCAACTACCAATCATTTATTAAATGACTACCACTGTCAGACTCTGGGGGCATAGACAAAAATAAAACAATCTTTACCTTCATAGGGCTTATACTACTACATTAGAGGCGGCAGTATGCATACATGTATGTATTTACAAAATACATAGAGAACATATCTAAGGCATCTTTTGGGAGGAGGCATTAGCAGCTAGAACTGGACATCAGGACAGGGCTTGAGGGAAAGATAGACTTGAGCTGTGCCTTGAAGGCTGTTCAGAATTCAAAGAGGCAGAAGTGAGGAAGAGAGTGTCTATGGAGGACATTTTATATAAAGGTCAGAGATGCAATGGGGACTGTTTCCTATGGGGATTCAATCAATCAAATATTTATTAAGCTCTTATTATGTGCCTGGTATTACACTAGCTTACCCTGGGGATATACACTTTACTTAAGTAGAGAGTTCATGAAGAGGAGCAATGTTTAATAAACTCGGGAAAAGAAGATAGAACCAGGCTATGTAAAGTGTCTAACAGAGTCATCTGCATTTGGTCCTGGAGGTAATAAAGAGTCAGTGGAGTTTGTCTGATGGGGTTGGGCGGGGGGCATCTTGTGGTCCCACTTATCCTCTAGGACTATCACTTTGGCAGCTGTCCAGAAGTCTGAACTAGGAATCTCCCCTCATCAACAAATGTGAAAGACTCTCCATTATTTCCACAATGACATTTAATCTCTTGTTTGGCATTTAAAGCTTTTCACCTTTCAAGGACTCTTATTCTTCCTCACTCTCCATATTCCAGCTCATGATATTGTTTTACTGGTTTGCTTATAGCAACTTGCTCACACCAGTAGGCAGGAGGCTTTGCTTGATCCTTACAGATATTAGAACCTTTCCCAGGAAGGTTACCTTCCAGCCATTCCATATGTAAATTGTATGTCCCCCTTTATTTACATGTGGTCTCTTCTGTTAGAACAGAAGCTCCTTGTGGACATGCATCATTTTTGACTGTCTTTATATGGCCATAATCAGCATAGTGTCTGGCATACCACCAGTATTTAATAAATGTTTATTAATTGATTGATTGGAGTCTGGATTGGAAAGGAGATCTTATTCTTATTTTAAGGTACTCAATAAAAGTTTGTTGAATTACTTAAGTTTCTTTGATACACACCAATAACCCTGAAAAAGAATGAGCAGGGAGATAGAATCTCCCTATAGGAAACTGGACTAAAAGTGAATGTAATTCCAATCACTCAAAGGCAAGAAGGGTCGGTTGGGCCAATCAGATTGTCTATTTGAACAAGTGGAATCTGATCACTTGGAGTCAGAGGGGCCCTGGTGATGGCATGAATAACAAAGACTTACCCATGCCCAGTTGGCACTGAGCCAACATGGCTGGAAGTCCAGTGTAGCCCCAAGTATTTGTCCTATCCCTTCCAGAAGGACAGTGTTTAATGAAAAAGTATCAATCACACTGTGATTCACAAAAAGATGAACACATGATGCCCCATCGCATGTTCATGCAATATGACTATGACTGCTTTTTCATCCTCTCAAGCTTTGTACTAGGTTGTACTAGGTTGTACTAGGTTTGTACTAGGTTGCTTGCATTTATTTTCCCCCATTTGACTAGGGTTTTTTGAAAGCTTTTCTGGTATCCCTAGCACTCAGCATGGTGTCCAGCACAAAGAAGGCACTTCATAAATACTGACTGCCTGACAAGAAGTCCAGTGTCCCTAGATTACAGAGTTTGGAAAGGGAGAATATGAATAGTGGTGGTGGTGGTGGTGGCTGCCCAATAAGATGTAACAAGATTTACAGGAGGGGGCCAGGAAATGAAGATCCTGGGGTGATAGGGAGCCAGTGAAGTTTACCGAGTAGGGGAATGGCATGATAAGATCTGGGAGCAGGAAGATCTTATTGTGTCAAGAAAGACATGCTAAGATTCTACCCCTTTGAGCAATTCCCTTGTGTAAAAGCAATAATCTTGCAGCTCACATTATTATAGAGGGCTCTGAGGGTATCCCCTATCCAGCTAATGTAGTGTAAACATTATTATCCGTATTTTAAAGATGAAACAACCATGGCCTAGAGAAGTTAAAAGATTTTCTTTAAGTTGCAAAGCTATGCATTCAAGACTAGGCTTTCCATTAATTTCTGCTGCCTCTCTCAGGTAAAGGTTGGACAAAGTGTCCCTGCTAGTTCAACTCTGAGATCCCCAACGTCCTTTAGATTTTTAATTCTGCTGCACATTCAAACTAGTCATACTACAGTTTCCTGGGGGCAAGATGATGAATGTACAGTGCCTGAGGCTGATAATACAATAAATAGCACTGTCTTAGTTTGGTCATCTTGCACTCCTTTAGGTTCTCTGATTAAAGGTCTAGTGAGAGAAGAACATATTTTGACTGCACTCTCTATACAACAAAGCTAGAGGTAATACCAGGTTAATGGAGAATTGGGGTGGGGGGAGGCTCAGAATGGGAGAGAACAGGATGTAGAATGTTACAGAGAAAGAATTATATAGGAAAATGATGTAAAAGAGATTATCATGGGGACATGTGACTGGAAAATGAGGGCAGTCAGGTATGACTTAAGAGCCAGAGACAAAAAATTAATCACCCATATGCTCACACCAGTAGTAACCATGCAAAAGAGCTGGAGGAAGGATGGCCCCAAGAATGCTGTGTGGAGTCTCTATAAGAAGTTATACCCAGAAATGTATAATAGTGTGACCAGATGACAATATGAATGGGTCACAATCTTCATCATGGGAGAAGAACTCATAGGGATGAGATCATTCACTCACTAAAATAACCATTTCCTTACAAGGAACCTATGGGGTAAGTAGTGCAAGCATCTCATCACCAACACTCTGGAGGAATATTTAGACTCCACCTGGGCTTGATCCTTTGGGGTATTCAGCCTATATGTGCTGGAGGTTGGAGAGACCTTACTCCAAATCCCGCTCGATATTTATTCCCATACTCTCTATCTATATGGTCATTTTATATAGGGATACAGGACTACAGGCAGGTGGATGTATATTAATTGTCAGACTATAGAGAAAGAAGAATCTGGTTTCAAGGCACTAAGACTAAGGGAAAAATCTCTAAATCACATTAGAGAAATAAAAATTATAGCAACTTTGAGACAACACCTCCTACTCATAGGATTTACTAACTTGACAAAGGGGAAATGGCCAGTGCTGGAGGAGCTGCAGTCAGACATGTACTGTTAATGGAACTGTGAACTGATCCAAACATTTTGGAAAGAAATTTGAAATGATTCCAACAAAACTGTGCATAACTTTTGACCCAACAATGCCACTACTAGGCATATATCCCAGAGAGATCAAAGAAAGAGGAAAAGGACCCAGAGGTACAACAATGTTGATAGCAGCATTTTTTTTAATGGGAACAAAGAACTGGAAGCTGATGGGATGTCATCAATTGGGGAATAGCTAAACAAGTTGTGGTATATGATTGTGATGGAATACTATTGTGCTACTAGAAATGACGGTTTCAGAAAAACCTGGGAAGACTTGTATGAACTGATACAAAGTGAAGGGAGCTGAACCAGTAGAACAATTTATACAATAACAGCAATGTTGTTAAAATAAACAACTGAGAAAAACTTAGCTACAATGACCAACCTCATATGGTTCCAAAGGTCTCATGTTGAAAATGCTGCCCTCCTCCAGACAGAGGTCCAGATGGGCTCAGACTGAAGCCTATTTTCCTTTTTTCCTGCCTGCTTCCTTCCTTAATGTGAGAATTTGCTTTGCATGGCTATACTTATTTGTAATGGGCTTTAGTTTTTCTTGCCCCTTCAACGAGTGGGAATCAGGAAGGGAGGAGAGAGAATTTGAAACTGAATATAAAATCAAAATTAGTCCCCCTAAAAGACACCAAAGGCTAGATTGTTAACAGGAAATTTGTACAAAGCAGAAAGGAACCACAAATTCTAGCAGTTGCAAATATCAAAGATAATTTGGGCATTGGGAAATGTAATTCCATCCACTAGATATCCATTCAATTCATTCACAAAGCATTTCTTATGGCAGGTTCTAGGGAAGACACTAGGGAAGAAAAGTCACAGACTTAAAGCTGGATGAGACCTTTAGGACAATCAGAGAAGAGAGTTCAATCTCTTCTTGGATGAGGTCATTCAGCTTCTGTTTGAAGAAATACAGGGATGAGGATAACAATACACTGTCTCTGCCCTTACAGTCTGAGATTTGCACCTGGGCTGAGGGTGACGATTACTTAGGCACTTGCAGTGGTAATTAAAAAAAACAAGTCAGAAAATATCAGAGACAGGCCTTTGTAGGGCATCTAAGATTAGACACACAGTGAAATGCCCTGCTACAGGTCTAGAGGCCAGTGGCATGCCACTGTGCATGCAGAAAGGTACCATTGTATGCTTGAAAGATGCTATTATTGTATGATCACTATGAGAAGAAAATGCAATTGAAGGTGATGTACTAAAAATGTTTACTCCAGGTAGGTGGAGGAAAATGGCTGTTATAAGAACCATAGGTTGCTTCATTGAAGACCAGGTGGCTCCAAAGTAAATCCTGCTGGCTTTCTCATATTCTATGATACCTTGATGGCATCCAGTGGGCATCTATTTCTTCTACTGTACCTGGGACTAAGATGGATTCCAAAATCCTAATCTTAGATTTTTCTATTTATCTCAAATTAGAAAATCAGAATAAAAGCTCTGGGCATCCAATGAAAATAATGAACTTTCTTACAGGTAAGAGAACTGAGGACCAGAAGAATCTCTGACTTGACAAAAAAGCTCATTAAAGGCTGAGTTAATGATAGAACCCAGGCTCCCGAGTCCCCAGTCCAGGGCTCTTTTAATCATGCTATACCACTGTATTTGAGCAGAATATTTAAGTTAGACAAAGGAAAGAGTTTTTAAAGGGAAAATATGTTGATCTTGTGACCCCAGAGAGGAATTTAGTCATCTAAAAAGTTAACCCCCTTTCACTATTTTGAGATGAATCGAGGTCTGACAAACCTCACCAACTGGGTTAACATCCCAGTCTGGGTGATGATTCAGAAGAAACCAACAGTGGGACAGGGTGGTAGAGCAGGTGGTGTTCCGTCTTAGGTTCTCTTCTCTTTTCACTTAATCACATCAATTTCCATGGGTTTAACTATCACCCCAGATGACTCCCTAGTGAAGAGATTCAGGTCTAATCTTTCTCCTGAGCTCCAAGCTGCATTTTCAACTATCTACTAGATATTTCAAACTGGAAGGCCTACAAGCATCTTAACATGTTCATCATTGAATCAACCCCACCCCCACCCCTTAGGGAGTTACCCACATTTGTTAGTCCTCTCTTGTTGATTTTACTTCCATTCCTTCTTTCACATCTATCTCCTCGCTCTCCTTGAACAAGACCACCATCTGAGTTCAAACACAGATCATCTCTCCCTTGGCCTTCTCACCTCCTCTAGGCTTTCCTCTCTTTGATGCTGCCTCCACCAAACTGTACAAATGATTCCCCTAAAGCTCAGGGCTGACCATATTATTCCTCTACTCAAACTCCAATGGCTGCTCAGTGCCTTAAGGATCAAACAGAAGCCTCTTTATTGAGCTTTTAAAGCCTTTCATAGCCTCCCTTTCCAACATTACTATACATATCTCCTCTTCCTGGATTGTCCAGTCTAGCTAAAATGTCTTCTTATTCTTCACACCTGGCATTTCACTTTCCATATCTGGACCTGGAATACATTCCTGTTTCACAGATCTCTACCTGCCTTTCCTCTCCCCACCATTTACTTTCTTGTTACTTTGCCTTAGAATTCTGTACATGCTATCTTAGGGTGGGGACTTTTATGCTGGTTGGTATTTGCTATCCTCATACCAGTGATCTTCAACATATATATTGATACTCCCCCCAAAACCTTACACTCCTAGTTGCTCTATTTACTCACTTCTCATGACTTACTCCTCCCACCATCCTGCCTCAATCAACTAAAGGAATGATTATTTCCCAGAAATGCTCTACTGCCAAGTTCAACAACTCTGAGATGCCCTTACTTGACCACAATCTGCTTTTGTTCCACCTCTGTTTTTTGTCCTTTCAACTGTGAGCTCTAATCCCTTCAGCTCTCAGTTCTTTCCCAAATCATCCCCACCACTTTCTCTTTTCTATCTTGACCACTTGTAAACCAGTTCACTTTTGTACTGCCTTACCTCTTGACATTCGCTCTAACAATCCCCCTGCCCAAAATGACTTCCTTCCTCATCTTTGCCTCTTGGCTTCTCTGACTTCCTTCAAGCCTTGGCTCAAATTCCATGTTTTGCCTTTCCCCACTCCTCTTAATTCTAGTGGCTTCCATGTACAGCTTATTTTCTATTTAGACTCTATAGAGCTGATTTGTACATATTTGTTTGCTTGCTGTCTCTCCCATTAGATTGTGAGCTCCTTGATAGAAGGAAGTGTCTTTTGCCTTTCTTTGTAGTCTCAGCACTTGCCACATATATTAGGTGCTTAATAAATGTTTATTGACTGATAAACTAAAATTTCCCAAACTGCTGTGGGTGCCTACTTCAAGATGAGTTATCATTTCCCTCAAGGACCTATATCACAGGTGAAGGGAGGTGGGGAACTTGAACAGTAGCCAGGAAGGGCAGAATGGAGAGATCTTGAGCAATAATGAATGACAGGTAAGTTAGGGCAAGCCTCAGAAGTATCTATCACAGGAAGGTGGGGAGGCACTCCATCTTCCCACCTTCTGACTGACTGGTTGTTCCCCAGGGAGTTAAGGCTCCCATTTTGGAGATCATACTATTTTATCACAATAAGTATAACAAAATGGAAATTCACATTTGATCAAATGTGAAACATAAAACATAGGTACTTTTAATAGAACAACAACAAAAATATAACAGTTCCAAAGGAATCATAAACTCTAGCTTCATCATAAAAATGGAAAGCAAGAGAGTAAGATAAGATCCGTAATTACTGGTGTAAATACCTCATCGGGACACATAAATTAGAAAAGCAAGCATTTTACAATTTTCTAATCAGATAAAAGCCTGATTTTGCTCAGAGAGTATTATACATATACTACCAAAAAGATGAGAGTCTCCACAAAGAAAGATGGAGTAGTCCCTCCAAAGATATCTCGGTATACTTACCAAGTATCATTGCCAAGGCAGAAGAGTGGTAAGACTATGAAAATAAAGGTTAAGTGACTTGCCTAGAGTCACACAGCTAAGAAGCACTTAAGGTCATATTTGAAACGAAGACCTCTTGTCTTTGGGCCTAACTCTCTAGCCACCCAGCTGTTTAACATAACAATCTTATTGTAACAACAGATTTGGAAGGTAGTCTCAAAAAACATGTATAATAAACATTCTTATGTTAGACATGATAAACAGATTTTAAAAACCCTTACAGAATTACTTTTGGGATAAACAGACATTACTGAGCAATCAATCTAATTAAATGCCTACTATATGTACCAGGCACAATGCTAGGTTCTGGGGACGGAATGAAATAATCCCTACTTGTAACAAATTTACATCCTAACGAAGGGAAAGGGGAACAACAAGTACATATAAAATATACATATACAGTATAAAGCCAATACATATTTAATACACATCATATAGGGTATCTCAAGACATCTTAGCGCATTTTTAGCTTTAATAACCTAAATGCATATTTACTTAAATATGTTTATATTTTATGAAGGAATTAAAAATACAAATGACAATTTATAGATGTATTTTATGTATAATGGTATGGTATATAAATATAAAATATATTTTGATAGACAAAGTAGCTAAGTACAAAGTACTATAGGAGGAAGGGCTCTAGCATTTGGGGGGATTAAGAAAGACTTCTTGCTGAACAAAGTATGTGAGCTCAGCCTTAAAGGAAGAGATTTTGTGCAAGTAGTTAGTAGAGGATGCATTCCAGGAATGTGAGATACGGTACAAAAGTACAGAGATGGAAAATGGAGTTTTATAAGTCAGAAACAGAGAGAAAAACTATACTGCAAAGAGGGAGAGGGAAAGGAAGGCCAATTGTGGTTGGAATGGGAGATTGTAGTCAGGTGGTACAGGATTTAAAAGCTAAACATAGAAATTTCTTCCTAGAACTAGAAGTCACTGGAATTGATTTGAGTAGGGAAGTGGCATAGGCATATCTTCACCTGAGGAAAACAGTTTGGCAGGAGCATGTAGAATGGAGTTCAGTAGTGAGAGACTGGAACCAGGCAGACCAATGATAAGGCTGTTGAAATAATCCATTCAAGAGGTAATTAAGGCCTGAATTAAAGCGGTAGCAAAGTGAGGACAGAGGTTAGGGGTAGAAATGGCAAGATTTGGCAATGGTTTGAGGGGGTGTTGAGAAATCTAGGCTAGTGGTGAGACAAAGGAAGGATGGAAGTTAATGCCTTTCACAGAAGTCGGGAAGTTTAGAAGAGGGTAGGGAAGATAATGAGCTTAATTTTAGATGTGTTGAGTTTGAGATGTCTTTGGAGCATCTAAATATTACAATATCTGATAGGAAACTGGTGATACAGGACTAACTCAGGGAAGACACTGGGGCTGACTACCTAGATCTGCTGAGTCATCTGCACAGAAATGACAGTTAAACTCATGGGAGCTGATGAGGTTACTGAGAGAATGTAGAAAAGAGAAGAAGGCCCAGGCAGGACAGAGCCTTGGAGAAATATCTCAAGTTGGGGGCAGGGGAGGATGATGAGCCAAAAAAGGAGAAAGAAGGAAACCAGCATTTATTAAGCACATGCTGTGTGTCTTATAAGCACTTAAATGTTAGCTCATATGATTTTCTCGCTACCCCTGGGAGGTAGATGCTGTCATTTTCTTCATTTTACAATCAAGGAAATTGAGGCAAAGGTAAAGTGATTTGCCCAGGGTTACACAAATAGGTGATTTCTGAGGCTAGATTTGAACTCAGGTCTTCCTACCCCCAGGCTTATGATCTATCCCCTAAGCCAAGGAACTGCTTCTGAAAATGGGAAGCAGCAAAGAAAGGATGAAACCGAAAGGGAAGTATGTTCTGGAGAAAAATTGGGTCAACAGGATCAAATGCAGAAGAGAGGCCTAGGAAGATAGGCACTAACACTTCCAGCAGCTTCCCTAGAGAGGTGAGGGGTTGAGGAATGAATGAATGAATACAGACCATTTTTTTCAGGGGGCAAGGATGTGCACTATTAGTTTGAGGAGATGGCCCAGTCTGGTGAAGGGCAAGGACAAAGGAGCCTTGGGTGTGTTAAGGCAAAAGGAAGAAGCTTAAGATTGGGGGAGGTGATAACCAAGAGTGCATGTGGTCTGCCAGGGAAGACTGGAGGGAATGGCATCAAATACACAGGCAGAAGAGCAGGCACTGGGCAAGGAGAAGGCCACATGAGGAGACTCAGGGAAAGGAGGAACAGTGGGAGATGACATCAAGGGGTTTGGACATGGAGAGCCTAGGAGAAGAGTTCACACAGGGGATGGGTAGGAAGTGTGGGGGCTTCCAGAGGAAACAGCCTACATAAAGGCTGAGAGAAGGAATAATAAAGGAATTATTAAAGGGTTAAAGAAGAAAACAATGATCCAGAAGAGATTGGGTGGATTTGTAATGTGGCCAGTGAACACAGTTGTATTCCTAAAACACTGTTCAGTCCCTGGTCAGTAGATAGTGGAGGTAAATGTGGGGGCAATCTAGGACTGAGATTTGGGGTAAAGAGAGTGGTGCCAGGATAAGGGGGAAAGGCACTCAAAAGCAAAGGGCAGTATGGAGCTGAAACAGCAGACTAGTGGGTTAATGTTGGACAGGGAGGAAAGTGAAGGAGTGAAGGTTTTGAAAATGTATAAGAACAGGTGTAGGAGGGATGGTGGGATAGAAAGCTATGGTAAGAAGAAACATCTGAGCTTCTAATTAGGCAAGTAGAATGTATGTGGGTGAAGGCAAGATCTAGTGTGTGATTGTCCCTATGTGTGGCTGAGGAGGATCACAGAAGGAGGAGGTCATAAAATTTAAAGAGGCTGAGGATATGAGAAAAGACTGAGTTTGAGGGAACACATTCAAATCCCTTCATATAAAGGCTAGAGTTGGTGAGAAGTGGGTGAGATACATAATGAACTCTTTGGGAAAAAAGGGAGAATAATCTAGGGTTCAGTATACTATAGTTATCAATATTCTGACTGGGTGGAAAATTCTAATTGTATAGTTTTCAAAAGAGGAAAAGTTATTATGTGAAAGAGGCAATGGGAGAGTCTGGAAGTGACCAAGGGAGGCAAGATGTGTCCAGTCCTTTTCTAGGCCCATTGGTGCACCATGGGGGTGGGGTGGGCTATATTTGAGAGAAGGCACGGCCCTGACTGGAGAAGACCAGCTGTAGATGCACAGACATATGTCACTAGGTTTTTATACAAAAAATGGTTCACCTCCAGAAATGGCCAAGATCCAAGAATGAAAATCAAAAGGCACTATCTTTGGTAGCACAAAATGGAAACCAGTCAATAATAGCAACAAATAAGCAGTGAAAAAGTGACTGAGTCATAGGCAACTCAGGGCCAGGTCATTACCATCAAGAGTGGCAGAAGAGTTGTCCTTAAGGAACCTGGATTGAGTAACCAGGGCAGATTATGAATGGGAATGGCAGGAATCAGACCACACATAACTTTAGATTGTAAAAATTTAGTACTTGCTGAATATCTAGCAATGTTACCTAGTGACTAAAATTATCTAGCACAAGCTCGACTGACAGACCACAAATATTCATGCCACAAATACAAATCTCAAAAATAATGCTGGAGATCTTAACCAAGATTGTGCTAGAATTGGAGTCACATAACTGCCCAGGCAAAACTTAAAAATAACCCAAACCCTTTCCTACCTTCTAGCTATGAAAAAATACGAAGTATCAGTTTCAAGGGAGAAGAACAGTAAGAGCTAGGCAATTGGGGTTTAAGTGCTTGCCCAGGGTCAAACAGCTAGGAAATGTCCCAAGCCAGACTTGAATCCTATCTTCAGGCAGGCCTGGCACTGAGCCACCTTGATGCCCCCAGATAAAGCACTTAATAGATATTGCTAGACCCAAACCTCATCCCCAAACTGCACAGAATGGTGGTTTTCCAAATGTAGAGACCTAGCAGAGGAGATCAAATGCTGTAGTAGCATCATTCCTGCTACCCTTTATACTGGTCTTTTAATGAGTAGGCTGTCAGTAAGTTTGAGGAGAAAGGGCAAACATCCTAATGCTTTTATTCAACTACAAAATTGGGGTATCAATCCTGGAGGGCATTGAATATAAGAAAATTATAGCAAGATGACCATTTGTCCCAGGACAAGTAAGAACCCATTGAAAAAGATGAGAAGGAGATAATGATAGCAGCAAACAATTACTTGGACATAATAACTGAGCTACAAAAATTCAGAACAACACTGTAAATCCATATCACCAGAATGAATACTCTTCACCTCCATATTGCATGGCATGAAATTCTCTGAAAATATAGAGAGTCCTGGCAGAAGAAGCCAAAACCACAGGTAGTAAGGAGAGCTTGAGGTCCATCCCTGTTTCCATGTCAGCTCTTTCTGAGAGCTACAATTTCTCAATACTCTCGGTGAGCCAACAAAGAATGAGATGGTAGGTAACTTGAAACTGAGATTCAATGACAAGAAAATCCATTATAGTATACACCTGTGCAAGAGTTTGAATAGAAGAGCAATAGGGCAAGACACCAACTTGTCCTAGGGCCATTTCTACTTGAACTCTAGCAACTACGAAGGTGAGAAGGATGAAAAGTAATCAATACTGATGTTTTGTGGTCTTCAAATTCTCAGAGTTCTTTTACATCCATTCTCTGGTTTGAGTTTTACAATAATCCTAGGAAGTAGGTGTTCTAATTATCTCCACTTTACAAAATGGAATCGGAATCTGAAGCCCACAAAGTATCTACCTGAGCTAATTAGTATCTGAGATAGAATTTGATCCCTGGTTTTTCTGAGACCAGCCCTCCAATCATTATACAGTGCTATCTACCAAATACAAAAGTAAGATGCTTCCTGCCCTCAAGAAGCTAACTTTCTGCTGGGGGATACAACATAGAAGGGAATTACCAATAGATTCTCCAAATGTGTCCATTTGCAGGAGATACTGTGCCAGTCAGACTGTCAACAAACCATTAAGTGCTAGGCATGTGGGCAGTCAATTGCATCCAGGCACAGAACATTACCAGACTTCTTCAATGAGATGCACGATTCTTTCAAACCTAGCACTCTCTATAAGAAAAATGTCATGGATGAAAGATAGTGACTATCCATACATGTCCATGACATGCAACTAGGTGGCTAGTCTGTGGAGTAAGTATACGAGTGTGGTGTAGGCACTACATAGAGACAGTAAGATGGACCAAGAATTAAGTTGGAGGAAGACTGAGAACTGAATTGGATTTGGGAAGCTGTTCAGTGCTTTTCATCATGTGATCAACAGCATGTGAATCTGCTCTTTTTTACAACCAATTTTTGCTTAGTGATACCATATCACTACAAATCTTGACAGGTCACAGTCTCTGAAGAACCAAGTTTAAGGGTGATATAAAAATCAAAGGAGAAACATAATAAGCCCAAGGAGGCTGCATTTTATTGTTGGGGATAGTCTAAAAGCAAAAAGTGAGATAAGGGGAATCACTGAAGGAAGTGTGTGATCAAAAGGATGGGTCAAACATGTGCAAACAGAGCTGTAATTAATACCTGGGCACCTCAAGTGTAGTGATGCGACCCAGGAAATGCAAGAAACACAAATTTCCTTTAGGAAGGACTTCAAATGAAACAGAGACAAGAATCACACAGAAGAAGGCCATGGATGAGTTGCAATCTTCACATCAGGAGGGAGAAATCACATTAATGAGATCACAGATTCAATGCTGGACTCCTGAGGCACAGAGGAAGGAGACTGCCCATGAGAATCTAGGACAAAATCAAAGAAGAGGCCTAGCTAGGAGGAGCCTCATTTGTAAAGAACAGGCCTTTCAATTCTACTGGGGCATGTTAAGTGAGATTGAATGGCTCAGCATAGCATAGGATTATGAGATGAAATCTTCATATTATGAACTCCCCCAAATTTTGTTAAAATGTGTCACTGCAGCGGCTAGGTGGCTCATTGGATAAGGAGCTAGGCCTAGAGTTGGGAGGTCTTTATTCCAAATCTGGTCTCAGATACTTCTTAGTTGTGTGACCCAGGGCAAATCACTTAACCCCAACTGCCTAGACTTGATACTTAGTACAAATTCTAAGATGGAAGGTAAGGGTTAAAAATAACAACTCATCACCAAAGACAGGAACAATTTTGATTTGAGAAAAATCAGTGCTTATAAGAGCTAAATCACAGAGCAGAAAGAGATCTGGAATATTAAAACTGGGAAAAGACTTGGACTGAAGAATGCCAGAGCTCCTAGCAGCATTGTCATAATGACGATGACGACACCTGGCATTTGTATGATGCTTTAAGGTTCACAAAACACTCTCCATATGTTAGTTCATTTGATCCTCACAAAATTCCTGGGAGGTGGGTGCTATTATGATCCCCATTTTGCAGATGAGAAAACTGAGGGCTACCAATATTGAATTATTTTGATTAAGGGTCACAGAGCTAAGGAAAGTGTCTGAGGTGGAGTTTGAACTTGAGTCTTCCTAATTCCAAGTATAGCTCTCTATCCATAGCCTCTCTTAGAAGTCTTTAATGGGAAGAGAAGGAGCTCTGGGTTCAATGCTTTCTTCCTATGTGATCTTGAGTTAGTCATTTAACCTTAGGGGATCACAAAGTGAAGAGCTGAAAGGGGGCTTAAAAGTCTATCACATTTGATCTCTCACTTTACAGAGTAGTAAACCAAAAGAACTTGCCTAAGGTCCCACAGCGAGTTAGGGTAGAGTGAATTGGGCATTGAAGCTAGGGCCTCTGCCTCCAGAACCATAATGAATTCTCCATTGCTGGATGTGGATTCTTCCCTGGGTCTCTGGTTCTTCATATATGGGATGAGGGAAATGCTTCAACAATCTTGAAGGTTCCTTCCAGCTCTAACTTTATTGGATGCTCTGATCCCCTTATTCCCTACTCCCCCATCCCAGGGCCCTGTTTTCTCTGTAAGGAAACAGATTTGGAGTCACTTCACCACAATTCCATGGAGAGTTGGTGGCCTGCCTGGGCTCAAATCCTAGTCTCTCAATTCCTAGGTGTGTATTTTTTTCTTTTACATCATCATTAACAAAAACATGGTACAAAACAGAGAATGTACAAGACTTTCACAAAAAGTAGCTATTTTCTCTCAACATTAAAAGCATATTACACACACAGACACACAGACACACAGACACAGACACAGACACACACACACGATTAAAATCTCCTGCATTCCAACCCAAGATTTGACACTGACACAAAAACCCAGGGGTTATTTCCGGTGATGCTCCTGACCTGACTTGACGCTCTACAAAAGCCAGCAAGAATCACAGAAGATGCTGTCCCTTGTCAGTAAGAAACCATCAGTTTGCAGTTCTGGGAATATGCTGTGCTAGCATGCAGAGATTAAGAATGGGTTAGTAGGAAATTTTCCCCCTCATCTTTTCCTACCCATTTTGATTTCTTTCTTTGAGTGAGATGAAATGCAAACACCCTTCTAGCTGCAGCCCACTCTCGAAAATACACTGTCATTATATTTCAAGATGGCTTTTTAAAGCACATGCTGGGATGGTCACAGTACATCAGCAATCTGGAAACCCAGCCTATCCTCACGTTGCTGTCGGCTGCTAGAGGCCCAAGTGATCATGCAAGGACAAAAAGGCAGCAAGATAACATGAGCTCAGAGATGAGCACAGGCCTCTAAGAAAACTAGGCAAGGCCACTAACCCTTCTTAAATGTATTCAGGCAGCTGGAGTTGCAGAAGGAGCGAACGGATCCTGTCTCCCAGCAGCCCCTCCCCTTCATCCCCACAGCCGGATGGCTTGCTGCTGGGATTTAGCTCTACATTACTCTTTGGTCTTAGGTCCTAGTCAACAGTCGGCTCTGGGAGGCTGCTGCATCGGCACACTGACATTTCCACATTGCACATTTCTAATCCTTGCCACATGCAGAGACAGGCACAGTGCTCTACGCAACTCGCAGCATCCATCCGGCGGTCTGATTACCAGCATGCACTCGTGCACACTTCAATGCCTAAGTCAAGCCTTAACTCCATCAGTGCCGTACAGAGGGATTTTCTCACCATGGAGCAGAAGGAAATATCCAGGGCTGTTCTAGGTAGGATTTTCTCAGAAGTTCTCCAAAGGACTAGTATTTCTCTAAGGGAGGGAAAAGTACACATATATACATATATTATATATGTCTATGTATACTCATACTCATATACACACACACATACATACAAATATTTGACAGGAGATGATGACAAAGCAGGTTAAAGCCTGGGCAATAGACACTGACTACAGAGTATCCTTTAAAGACTCATGTTTCAATATAGAAATGAAAACCATGCTGGGAACATTTCTATAGCATGTGGGAGGGAGGGATAGAAAGAGGGAAGTGAGGGAAAGAGAGAGGAACCAGAAGCTCTTGTTCATAGAAACGGTGAATTTTAAGGGGAAAGCCCAGGTGATGTGTAGTCCCCACCCCAGACCACTTTTGTCTTTCACTGAATAAAAAAGTCCAATTCCCAGAGTTGAATGAGGCTGAGCATTACAATTTTCCTTTAGAAAACGGTTGGCAACCTTTTTGGCTGTGAGAGCCATAAACGCCTGCAGAAGGAGGAGGATGGAGGCAGAAGGCGCTGGAATATGGGGTGGGGTCTGAAGGGCCCCCTGGGGCACATCCTGGGGCTCTGCCCGGACTGGCTGGTCGGGAGGTGGAGCCAGATATGGCTCGAGAGCCATACGTTGCCGACTCCTGCTTTAGAAGGAATGAAAAGAATGATGCTAATATCACAGCTGCTGCACCTGTGGGTAGCCACCTGCAACCACCTGTATGGCATCCCTGAAGTTGCTGATGGGCCACAAGGTAACAAGACAAAGTCTAGAGCTCCAGCTGTTGGTAAGGCTGTTCATGTTCAGCAGGGAAAGGGACCTCATACAGTCATTCTCCAAGATCCAAGGGTAGGAATATGGGGCAAAGAATTTCTGAGATGAAAGGGACTATGGAGGTTACATAGTCTAGTTTGGTAATTTTGAAAAGGGGGTCCTAAAGGGACCAGAGTCATTCCCCATGTCACCCAGCACTCAAGTGGTAGACCTCTCCCTAGAACCCAGATTAGAGTGCCACACTAAAGTTTTTTACATCAATGCTGACCTTGTGAGGCACAGACTGAAAGGTCTCTGAACAAGACAAGCTGGCAAAAACGGATTTATTTATTGGAAAGACTACATTCACATGCTTACCCAAATGGATTTTTTGTAAAACTTCTACAAATTTTGGGAAGCATGCAGAATTTACCTTAATGCAACAAATATTTCTCAAATACCTACTATAGGCCAAGCAATGAACTAGTCCTAGAAGATACACTATGTCCATGAGAAAGTAAATGCAAAAAAACATCAAAAAGAAGAGAATACGAATCATGAAGATAAGGGAAGGCCTTGCAAAGGACAGAACAACTGAGAAACCTATTGGAGGAAGTCATTAAGTGGAGAGGAATAAGGTCTTCCAGAAATGAGGGACTGCTTGTACAGAAACAGTGAGGTGGGGAGAAAATGCTGGGTGTGGAGGTGGGATCTAGGAGCAGCCTGTCCTCTTGCTTAAAGGGTTTTCTTCATGTCTTGGATCCATATTATTTCAGAACCTCAGTTTCCTCATCTTTAACATAAGGATAATATGTGCATTAACCATTCTGGATGACAATTTGCAACTATGTCCAAAGAGTGCTAAAAGATTGCCTGCCCTTTGATCCCAAAGAAACCATAAGGAAAAAGACTTGTACAAAAATATTTATAGCTGCACTCTTTATGGTGGCAAAAAATTGGAAAATGAGGGGATGTTCTTTGATTGGGGAATGGCTGAACAAATTGTGGTATCTGTTGGTGATGGAATACTATTGTGCTCAAAGGAATAATGAACTGGAGGAATTCCATGTGAACTGGAACGACTTCCAGGAATTGATGCAGAGTGAAAGGAGCAGAACCAGGAAAACATTATACCCTGAGACTGATACATTGTGGTACAATTGAATGTAATGGGACTTCTCTACTAGCAGCAACACAATGATCCAGGACAATTCTGAGGGAGAAAGAATGCTATCCACTTCCAGAGAAAGAACTGTGGGAGTGGAAACATAGAAGAAAAACAATTGCTTGATCACATGGGTAAATGAGGATATGATTGGGGATATAGACTCTAAATGATCACCCTGGTGCAAATATCAATAATATGGAAATAGGTCTTGATCAATGAATGACACATGTAAAACCCAGTGGAATTGTAGTGTCGGCTATGGGACGGGGCTTAGGGGAGGGGAGAAAAAGAACATGAATCTTGTAACCATAGAAAAATCTTCTAAATTAATCAATTAAATAAAAATTTCCAAATCCCCCCCAAAATATGTGCACTATCTCCCTCCAAGGCTAGTTGTGAGGAAAGCTTTTAAAACAATAAAGCATTCAACATACATAAGTAAATGTTATAACACAGCTTTTAAGAATCGGGTGGCACCTTCTACATGAAGCATTCACTGACATAAAGCAGAGACCTGATCTGAGGAGGTGGATTTAGGTTCATATCCTATCCTTGCTACCTGTGTGATTTTGGCCAAGTGTTTTCTTTGAGTCTTATTTTCTAAGCAAGAATCAGAAACTGCTCAACTCAGTAACAAGGGTTAAATAAACCTCAAAATACTACTTGGGGAAGAATGTCCTATGTGACAAAAACTACTGAGAGAACTGGAAAATAATTTGGCAAAAATATATTTACAGCAGTATTTTACATCCTGTATCACTATAAATTCCAAATGGATGCTCTACTTTAATATAAAAGGTCACACCATAAAAAGGAGTAAATAGAAGAAAGCATTTTCCTTGATTTTTCCTAGGGGCAGAATTCTTAACCAGATAAGTTATAAAGATGATCACAGGAGATATAATAAAGGCAAAGCTTGGGCATAAACAAATTCAATGCAGCTCATGAAAAGTGAAATCAGTCAATGGGGGAAAAACCTATCAAATGATTTCTGAGTGGGGTTTCATACCCAAGAAATATAAGAAACTAACAAAAATAGTCATTCCAAGATTAATAAGTGATTAGAGACGTGAACAAACAATTCTCAAAAGAATTACAAACTATCAACAATTATATGATAGACTACTCAAAATCATTAATAAAGAGGAATTTAAAATTAAACATCTGTAAGGTTTCACCTAATATTTAGCAAAGTGGTAAAGATGACCAAAGATAGAAATAATTAATTCTTAAAGGGCTGTGGAAAAACAGCCACATGAATATAATTGGTTGGTAGAGTCATAAACTGGCATTAACCATTTAGGGAAACAATATGGAATTGTTTTAAAAGTGACTAAAAGGCCCTTATAAATTTTGACCCTAAGATCCTAGTAGCTGAGAAGGTCAGACAAAAGTAAAGATCTCATCTGTACAAAACATTTGTAACAGTGCTTTTGTGGTAGTGAAGAACTGGAAACCAAGTAGATGCCTGATGAGGCAGAGCAGTACAACAGAAAGATTCATGGAATCTGGGTTCAAATGGTGTTCCTGTTGCTTAGTATGTGACACTAGGCAAATCCCTTTCCCTCAGGATTTCAGTTCCCTCCTTTTTTGAGCAGGATGAACCCAAAGGCCTCTAACACTTGTTTTAGCATTTCTTACATTCTCTGTTTTAGGAGGGCTCCCAAAGTAACCACTTCATCACTCTTCCCTGGCTATAGGACTTCATCTGGGCCTCTGGGTCCCTTCCTTTTTTCCTTCTATCCCCATTTTTCAACTTCTCTCCCATTAAACTGGAAACTCCTTGAGGGCAGGGATCTATGCCTATGCTTAACATAGTGCCTGGTACAAAGTTGACATTTTAAAAGTTTCAACGGACTCACTCTGGAAGATAACTAAAGAAGTGGAAACAACATGAATATGATGGAATATTATGCTACAAGAAATTACAAATAAGAAGAATTGAGAGAAACTTGGGAAGATGAATATGAACTGGTACAGAATAAACAGATCCAGAAAAACATTCTGGGTAATGACTTCACAACACTGCAAAAAGAAAGGGCTTTAATAAAGGTCCTAGGAATTATAGTGACAAAAGTTGACCCTAGAAAAACCTTAGAAAATGCACTCTTCACTGAAAGGTGGATTATGAATGTGGAATACTGCTTATACTGCTAAGTTGGTTAATTATGGCAAATTTCATTTGTTATTTTTTAAGACTTCTAAAAAGAGGTTTTTCTGGATGGCAGTAGGAACTATGAGCTAAAAAAGTGGAAAAAAGCCCACCAAAAAGCATCAAATAAAATTTTTTTAAGAAAAATGGGGACAGCTATGTGGTTAACCAGGCCTAGAGTCAGGGAAGTCCACCTGGGCAAATAATAACCCCAGCTGCCTAGCTCTTACCATTCTTCTGCCTTGGAACCAATACTTAGTATTGACTCTAAGATGGAAGGCAAGGATTTGAAAAAATAGGAAAAATGTTTGATGAGTGGAACACTATAAACAGGTGAGGCGATTTTATTTCATCACTGAGTCTGGCTCTGAGCCCAATTCGGTTGAACACCCTTAGTCTCAGACTGGCGTTGCCCTCAATCTTTGATGCCCAAAGTGGAGAGAGACAGTGGTTCTTTTAAGCTTCCTTTGCTGCATCAATAGATGCATCTGGCCTATCTCATTTGACAGAGGAGGTAAATGAGGCCAAGGGAGAGGGACTTGCCCAAGGACCCAGAGCCAATTCATGACAGAATCCAGGGCCCCTGACTCTCAGTCCTTCAATCTGTCTATGGCTGAGCCACATCTACATTATCTCTCCAACTAGAATATAAGTATGCGTCTGTGCATGTTCCCTGCCTGCTGAGCCTGTCTTTAATTATCTTTGCATCTCCCTCTTGGCCTACTTAGCATAGAATTTGCCCAAAATGGATACTCAAGAAACACTGAGTGGAATCAAACCAGAGGTTTTAGGATGAGAGCACTAGAGCTTTCTGCTCCTAGTCCAAGCCTTGCAGCCATCATTAAGAAAAGTTATAGAAGGAACCCATTCCCTTAACCATCACCATACAGATAATTAAGTCCTGGAAATGGGAGCAATTCCCAGATCACCAACTTCATATCCAGCCTAGCCCCCACAGCCATCATCTAAGGAAATGATCCTTGTAGAGATGAGGCCAGCTATTCCCACCAACTGTCAACTGCCACCCCCATCAGAAGGTAAACAAGCCCAGCTGAAGGAGGCCACTGAAGGAAGATGAAGGAGATAGCATGTGCCAAGCAAATCAACCCCACCACCACAACCTTGATCACTATGCCCCCGCAGACTCCAGTAAAGAGAGCTCAGGACCTTGAACCCAAGATCTTTGGGAACATCCATACCTCTCGAATTAAAAAAACTTGCTTTCGTCCTAGTCTTCAGAGCCATCATCCATGAAAGCAACTCCTGTGGAGAAGGGCCTGGTCATCCCTACCAACTGCCAACCAACTGCCACTTACAGAGCAGACAAGCAACTGAAGCACCCCTTTGAGGGAGAGAGAAGGTTCCAGGCAGGTTAGACCACCACCACTCTGACCACCATCTCTCCTTAGACTCTGAAAAGTAATAAATCAGGACCCTGAACCTCAGAGCCTTGAGAGTGGCAGTGTCCCCCAAAACCACTAGATCTGCTTTCCACCCTGGTCCTGAAGGGTTCACCTTCCTTGCCATTGCCATCAGCAAGAAGGTAGATGATGGAAACTTGGCAGTGACAGTACCTTCCAGTTCTGCCTCTACAGCCATTGTCAAAGGAAGCAATCAATCCCTGGGAGAAGGGACAAGTCATCCCCACAGACTACCAACCAACTGCCACACACAGAGAAGCAAGGCAGCCTAGCTGAAGCAGTCAGGAAGATGCAGGAAGCAGCAAGAGCTAAGCAGGTCAAATTACCATCATTTTAACCACCACCATGCCCCCTTAGGTTCTGATGGAGATAGCTCAGAACACAGAACTCAAGAGACTTTGAAATAGTCATATTTCTTGCCCAGTGTCTTCAACCACCATCCTGGGAAATCACTTCTGGGGAGATGCAGCCTGGACGTGGCCCTGCAGGGCTGTGGCCATCGCTACTGAAGATCTAGGATGGAAGGTTTTTTACTAAGACTTGGCCCTGTCAAATAGTTCAACACAGACACTATGATTTTATCAGTGAAAATGATGTTTTAGAAGAGGCATGTCATCTCTTTTGCTGCTGCTCCAAAAGGCCTGTGGGACCTTTCCCTCTGACTTGGAGCTGAAGCTTTCCATAGGTATTGTCTTCTCCCCAATTAGAACACGAGCTCCTTGTGAGCATGGGCTATTTTATTAGAATCCCTAGCACTGAGCAAAGTGCCTTGGGAATAATCATTGATTAATCGATGCTTTTTTATTCATTCATTTCTTTATTCATTCATTCATGGCAGGAACTTCAGCAAAGAACCTGGTAGAATGAAAATATTTCAAATAAAATGTGCCGATAGGTGTAAGTACACAAATTAATTAAATCATATAGTCTAGATGTTTTCAAAGCATCTAAAACAGATATATGTCTTCCTAAATGATTCAAGGTTATGGTCTGTAAAAGCCCTATCTTTTCCTAGGATACTGAACAATTGAAACTTTTGGATATTATCTTGGGAGATTCTCTTGCTATGTGCAAATCTCAGTAACCTTAACAGGGGGAAAGGTCTCATATTTTCCTAAGTATCCACAGCAGCACTTTTGTGAAGCAAAAAACCCACGAAATCTACTAGGAAATAAATGACTGAACAAATGTCAATAAAATGGAACAAACAGAATACTACTATATTATAGAAAAAAGTCTAATAGACAAGGAAATTAGATAAATGTGGGAAGATATGCTTGAATTGATAAGAGTTCTTTCTGCTCAGCTTTTTCCAATTTTCTACTAACCAACCTTCCCTCCTTTTTACTCTGTTCTCCCCGAGTCTTCTTGACACACTGCTTTGACATTCTCTTCCTCCTATTTGTTGAACCATTCCTCATCCATGCATGAAAGTAACCCAGTGCTCTCTCCTGAGAGACTCAAAACTTTTCTCTTTATAAAACCTCTCCCACCTTGGTGCCTTTGGACAGGCACCTCTTCTAGAATACTCTTCCTCTTTGAACTTCTACCTCCTCTTCAGTGCTCATTTCAAGTGTTGGCTTCTTCAGAGGGCCTTTCTTAACACTGCCAGGTGTTAGAGTTCTCTCCAATCAGTGGATTCTTATTTGATATAGATATTGTATATCCCTATATGTGATCATATTTTTCCCTCTAGTCAAGGGCTTCTTCATCTGGGGTCTGTGAACTCTTTTAAATACATTTATATATATTTTAAAATTTTGTTTACTATTTCCCCAATTACATATAAAAATTTTAACATTAATTAAAAAAAATTTTGAGTTCCAAATTTTCTCTCACTCCTTTCCTATCCCTTGAGAAGGCAAGCAATAAATATGATACCAATTATACATGTGAAAGTCACACAAAACATTTCTATATTAGCCAAGTTGCAACACACACACACACACACACACACACACACACACACGCAGACATAAACAAGAGAAATAAAATAAAAAATAGTATGCTTCAATCTATATTTAGACTCCATCATTTCTCTCTTTGGAGGTGAATCATGAGTCTTTTGGAATTGTCTTAGACCACTGTACTGCTGATAATAGCTGTCATTCACAGTTGAGCATTATTACAATATTGCTGTTATTGTATACAATGTTCTCATGGTTCTGCACACTTTGCTTGGCATCAGTTTGTATAAGCCTTCCCAGGTTTTTCTGAACCCATCCTTCTTGTCATTTCTTAAAGCAAAATAGTATTCCATCACAATCATATACCATAACTTGTTCAGCCACTCCCCAATTGATGTATATCCCCTTGATTTCTGATTCTTTGCCACCACAAAAAAAGCTGTTAGATATTTTTATACAAATAACTCTGTTCTCCTCACCTTTTTTTAAAAAAATCTCTTTGGGATATAGACATAATGGTGGTATTAGTGAGTCAAAGAGTAATCATTTGGGTTATGCCAACATATACCTACAGCTAGCTTTAAATCCTGACACTTAAAGTGGTATGTGGCCTTGAAAAGTCAGTTCACTTCACCTCTAAGCCTCAGCTTTCTGACTTATGAAATGGTAATAATAAAACAGGTACTATATTTCAAAATTCAATCAATATTTTAAAATTCAACTCAATTTGAAAAACACAGGTAGCTGCTTTGTGCTGGGCATTGAGGAATCCAAGGTGAAAACTAAGTCTCATTCTAAATACAACCCACTTTTGGGAAATGGGTGATTGTAAAACTATCAGACACTAGGAATGTGAGTTGGGCAGATTTCTGCTCAAAAAATGAAAGAATGAGAGCTGTGGAACAGGTTATGGGGTTAGAAGTTTCCGGCCATTAGAGTTACTCAAGCAAAAGCTTGCAAACATTCCTCAGGTATGACTTGGGGTAGGGGCCCTTCTGCACCTGCACTGGGTGAAATTCCTCCCTCTTTTCTGATTTTGTATCCCATTCCTCTAGAGCTGAAGTGATTTGAAGGAAAGAATTCAAGTATATAGGGAGGGGTGGAGGAGGAGAGTTGGTGGGGAAAGGGAGATGAATTACAGAACAAATTCTTTTCTATAAGCTGCAGCCTCCTGCAAAACTCGACTTTCTGGCACAACTCTTCTCCAAGAGATATTCTGTGGGGCTGTGGGGGTCCTTCATGTTTTACACACTGCTGGGAGAAAATAGCTTCAGACATCTCCTGCTAGAGTGGCAAGATTACTGAAGAAATGACAGGCAAGAAGAATTGTCCCCACCCTAAGTTATCATGGACCATGTTTAACTATTACTTAAGCTAGATAAATAACATCAACTTAGAAAAGAAAATATGATAATTTGATAGGTATGGTACTAAATAAGTAAATTAATTTGGGTAGAATGGTCATTTTTATTATGTTAGTTCGTCCTACCCATGAGCAGTCAATGTTTTTCCAATTGTTTAGACCTAGTTTTAATTGTTTGGAAAGTGTTTTGTAGTTATGTTTGTATAATTCCTGTGTTTGTTTTTGTTAGATAGATTCCTAAGTATTTTATATTGTCTAGGGTGATTTTAAATGGTGTTTCTCTTTCTACCTCTTGCTGTTGTGATATGTTGGCAATATATATAGAAATGCTGACCAAAAAAAACCTTTTTACTGAATTAGAAAAAACTATAACAAAGTTTATTTGGAAGAACAAAAGATCAAGAATATCAAGGGAAATAATGAAAAAAAAATAAGTGAAGGAAGGTGGCCTAGCAGTACCAGATGTTAAGCTATATTATAAAGCAGCGGTCATCAAAACAATATGGTACTGGCTAAGAGACAGAAGGGAGGATCAGTGGAATAGACTTGGGCTAAGTGACGTCAGCAAAACAGTGTATAATAAACCCAAAGAACCCAACTTTTGGGACAAAAATCCACTATTTGACAAAAACTGCTGGGAAAATTGGAAAACAATATGGAAGAGACTAGGTTTAGATCAATATCTCACACCCTACACCAAGATAAATTCAGAATGGGTGAAAGACTTGAATATAAAGAAGGAAACTGTAAGTAAATTAAGTGAACACAGAATAGTATACTTGTCAGATCTCTGGGAAAGGAAATATTTTAAAACCAAGCAAGAGTTAGAAAAAAATTACAAAATGTAAAATAAATAATTTTGATTATATTAAATTAAAAAGGTTTTGTACAAACAAAAACAATGCAACCCAAACCAGAAGGGAAACAACAAACCGGGAAAAAATCTTTATAACAAAAAACTCAAATATACAAGAAACTAAATCAATTGTATAAAAAATAAAGCCATTCCCCAATTGATAAATGGGCAAGGGACACAAATAGGTAATTTTCAGATAAAGAAATCAAAAGCATCAATAAGCACATGAGAAAGTGTTCTAAATCTCTAATAATTAGAGAAATGCAAATCAAAATAACTCTGAGGTATCACCTCACACCTAGCAGATTGGCTAAAATGATAGCAGGGGAGAGTAATGAATGCTGGAGGGGATGTGGCAAAATTGGGACATTAATGCATTGCTGGTGGAGTTGTGAACTGATCCAACCATTCTGGCTGGCAATTTGGAACTATGCTCAAAGGGCTATAAAAGACTGCCTGCCCTTTGTTACAGCTATACCATTGTTGGGTTTGTACCCCAAAGAGATCATAGATAAACAGACTTGTACGAAAATATTTATAGCTGCACTTTTTGTGGTGGCAAAAAACTGGAAAAGGAGGGCATGTCCTTCAATTGGGGAATGGCTGAACAAATTGTAGTATATGCTAGTGATGGAATACTATTGTGCTCAAAGGAATAACAAACTGGAGAAGTTCCAGGTGAACTGGAAAGACCTCCAGGAATTGATGCAGAGTGAAAGGAGCAGAGCCAGAAGAACATTGTACATAGAGACTGACTGATACACTATGGTAAAATCGAATATAATGGTTGTCTGTACTAGCAGCAATGCAATGACCCAGGACAATTCTGAGGGATTTATGGAAAAGAATGATACCCACATTCAGAGGAAAAAGTACAGGAGTGGAAGCACAGGAGAAAAACAACTGCTTGAACACTTGGGTTGATGAAGACATGATTGGGAATATAGACTTGAAACTACCACTCCAATGCAACTATCAATAATATGTAAATAAGTCTTAATTGATGACTTGTTAAAACCAGTGGAAATGCGAGTTAGCTATGGGGGGGATGGAGTTTGAGGGGGCGAGGGGGAAAGTAAAAACACGAATCATGTAACCATGGAAAATTTTTCTACAAATAAAAAAATTTAGATTTAAGAAGAAAAGAAAAGAAAATATGATGGGATCACTGAGCTGCCCCTGAATGTGTTACCAGGACCAGATGAACTTCAATGCCTAGCACATAATAGACACTTAATTTTTTGTGCAATCAAATTGAAGGACCAGCAGATATAGTTTTGGGGACTATTGTCAGTGATCTCCAAAAAGACATGGAGGACAGGAGAACTGGTGAACTGATTAGTGAAGGACAAGAGTTCTGACTTTTATAAATGTTAGACCAGAATTTGAAAATGGCCAGCAAGACTGACATCAAATCCTGATACGATCCTAAGTCATTTCAAAAAGTGTTAGTGAATACATAGGAAAGGAAATAATGTTTGAAAGGGCAACCCAGTCTTAGAGAGGCCATGCACATCAAGCTACATTTCCTCTTTTCACAGAGGCCCTGGACTGCACAAAAGTAGTTTCTTGATATTCTAGCAAAGCCATGGGGCAAAGATCTGCTGCTATTTCCTCTCACTGTCCCCTCACTCCCTTTTTCGGGCATGGGGCTATCCCAGACCCTTTTCCTGATGCCTGGAAACCTGCTGTGTCATAGGAGCTCTCCCTGCTTGAGAGCAAGGACTGCTTTTGTTTCTTTTGAGCTTTTTTTTGTCTGTCCCCAGTATTTACCACAATGCCTGGCACAGAGTATTTATAAAGGCATTATGGACTTGACTTCCCCCTTGCCTTACCCTCTTGTAACCTGCCCTACCAGCAAACTATCTAGAAACAGACAGAAAGAAGACGCAGTGTTTACTGGGCTTGTACTCCCCCAAACCCCACCTTTGTATTCCCACCACTGCTGGACAGACCATCCCTCTTCTTCCCCCAAGCCAGGACCACCCAGAACCCCTGCAGGCCACTGACACAGCTCTGGAGAGGTAGGGGTAACCAATGTTATGGCTTCCCTTGAGATGGAGGATTACCAGAAATTACCACAGCCCTTAACACTAACTTAGTAAATCCTCTAAGTCTGAGAGTCAGCCCTGCCATTGTGTTCTAATGATCCTTGGGAACTGCCATCTGACCTCCTATTAGAATCCTGGAACCTGATAGGCCACTGCACTATTTGGGCTCCTGTGTTTTTCCAGCTGGCCTGCAGTTTCCTTTTCTTTTAGGCATTACTTCCTCTGATTATAGTAGGAACTCCAAAGTAGTAAGAGAAAGCTTTGGGGGACTCTTGATCAAGAAGATCCTGAGTTCAAATCTAGCCTCATGCATCTATTAGCTCTGACTTGATCAGCCTCTTCTGTCTGCCTCAATTTCTTCATCTACAAAACAGGGTTAATAGTACCTGCTTCAAGGTTGTTGAAAGGACAAAATGAGGTAATATCTATTAAGGCTTTGGCAAACCTTAAGGAGCTGTATGATTGCTAACAATTATAATTATTTATATGATTAGTACTTACTACAGTGCTTAGCATACAGTCAACACTTTAATACTCATTATTCATTCTTTCAGTTACCAGCCTCCAACCCATTTCTTTCTGGAGGGAGGAAGTCTCCAGGTGTAGAACATTGATATCTTCAGACTTTTTCAATGTTTTTGGTCAGTTCTGTGGATTTTCCCCTCTTTTTTTCCTTAACAAAAAAGTATTTGTTACATGGGATAGCTCTCTGATGGGGGATAAAGGAGAGATGCTGTCTATAGACTTGGCTAGTCTGAGGTGTTCAGTAGGCAGTTGGTCAGGAAAGTGGTTCAAGCTGGATAACTAGATTTGAGATGAATCTATGGGCACTGATGAAATCAGTAGGTGAAGCAGAGGGAGAGAAAAGGCCACAGGCCAGACCCTGAGGAACAACCTCTGGTTAGAGGGTTGTGAACCTGGGGGAAATCAGCAAGGGAGTCTGAGAAGGAGTAACTGAATAAGTAGAATAATAAGGAAAAGCTAGTATAATGAAAACCTAGAGAGGAAGGATATCCACAACAAGAGCCTGATCAAGAAGTAGCAAGACTAAATTAAGGGGGGCAGCTGGGTAGCTCAGTGGAGTGAGAGTCAGGCCTAGAGACGGGAGGTCCTAGGTTCAAACCCGGCCTCAGCCACTTCCCAGCTGTGTGACCCTGGGCAAGTCACTTGACCCCCATGGACCACCCTTACCAATCTTCCACCTATGAGACAATACACCGAAGTACAAGGGTTAAAAAAAAAAAGATTAAAAAAAAGACTAAATTAAGTCCTATTGATTTGGCAATTAAGAGACCATTGGTAGCTTTTGAGAGAATGGTTCTGATAAAATCAGAAGACAGATTAAAGAGGGGTTTAGAAAAGAAGGAAAGGAGAGGAAGTGAAGGCACCTCTACTAGAGGATTTTCTCAAGGAATTTAGTCAGAAAGAGAGGAGAGTTATAAACAGGGTGACAACTAGTGGGAATGTGAGGATTTTTAAAGACTGGGAGACACAGGCTTTTTGAAATACAAACCTAAGAGTTGAGAATAAACACAAAAAGGTAAAAACAACAATTCACAAAGGACTAAACAAAGATGAAAGCTTTAAATTCTAAGAGAGGAAGATGATATGTATTGTTTGTTGTTGTTCAGTTGTTTCTCATGCCTGATGCTCATGACCCCATTTGGGTTTCTTTTGGCAAAGAACCTGGAGCATGTTGCCATTTACTTATCCAGTTCATTTGACAAATTAGGAAACTGAGGCAAATATGGTTAAGTGACTTGCTCAGAGTGACAGCCTGGGCTTCCTGAGGCCAGATTTAAATTCAGGAAGATGAATCTTCCTGACTCCAGGCCCATCACTCTTATCCACTGAATTACCTGGCTTCCTAGATGATACACATTTCCCTTAAAACCTTAATATTTGGGGTAGCTAAGTGGCATAGTAGATAGAGTACTAGTCTTGGAGTTAAGAGGTTCTAGGTTCAAATCTGGCCTCAGATGCTTCCTAGCTGTGTGACTCTGGGCAAGTCATTTAACCCCGATTGCCTATCTCTTGCCCTTCTGTCTTAGAGTTGTTACTAAGACAAAGTAAGAGTTAAAAAAACAAACCCTTAACATCAAGGTTTCTAGAAAGAATAAGATGGAAGGCCTTGAAGTGGCTATATTCCTATTATTAAATATGACAATAGCTAATACTTCTATAATAATATTTCTATATGCAAAATACTTTACACATTATTTCATTTGATATCCAAAACAAACATGTGAGGTCTCCATCTTAAAGATGAGGAGACTAAGGCAAATAAAATGACCTGCCCAGGGATATTTAACAAGTGTCTTGTGAGATAAGATTTGAGCTTTCTGGCTCCCAGATCAACAATCTTACCTACTATGCCACCTTGGTATCTATTTTGTTATGTTTTGGTGATCTTAAAGGAAGACAGAAAGAGGGTAAAAAAGGATAGGAGAAATGATCTCATCACATCATCAGGTATGAAAGCAGAAGACTATACAAACAAGGAAGGGAAGGGGTGGGAGGAGTGGAAGGTACCTGAACCTAACTTTCATCTGAAACTGTCAAAGGAATCAAGAATACAGATACTACCCAGCTGGTAGGAAAAATGAATTCTCTCAACAGAGGAAAAGGAGATAAAGAGGAGGGAGAGAAGGAGAACAGGAGGAAGATAGGATCAGCAAGGTTTTGGTGATAAGCAAAACAAATTCTAACCACAAATGGTGGATCCAAAGAGGGACCTTTACCTGGACTTGGTGGAGGAAGAGCAAGAAGAGATTATATAAAATTTAAAATTCTGTGGACAAACAAAACCCAATGCAGTTAAAATCAATAGGGAAGTAGTGATTACTGGGAGAAAATCTTTATTGTTAAGTTTCTCTGAAAAATGTTTCATTTTTTACAAGATATAAACATACAAGGTTATAAGAATTTATGAGAGACATTACCCAATTGATAAATAAATAGTAAAAGGATATGAACAGGGGGCAGCTGGGTAGCTCAGTGGATTGAGAGCCAGGCCTAGAGACAGGAGGTCCTAGGTTCAAATCCGGCCTCAGACACTTCCCAGCTGTGTGACCCTGGGCAAGTCACTTGACCCCCATTGCCCACCCTTACCACTCTTCCACCTATAAGTCAATACACAGAAGTTAAGGGTTTAAAAAAAAAGGATATGAACAGGCAAGTTTTCAGAGGAAAAAAATCCAAGTTATCAAAAGTTATACAAAAATGTTCCAATCACTAAAAATAATTAAAACCCAACTTAAGTTAAAATCAAATTAAAACTTTGAGCCTTTTAGATTAGCAAAACTGACAGTATCCTGGATCCATAATTTTTCCCCACAACAGTACACTTCTTATTTAATTTATACACCAATATGGATATCACACCTGTTTAAAAAAATCTATTTTCAATTGAAATTTCCCACCAGCTACCTAAATCATTGGTTGGGGTTGTCTAGCACCTTCACTGACATGAAACCTGTCCCATGGTCTCGGTTTCTACAAGCATTTCTTAAACATTTACCACAAGCAGAGTACTATTGTTGTTCAATGTTGGTTGTAAAAGAAACAAAGATCAATTGAATGTTATTGCAACAAAGGACCTTATAAGATTATCAAGTCAATTCTATTATTTTACAGAGGAAGTGAAGATCCTGAGTGAGGAACTGACTTGACCAAGATCATACAGTAAGGACACAAAAATATACCTGCCCACAATTCTAAGGTTAGTAACATGGAGGTTTTCCGTGAATCAAAGATCTAACTTGTGTACACACACACACACACACACACACATAAAATGCATGTGTTTAAGGGAAACCAGCATTAAAAAGAGGTACAGTAACTATCTATGTATTAGTGGTCCAACCATTTTGGAAAACAATTCAGAATTATGCTAAAAATTGCTTAAAATATCCAAGCAATACTTTGATCCAGAGACCCACTTTTAGGTATGAACCCCAAAGAAGTTAAAAACTAAAAAGGGAGTCCCAGATACACCAAAATAGTCATAGCAATATTTCTGTGCTAGCAAAGAACTGAGACAAAGTAGATATACCTATTGATTGGGAAATAGATAAATAAGCTGTTATATAAGAATGTAATACTACTGTGCCATATAAAAACAAAGAAGATGAAGAGTTAAATGAAACGTGAGAAGATTTATGCAAAATGAATGATGTAGAGCCAACCCTGCCCCCAACCGCACAAACACTGCAAAAATGGAAATGATAATAACAATGACAAAATCATAAAACTAAATGCTATGTAATTAAAATAACCAAGTTTGGCCTCAGAGAAGGAATAGGAAAATGTTCCTCTATCCTTTTCATGCAGAGATGCCAAGATGTTGATCCCTGTTTTATAGATGAGTTTGGCTATGAGTCTGACGTTGGTGAATTTGCCAGATTTGGCTGATGTTTCAGTTAGTTTTGCTGAACTGATTTTTAAAAAAAACTCTTACCTTTTGTCTTAGAATTAATACTAAGTATCAGTTCCAAGGCAGAATAGCTTAGGGGCTAGGCAATTGAGATTAAATGACTTGTCCAGGGTCACACAATGAACTGCTTATTTTCCTCTTTCTCTATTTCAAAGGATGGTTTGATGAGTGGAAATGGGAGAGGGTTAGATTTGAAAATTATTTTCAGATCAATAAATGGTAAAAAAATAAACCAATATTAATAGAAGATACAAAACAGATAGAAAAACCTACCACTGTATTACATAGTAAGATTCAAATGGTATCTTTTTCTTTAGTTACAGAAGTAAATTGGAACCCAACTTAATTATAAAGGAGGTTTTAAATAACTCAAACTATGGACAAAAATAGTGGCAGCTTCCATCATATTAAAAATTCCCAAGTCCCCTTCCAAACATAATATTTTATATTCTATCATTCTAAGGCCTTTTCTAATACCGATATTTTATCAAGATTATAAGGGCCTCCTTCAGGCCTGACATTCTACAAGTCTTGTTTTACAGCCCTGATATTCTCTGTTCTAAGAACAACAGAACAGGAAAGGATCTATGTTTATGTTCTAAGATCTTTAAAGTAAAATCTCAAGTGTTTCTAAAGGTAACCCAGGCTTGGTACACACTTTAAAAACCAAGACAATAATCCAAAAAACATGATTCAGTTATGTAAAAATATTTTAATTATCAATGATTCTAGAACCAAAGTAGGAAATATGAGAGCCCCCTCTCACACCACAGATACACATCTTCACTGCAATGCTCCATAACTCTTAGAACAGAATTTAATCTTTTAACTTACTGAAAAAGAACTCAACCAAGTTGGCATGTGAGTTTCAGACATGTCAAACCAAAGCAAACAGACAGTTCTCAATCCTGACCTCCATTTATCAGTGACACAGAACTGGTGAGATGTTAATATTTTTGATCGAAAAAATAAGTGGCCAAAAGGGTAAAAAACCGGCCAAAAAGAGCAATCTGGCAAATGAGTTGGTTCCCATCTTCCTTTACTTTGAAAAGTTAAGAAGGGATCATGTTCTCCCCTTTTCTTTTTCCCCTGGTACTTTCTTCCACAAACTGGAACATACTAAACAGGACAGACCTCCTAAGACATTTGCTTTACAAGAGTAATTTAATAGAATCTTGGCATTTATTTTTGCCAGCACTGCAGCACCATGTAATTCACTAACTCTAGAACCAGTGTATAATCTTACAAATCTTTTCAAATTCATTTCCATTATCTTGGAATTTCCAGCATCTTGGAATCCTCCAAAAGGATGGTCTCTGCCAGAATCTCCAGTGAACTCAAATTGCATTTTATAAATAAGATGACACAGAAAATACAGCTCTTAGGACCTTTTAGAATAAAGTTTCATTCACATTTAGCTAGTTGGAACCAATGTCCCTTTTGCCCCGGAATATGCTTCAGTTCAACATCTTCATTTCCCCTACTAGTTAAGAGGACCCTTCTTCTTTTCTCCATTTGCCCCAACCCACTCAACCCACTGTCTGACCAGTAGAGTACAAACAATAGCATTCTGAGATCCTATCTGTGAGTCTGACCTTGCCAGGTGATGGAGATGGGGACCGCACTCTGGTGGGTTCGGAGGCAGAGGTGACCCATGAAGTTTAAACACATCTCCCCCCCTGGCCGGATGCTCCAAGATAGGAGGGGGCAGCTTTGGGGGGACTTGGGGGGATCAGGGCTTCTCTGGTTGTGCAGCTTCCCAGTGTGACCCAGAACTGCTTACTCAGAGGCTGGAAGCCCGGCACGAGACTCTCATTTCCTATGGCAGATACCACTCAGAGTTTTAAAATCACCTTTTCGTGCTGGGAAAACACAGACACACAAACACAAACACACACAATCACTCACACACACTTGCAGGGAACAGCCAACTCCTGCAAAAAGCCCGTGTCTACTTCCAAATTCCCAGGTCTAACTATGAGAATCCAAGTGCTCCCCCCCTCCACCCCATCACACAGCCCTCAATTCAAATGCCTCAGCCAGGACTAGAGAAATGGGTGGGGAAAGTATTTGCCTTGAAGCCTCTCTAATATTTGTGAACCCTTCAGCTCCTAAAAGATGGCCTCTATCCAGAGATAACCAGGCAGAGAGGAGCTATTCTGGGACCAGTCCTTTGTATTGAGATTGAGAAAGGTGGCCCCCCCCCACACCTTTTACAATCCTAGCCCAGGGACCAAACCTGTCTGGAGATGTCCGGAGGACATCCTCCCCTTTCCTCCCATCTGACCCTGGAAGCCCAATATAGCACTCTAGTCCCTGGGGTTTATAAGAGACTTGGCACCTTCTTGCCCCGCCTCCCCACCTCAATGATCCCCACAACCCCAAACCTTTTAGAACTAGAAATGAGATGGATGGGAGAAGCAATGAATATTCTCTTGCCTCCTTCCATTCACCAAAAACTGTCCCCCCCCAACCCCGACTCCATATGTCTGCCCATCTTTGCTGGGACTCACCAGGGGAGGGGCTCCTGGGTTAGGGGCTGGTTCAGATTCGGGGGGCCACAGGAGGCTCTCTCAGCCGCTGCTGCCAAACCACTGCTGCCTCCCTTAAACCCCGCCCTCAGTCCATTCTGCTGCCGCGCTAAGGCAGGGGGAGGAAAGGCGAGTAATCTCTGGCCTGGATCATTGGCTGCAGCTCCAAGTACCCCTCCTTGGCCAAGGACAAGCTGCTGCTGGGCTGGGCTGGGCAGCAGAACCCAGATCAGCACCATGGACAGCTGCCAGCTCCTAGGCTGGAGATGCACCCCCCCCCCAATAACTCAAGCAGCTTGCACTCCCAGCCAGCTCAAAGGCTCCCACACTCCCCCGCCCTTCCCTGTCACAACCAATAGGGCAAAGATACCACTCTCCAATTATTCATGTCTCTTCTCTCTTGCCAAAAGTTTCCCTCCCTCCTAGTCCCCCCTTCCTCCAAGTTGTATTCCTCACTCCCATCCCTAAATGGCTTTAAAAAAACAGTCATTAAAAAAGTACTTTTGCCAATTTGAACACTGCCTCCTTGAAGTAGGAACCGGGGGCTCCCCAGGAATTAGGAAAAACACACACCGTCTACTACAGAGCTGCCCTTATTCTCAGGGGCAGAATGCAAGCCTTAAAATCCCATGGTTCCAGTTACCAAAAATTCAATACTCTGTATCTTCAAATTAGTTAGAAAAAAGAAAGACTTGCCTGACTCACATCGGAAAAGAAAAAGCTACTACTAGCTGCCTTGAGAATGTTCTGCTTAAGCAATGACATTCCTTCAACCTGGGATGTCAAAAGGATTATCCAATTGAAATGAAGCCTCAAAACCATGAACATTTAAGACTGGCAATGAGCATCGGTGTATGTCTGAAATATTCTCTAATTTGGGTGGCAAGTTAGCACTGTGGTAGAATGTGAGTCAGAGGAGTTCCAATCCTACTCTGCTACATACTATTTATGACCTTGGCAAAAATTCTTTAATCTTTCAGCTTCTTCATCTGGAAAATGGTTGGGATTAGATTCAATCATCTCTTAATATCCCTTTCAGCTCTAAATTTGGAATTAACTGAATAACACTAATTAGGGAAGAGAATATCAGCAGAAGTTGGAGGATCCTTAGAGATCACAGATTCATAGACCGTTGGAGCTATGAGACCTCCAACTGCCTCATTTGACAGATGAGGAAGGTAAGACTTAGGGAGGGGAAGATGTTTGCCCAAAGGCACTCTGGGAGTGAGCAGCAAAGAGAGCAGGAGCCCCCAGGTCTTCCTCTTTTCTCCTCTCCATCAAATGCTCTTTTGGCTATATCTCACTACTTTACTTTTCCTTAAAAAGGACTTCAATGGGGTGGAGGTAAGATGGCCATGGAGTAGCAGGAACTTTTGGACACTTCTCACAACCAATCACTACAAAACATCTCAAAATGACAAAAATCAAAATCAGATGAGTAAAGGGGCTCTCCTGTGGGGCACAACTTTAAAGGTAGGCAGTGTTTGGGGATTTCCATGTTATAAGGGAGTAAAACTACCACAAGCTGATCACCCCTCCTCTACACCACCTACCACGCTAGAGTTGGAGCGAGGGTCCGGCAGTCTCTAAATTCTCAGAGGCTGGCTGAGGGCACCACAGACTTAACCCTGAGGGCAGTGCAAGGCCTTGGCAGTGAGACCTGGGACCCAAGGCTGAAGAGCCCAGAGCCTGGGCAACAGGGCCCAGAGCTTGGGCAGAAGCAAGGCTGGCCTCAGCAAAGTCAGCTAGGACTGGAAAAAAAAGTTCTCTGATAGCAGAGGCTCTCTTCTGCCTTTCTTTGAATCTTCACTGCTTAGTAGAGTAGTTGGCACATAAGAGGCATTCAATAAATGTCTCTTGATTTAATTGATTCTCCCACTAACTCACACGAAACCTTGGACAAACCATTTTCCCTTTTAGGGAAAAGCTTGAACTAGATGATTTCAATGTTCTATTCTACAAAGTCTATTCCAGCTCCAAGATTCTATGTTTTATATTGTAAAAGTCCCACCCAGCACAAACATTCTGTGCTATATATTCAAAGGTCATTTTCTACTCTCTAACGTTCAACAATTCTATCCTTTGACAACAAGAAATAAGATAAGGTATTTATTTATTTTACAAGATATGAAACATTGAGCTGTATAACATGAAATTATAGCTATATCCTCCTAGAAGGGTTCCTTGTTTTGCTAGGTATGCATTTTTATTCGTGGGCCTAAAATACCTCTTAAGATCATATGTGCAATTAAAAAAAATAGAAAAAAAGAAATTTAAAATCCACAATTAAATATCAAATTAGGAAAATCTAAAAGTTAAAGGCAAGATGAATAAAAATAAAATGTAATAAAACCATTGAATAAACAAAACTAATAGTTGGTTTGATGAAAAAAATTAAAGTAATGGTTAATGTGATTAGAAAAGAGAAGAAAACAAAAGCACTAGCATTAGAAATGGAAAGGTAAATATGCCACCAATGAAGATAAATCAAAGCAATTATTGGGAGTTACATTGCCCAATTATATGGCAAAATATTTTAACAATGTAAGTGAAATGGAAGAAAACCAAAAAAGTATAAAGTGCCTAGACTATCAGAGAAGCAAATAGAATATCCAGATAAATCTATTTCAGGAAGAAATGTTGAACAATCCATTAAATGAACTTCTAAAAAAAATGTCAGGGCTTTACAATTGGATTTATAATTGAATTCAATAAAGATCAACTAATTCCAATTTACTAAATAAATTATCTTAAATAATAAAGAAGAAAATTCCTACCAAACTCCTTTTATGAAACAAATATGATACTGATACCTAAACCTAGAAGAGTAAAAGCAGAGAAATTTATATACCAATTTCATTAATGAATATGGATGCACAAATCCTAAATAAAATACTACCTAGCAGACTACAATATGTCACAAAAATTATATATATTGTGACCAAACAGGATTTATACCAGGAATGCAGGGCTGGTTCAATAAAAGGAAAATTATCAATATAATCAATTATATGGATAACAAGAGTAACAAAAACAATATGATTAAATTAATAGATGTAGAAAAAGTTTCTGACAAAATTCAACACTCATTCCTATGAAAAACACTAGAAAGGGGGGCAGCTGGGTGGCTCTGTGGATTGGTGGTCTAGAGATGGGAGGTCCCAGGTTAAAATCTGGTCTCAGACACTTTCTAGCTGTGTGACCCTGGGCAAGTCACTTAACTCCCATTGCCTAGCCCTTACCACTCTTATGCTTATATCCAATACACAGTACTGACTCCAAGATGGAAAGTAAGGTTTAAAAAAACACTAGAAAGCATAGGTATAAGAAAGGATCTACCTAAAACCACCAGCAAGTATTATTTGTAAGATGGGTAAGCCAGAGAAGCTTTCCCAATAAGATTAAGCGTTAAACAGGAATGCCCTTTATCTCAATATTGTTTAATACTGTATTAGAAATGCTAGCACAGGAGGCAGCTGGGTAGCTCAGTGGATTGAGAGCCAGGCTTAGAGATAGGAAGTCCTAGGTTCAAATCTGGCCTCAGACACCTCCCAGCTGTGTGACCCTAGGCAAGTCACTTGACCCCCATTGTCTAACACTCTTCTGCCTTGGATCCAATACACAGTATTGACTCCAAGACAGAAGGTAAGGGTTTAAAAAAAATTTTTTTTAATTTAAAAGAAAAAGAAATGCTAGCACAATAGTAATAAGAAAAGAAACAGAAACAGAAGGAATCAGAATGGGCAAAGTGGTAACAAGCTATCACTTTTTGAAGATGATATGATAGTAGCTGTGGAAAATCCTACAGATGCAATAAAAAAATTGGGTGGAACTACCAATAACTTTTGCAAGGTAGCAGGATATAAAATAAACTCATGTAAATCATAAGCAATTATATATGTTACTAACAAAATCCTGTGAAAAGAGTCGGAGATACCACACTTAAAATAACCAGCCAGAATAAAGTACCTGGGAGTATACCTGCTAAAACCAACCCAGGAACTACATACACGTAATTATAAAACACTTTAAAAAAATAAAGTTAGATTTCAATAATTGGAGAAATATTTTGTGTGGCTGGGTAGAGCCAATATAATTAAGATGACAGTCCCACCTAAACTAATCTAATTATTCAATGTCATCCCAATTAAATTATCAAGAAATTTTATCAAGCTAGAAAAATAACAATTAGTTTGAAAGAACAAAAGATCACAAATATCAAAGGAATTAATGAAACAAATGCAAAGGAAGGGAGTCTAGCAGTACCAGATTTTAAATTATATTATAAAGCAGTAACTGCCAAAACTATCTGGTACTGACTAAGAAACAGAAAGGTGGATCAGTGGAACAGAACAGACATACAACAAACAGTAATAAAAGATTATAGCAGCAACCTTGTATTTGACAAAAGCATAGATCCATGTTTTGGGTTTAAGAATTCACTATTTGGTGAAATATTGGGAAAGTTGGAAAGCAGTTTGGCAGAAGCTAGATATAATACCACTATCTTATACCATAATATTTGGTTAAAATGGATATAAATGACTTAGGCATAATGGGAAACATAAGCAAATTAGGAGAACAAGGAAATACTACCTATCAGATTTATGGATAGGACAGGAATTTATCAATAAACAAGAGACAGAGAGCATTGTGAAATGTAAAATAGATAATTCTCATCACATTAAACTGAAGAGGTTTTGCACAAATAAAACTAATGTACTTAAGATTAGAAGGCAGAAAACTAGGGGTGGGGATCTTATAGACAGTTTCTCAGATAAAAGTCTCATATCTAAAATGTAGAAAGAACTTTGTTAAAACGGTGTATATCTTTAGACCCACCAATACCACTGTTAGATTGATTTCCCAAGGAGATAAGGGAAATAGGTAAAGAATCTGTTATGTTCTAAATTATCCATAGCAGCTCTGTATGGTGGCAAAGAACTGCATATTGAAGGGATGTCCATCAATTAGGGACTGGATAAACAAGTGGTGCTATATGAGTGTGATGGAATACTACTGTGTTGTATATACAAAATGATAAACAGGTTAATTGAAAAAAGCTTCAGAATTAATGTTTGGAGAATAACTTGCGAAATCTATTTCAGAAAAAGAAACATGAAAAGACATTTTAAAAAAGATTTTGTGTCCTATGAGGTTCAACTCTATATGCCATCTCTTCCATGTAGCCTTCTTTAACTGTCCCATAACCCTCCGAACCTCTCTTATAGACAGACTGATAGAATATTTGTTTAAATGTTTGGCATGTGCCAGAAACTGCCAAGTGCTAGAAGACAAGTACAAGCAAGCCAAGATAGTCATGGCTTTGAGGAGCTTACATTTTTATGGGGGGAGAGGGGGGAAGAAAACCTCCATATACAAGGGAGCTAGGAAGAATGTTAGCAGATAGTTTGGGGTTAGGGGCAAGGAACAGGTACAGGTGTCAGTGTGGTACTGACCACCATAAGGCAAAAGTTCACCTATCAGAACTAATAGGTATAGGCTTTAGAAGTAGAAAAGCAGATTTTTGCAGACAGACTAAGGGGATAAGCCTTGGCTGCCAGCCAGGGGCATTCTAAATAGAATGAAGGGAAAAAACTGTTTTGTCCTTGTGGACTCTGGTCAAACTGAGAAAGGGAGAGGGTGTGGATGCCTTTACCTGCCCAGTGAGGAGCCCAAGGAGAGTGGAATTACCGCTGTCAAGGAAGACCTGCCAGGGAAGGTCAAGTGAGCAAGAAGATCTAGCTGGGGTGGTGGACATCCCAGTCTGAGACAAGCTCCTTGATTAGTATTTCCTGGATTTACCTTTGTGTTATTGGAATTTTGGGGGGTTCTTTGGGGTTTATATGAGCCATAAATATTTAGATATATGACATAAACTTCCTGTGGACATTTATGGGACTTTGAAACTACATTTCCCATTATTCCTCTTGTAATAATACAGGAAGACAGGAAGTGTGATTACATAGAGAACATAAGAGTATAAGACTCCTGAGGTCACTGGGAGACGCACTCTTTGGTACGAGGCTGCCAGGTGGGAGAAGGTAATGGTAGGCGATTTGAATTAGATCTTAGCAGGCTCATAGTCTTCTTTATTTTACCAACATGGCTTTAATTAAAATATTAATACTTCTATCTATATCCATCTATATCAATTTTATTCATAACAGTTTGGCGAACCACATTGGGATAATAATTCTCAATTTTTCAGATAGCCTACCAAGCCACGCAACTCTGAGACACCTCCAGATCCTTCCTGGAGCCTCAGCCCTGCTCTTGTGCTATTTTTGGCCACTCTGCTCAGTTCTTCTGAGCATTTTTAAAAGGGAAATGCCATTTTTCCAACAGCCTGTTCCTGGCTGATAGTTCATACATCCTCCATGAACTTGGTTTCAAAGACTGCTGGCCCCGCCCGCCGGACCCTCCCTGGGTCCCTAACCTTTTCCTGCCACCCAGTGCTTATCCCTAAGTCCTGCTAAACTGAATGCCTGATGCTCTGCCTGAATGCCAGTTTCCTGCCTTGCTTCTGCTGCTGCTGTTTCTGCCGCTGATCCCGAACCCCAGCTGCCTCTTCTGGAGCTGTTTCTGCTGTCTCCTGAGACTCCTGCTCTGCTCTCCCGCCCCAGCTGCCCCCGCCGGTTGATGCTGATCCCAGAGACTGCTGCCACTGCTTACGACTTGGGAAGTAAGTAAACCCTCCCTTCCCTCTCATTGCCTGCATCCTCGTAGACATTAATGACTTTTAACCTGAAGGGAGCTTCTAACTCCACTATTGCCCTCCATGTGATTTTTCTAAAACCTGACCGAGGCTTTTCTAGCCCCCACCCCAGTTGACTTCCATGTGGGCCCTAGCTTTTACTCTTCAAACAGGAAGTAGAATGGCAAGTGTGGGCCGCATGGCCTATTTCAAACTATTCCTTGTGATTATCTTGCCTGAAACTCAGGGGAGGAATTCACCCACACACACACTAGATCTGCCCAAGACTTTGAACTATATAACCCTTATGGAGTCATCCACACTGTGCTCAAGCACAGAGCTCAGTTAGAAGAAACTTGAATTGGACCAGAGATTGTAATGCAGGATTGCTGCAAGAATCTCTTACACTTGCAAATCCACCTGAGGCAATCCTGGCAGTTGGGGGGAATAGAATGTTGACCTAGCCAGAGTTCTGGTCTCATAGCAAATCTGTTAGAGCTGGGCTATAAATATCCCTGGAGTACCAACTGAAGGGCTTTGGGCTTTTGGCTTTTGGTTTTTGGGCTTTGGCCTTTTGGCTGATTTCCCTTGACCTCTCCTTTGACATCCTGCTATCCCTGGATCTCCCCATTGGGCCCTGGGAATTTTGGTGGGAACTAGCTACTATAGGCAGGCAGGGACAACCTTAAACCAAGCCATCAACTCCTTAGGTAATTGGCTAGACCTTATTACATCAGGGCAGTGAAATCCATCCCTGGCTGAGGGCTGGCTCCCTCAGCCTGACTTCTACCCCCTGGGACCCTCCCCCATCACTGGCTTCAACCTTAGCAATTAGTTACCAGACCTTAACCCCTTTTTCCTCAGCTTACCCTTGGCTCTAATAAACCCCTTTGGCCTTTATTAGAAGAGCTTCTGGTGGTTCATTATACCAACAACTAGGGCAAGGGCTGAAGAGGGAAAGAATAACTTTCCTTTTATTTCTTGTTATTTCTCATATATAGAATGGCAATTTTCTGTAGTCCTGGCTCCTGAATGGGTAATTGCAAACTGCCTAAATTACTTTAATTGGGCCTTGATTCAAGGACCTGTTACAAGTTTATTTTTCCTTACATTTTTTGTACATAAGATTTTGACATTTTACATTTCATTCACAAATTAATTTTTTCTTTTATTTGGATTTTATTCTTTTTTATTTCTTTTGCCAATTGATTTCAGGCAACCCCATGACTGAGCCATGTATCCTTAGCTGACCTGGGGTACCCTCTTCAGGGGAGAATGTATTGATTCTCCTCAGGGGTGTGTGTAAGTTTTATAATCATAATGTTTGTATCAATTTACAATGTAAAATTTTAACTCTTAATTTTAAGAGTAATTTTCAGGGGGGAATGTATAATGGATTCACAAGTGAATTCTATCAAACATTCAAAGAACAACTAATCCCAATACTATACAAATTATTTGATATAATAAGCAAAGAAGGAATCCTATCAAATTCCTTTTATGACACAAATATGGTACTGATTCCAAAGCCAGGGAAATCAAAAACAGAGAAAGAAAACTATAGACCAATTTCCCTAATGAACATAGACACAAAAATTTTAAACAGAATACTAGCAAAGAGACTCCAGTAAGTGATCAAGAGGATTATCCACCATGATCAGGTGGGATTTATACCAGGAATGCAAGGATGGTTCAACATTAGGAAAACCATCCACATAATTGACCATATCAACAATCTAACAAACAAAAATCACATGATTATCTCAATAGAATGGCAAAATACAATATTCATTCCTATTGAAAACACTGGAAAGTATAGGAATAGAAGGACCTTTCCTAAAAATAATAAGCAGTATATATCTAAAACCATCAACAAGCATCATATGCACTGGGGATAAATTAGAAGCCTTCTCAATAAGATCAGGAGTGAAACAAGGATGACCATTATCACCTTCATTATTTAACATTGTACTAGAAACACTAGCAGTAGCAATTAGATAAGAAAAAGAAATTGAAGGTATCAAAATAGGCAATGAGGAGACTAAGCTATCACTCTTTGCAGATGATACAATAGTCTACTTAAAAAATCCTAGAGAATCAACTAAGAAGCTGGTAGAAATAATCAACAACTTTAGCAAAGTTGCAGGATACAAAATAATTGCACATAAATCATCAGCATTTCTATATATGTCCAACACATCACAGCAGCAAGAGATAGAAAGAGAAACACCATTTAAATCACACTAGACAATATAAAATACTTAGAAATCTATCTACCAAAACAAACACAGCAATTATACGAAAACAACTACAAAATACTTTCCAAACGATTAAAACTAGATCTAAACAATTGGAAAAATATTGATTGCTCATGGGTAGGACGAGCTAACATAATAAAAATGACCATTCTACCCAAATTAATTTACCTATTTAGAGCCATACCTATTAAACTACCAAAAAACTTCTTTACTGAATTAAAAAAAACTATAACAAAGTTCATTTGGAATAACAAAAGATCAAGAATATCAAGGGAAATTTAAAAAAATGTGAAGGAAGGTGGCCTAGCAGTACCAGATATTAAACTATACTATAAAGCAACAGTCATCAAAACAATATGGTACTGGCTAAGAGACAGAGAGGAGGATCAGTGGAATAGAATTGGGGTAAATGACATCAGCAAGACAGTGTATGATAAACCCAAAAGAGCCCAACTTTTGGGACATGAATCCACTATTTGACAAAAACTGCTGGGAAATTTGGAAAACAATATGGGAGAGATTAGGTTTAGATCAACATCTCACACCCTACACCAAGATAAATTCAGAATGGGTAAATGACTTGAATATAAAGAGGGAAACTATAAAAAATTAAGTGAACACAGAATAGTATACTTGTCAGATCTCTGGGAAAGGAAAGATTTTAAAACCAAGCAAGAATTAGAGAAAATTTCAAAATGTAAAATAAATAATTTTGATTATATTAAATTAAAAAGCTTTTGTACAAACAAAAACAATGCAAGCAAAATCAGAAGGGAAACAACAAATTGGGAAAAATCTTTAAAACAAAAAACTCTAACAGGGGTCTAATTACTCAAATATACAAGTAATTAAATCAATTGTATAAAAAAATCAAGCCATTCCCCAATTGATAAATGGGCAAGGGACAGGAATAGGCAATTTTCAGATAAAGAAATCAAAAGTATCAATAAGCACATGAGAAAGTGCTCTAAATCTCTAATAATTAAAGAAATGCAAATCAAAACAACTCTGAGGTATCACCTCACACCTAGCAGATTGGCTAAAATGAGAGAAGGGGGGAGTAATGAATGTTGGAGGGGATGTGGCAAAATTGGGACATTAATGCATTGCTGGTGGAGTTGTGAACTGATCCAACCATTCTGGCTGGCAATTTGGAACTATGCTCAAAGGGCTATAAAAGACTGCCTGCCCTTTGTTACAGCTATACCATTGTTGGGTTTGTACCCCAAAGAGATCATAGATAAACAGACTTATACAAAAATATTTATAGCTGCACTTTTTGTGGTGGCAAAAAACTGGAAAAGGAGGGCATGTCCTTCAATTGGGGAATGGCTGAACAAATTGTGGTATATGCTGGTGATGGAATACTATTGTGCTCAAAGGAATAATAAACTTGAGGAATTCCATGTGAACTGGAAAGACCTCCAGGAATTGATGCAGAGTGAAAGGAGCAGAGCCGGAAGAACATTTACACAGAGACCAATACACAGTGGTAAAATAGAATGTAATGGACTTCTGTACTAGCAGCAATGCAATGACCCAGGACAATTCTGAGGAACTTATGGTAAAGAACACTTCCCACATTCAGAGGAAGAACTGCAGGAGTGGAAACACAGAAGAAATGCAACTGCTTGAACACATGGGTTGAGGCGGACATGATTGGGAATATAGACTCGAAACTACCACTCCAATGCAACTATCAACCATTTGGAAATAGGTCTTGATCAATGACACATGTTAAAACCAGTGGAAATGTGCATCGGCTCTGGGTGTGTGGGGGGGGAAGTTGGGGGGTGAAGGGGAAAGTAAGAGAATGAATCAAGTAACCATGTTAACTTTTCTAAAAAAATAAAAATTAAGGGCAGCTGGGTAGCTCAGTGGAGTGAGAGTCAGGCCTAGAGACAGGAGGTCCTAGGTTCAAAACCGGCCTCAGCCACTTCCCAGCTGTGTGACCCTGGGCAAGTCACTTGACCCCCATTGCCCACCCTTACCAATCTTCCACCTATGAGACAATACACCAAAGTGCAAGGGTTTAAAAAAAAATAAAAATTATTAAATTAAATAACAAAAAATTAATACTTCTATCTATATCCATCTATATCAATTTTATTCGTAACACCTTTCTGTATCACCAAGAAGAGCTGAAGAAGACATGATTTTGTGAGAGACCCATTTTCCCTTCTAGTCTGTAATAGTCTGATAGTACAGTGTAGGCTTTAACCCATTCTCCCAGCCCCTCTATAGTCCCTAGTGTTTAGATTCAGTGTGACCTTTCCCCATTAACCCTGATCCCCTATTATTATTAAAACCAGTGGTTATAAACTCTCCTGTCATTCACTTGGTGGTTTCTCAGACTCCCTGGCTGGGTGGATAAGTGTGGCAGTTAAGGCCCAACTGTCACTCCTGTCAGTTGCCCAAACCATTCATTGAACTGTATTTCCCAGCTTGTTAAGTCACCACCTATTGTTCATTACTGTCTCCTACTCACCCTTCTGAACCCAGTTAAAAATATAAGTTAATCCCAGTTTTTCCCCATAAGAGTTTGGCTGCCCCAGATGGTGGGTTAAGAGGAGTACAGGAAGTTCACTCTTGGACACACAGAGACAGACTGGAAGTGAGAGGTTCTGAACATTCCGTGGGGTGTGTATAGCCATTGGCTGTGGGTTGAAAGTTCCAAGCCAGTGATGAGCTACTCAGAACTGCTTACCTACCCTCCCCCCACCCCAGTTCATTGACAAAAATCTCTGAGTGAAGCCAATTTACTATCAAGGCTGAAACCGTCCCATTTTTCCCCCCTCTGGAGTGGTTTTTCTCCTGTTTTTTCCCCCTTTGGGTGTTTTTATTGTTCTTGGTTTGTTGTATTGGTATTGTTTTTGTGTGATTACTGATCTGTGTATTAGTTAATTATTTGTATAATAGTGGAGTACAATACCACTGGTACACTACCAAGTGTGATAACAATGTAAGATATAGTGCATGAGTGTATAATGCTGTTGTGGAATTTGTTGTGGGGCACTCTTTCTTTTGCATTGAAAGGTATTCCCAAATATATAAAAATGGGGCTTGATTTTGAGAAAATAAGACCAGCGTGGGAGAAAACATTACTAGACACATACCACTGATTTTATTGTGTGGCTATATTATATATAGGATGTGGTGGTTGTTACAATGTATGGTATATGCGCTTAAGGTTATAACTCAGTGGTTTACTATAGAATCTGAATTGAAAATCATGATGAAGTTATTGCAGATTCAGTTTAACAATATTGAATTTTACATGAAAAAAGATGAGTTTCTGGACAAAGGGTATGGTCAAGCTCCTTGATGATAAATATGGTAATGATGGTAAAGGTGTTAAATCTGAACTTTCTAAGGCAGAATTAGAACAAAAGGCATTAAATAAGGGGGACAAAACGGTTAATCTTTATCCCTTACATGACCTTCCAGTAGTGAGAGATGATGGGATTTTTCATGTGAGACAGCATACTAGATTTAGGACTGAGGATGTGGAGAACTTGAAAAGGAAAATCCCAAACTTCCATGATGATGCTAGCAAATCTGTTAAAATCTTTCGTGCATTTGTTAAAGCACATGACCCAGATTTTGAGGACTGTTGGTATGTTTTAAGGGAGATCTTGTCTAATTATGATAGAAACAAGTTTGTGGAAGAGATGAGTGATACTGAAGGGATGACAGCATGGCTGGTAGCCTGGGAAGAGCTGGACCTAAATTCAGTTCCTATTTACAGAATGCTCAAACAGGCTAGGAAATCACTAATCAAGGTTATGGAGAAAAATTTGAGGCACCCTAATGCTTGGTCTAAGTTTGAGAAAGTTATACAGACCACTCAGGAGACACCAGCTACATTTTTAGATTGTATCATCGAAGCTGCAGAAATTGACTTAGGTCTGAATGTCCTGGAAGATACCACCATAGAGCATGTTAAGCATATATTTGTGAAAAATGCTGTTCCCCAGGTGAGGAAGTTTTTCACTGAGAACTAACCAGATTGGGAACTTCTGAGGCTGGATGAACTGAAACAAAAGGCTCAGGAGAAAGACAATGTGAATGATGAAAAGGATGCAGTGATTGAGAACCTCAGGAGACAACTTAGAGAGGCAAATAGTAGGGCAAATGAGAATGAAATTAGTGAAATAAAAGCAGTGGCAGTGTTGAGGGCATCTGAAAAAGAAAAATAATGCTAATAACTATAAGAATAATGCTAATGTAAACACAAGATATCAAAGACCACAATCATGTTATGTGTGTGGCCGAGTTGGACATTTTGCCAGAGAATGCAGGTTTAGAAGAAGATCTTATGGGCAGAGATACAATAATAATAATGGATTTAACTGGTTTAATAATAATTATGGATATAGGGGAAATAATTGGAATAATGGATTTAATTATGGAAATAGCCAGCAAAATGTGTTCCAATGCCAAAATGCATGCTGCCAGGGTATTCAAACTCCTAATATGGCAACCATGCGGGATTACATAAAGGCCAGAGTGTGACCAAAGTACAGTCACGTTGTCCAGGGGAATATTAATCATGGTAAACCTGAATGGAGGGACACAGCTTCATTATAAAGGTGTGCCCAAAATTCAGAAGTAACTAATCAAGGTAATGGGAATAAAGTGAATATTGATGAAATTGTATGTGTTAAACATAATGATAATTGTAGATAATGGAAATGGTGCACTTGGTGTTAATATTGATTTAATTAGTGATAAGAATTTAATTAATAATGGTGATGAGTTGATCAGTGTTAATTTAAACAGAATCAATGATAGTTTATGATAATTTGAAGAGAATTAATGATAATTTGAATGGTGTTGATGTTAAATTATCTGAATTAAATTACTGGTAATGGTGTAAATTGTAATTTAACCAATGTTAATGGTAATTTACACACTGGTAGTAGTAATTTAACTAGTGTTTGTAATAATTTGATTAAAATTGATGATGGTTTATATTATATTGATAATAATTTTATTAGTGTTGTAAATAATTGTGAGAAAAAGAAAAATAGTGTTGGAAATGGTGTTGAAAGTTCTAGAAATTGTGGAATTAAGAAGAATAATGGAAATTGTGACAATTAAGGATAATTTGATTGTAAATAAGAGCAATGATAACAGAATAGAGGTGAAAAGGACCAAAGGTGGAAAATCCTGGGAAAACTCTGTAATTCAAGATGATGTTAACTTGGATGGACAGAAAATGGCTGAGCTTTGTTCTGATGTTACTGTTTTAGCTCCTGTGTTGGAAACTTTCCAACCTCCCAATAGTACAGAACCATATGTGTCTGTAACTATTGGAGACCAGATTTATGATCTTCTCGTCGTTACAGGAGCCAGTAAATCAGTTTTGCAAAGTTTTCCTGAGAATTGTAGAGCTGTTGGTACAATGGATGTAGTTGGTGCTACAGGCATAACTCAGAAAGTCACTAAATTGCAACCCAAAATGGTAACCCTAGAACCCCTTTCCATGGTACACACATTTTTGTGTGTTCCAGAATGTCCAATTAATAGTTTAGGAAGGGATTTCCTGTGTAAATTACAGGTTACTATCCAATGTACTGAATCTGGTGATATTTCTTTACATCTCCCAGAGGAATCTTTGAAGGCATTTCCATTGCTTTTCTTAGATTCCAACAGTACAGAGGATGACTTAGGTACTATCTATCCAATGGATATACCTAAGGACTTGTGGTCAAGATCATCCACAGATGTTGGGTTGCTAAAATCAGCTACTCCAGTCAAGGTAAGGACAAAGGAAGCACCAGTTCCTTGTGTGCCTCAATATCCCTTGACTAAGGAGGCAATAGATGGTATATGTCCAATAACTGAGTCCCTAATCCAACAAGGGATAATAATATCGTGCTTTTCTAAGTACAATACACCAATTTTGCCTATATAGAAGCCAAAATTGGATGAAAATGGCTGACTGTTTACTGATTTATCCAAGATCTAAGAGCAGTAAATTATTATGTCATCAAAACTCATCCAGTTGTTCCAAGACCAGCTGCTATAATTTCTTCCATTCCAAGTCAGGCTAGATAGATTTATCTATGGTAGATTTATGTTCTGTGTTTTTCTTGATACCAATTCATGGGGATTCTCAAAAGATCTTTGCTTTCACTTGGGAGAATACTAAATGGACGTGGACTTGTCTTCCACAGGGGTATAAAGACTCACCTAGCCAGTTCTCTCAAATTCTAAATCAAGATCTAAAAACAAATTTAAAGAGTGTAAATTGGTGCATTTTATGGATGATATTCTTTTGGCATCCCCAAATGCAAAGGTGTGTCTTAGGGATAGCAAGATTCTTTTGATTGAATTGTATAAACGAGGACATAAAATCTCCAAGGCAAAATTACAATGGGTTTTGCCTCAGGTGCAGTATCTTGGATTTGTGTCGTCAGAGGGTTCCAGAAGTATCACACAAAAGAGAATAGCTGACATCCAGAAATTGAGTGCACCTAAAACTAAAAAACAACTTAGAGCTATTCTTCGAACTACTGGTTTCTGTAGACAATGGATTCCTGCGTATAGTGAGATCACTAAGTGTTTAACAGATCTGACCAGGAATACAGAATCAGAACCTCTGAAACTAAAGCCTGAAAATCGCTTAGCCTTAGATAAGCTGAAAGAAGCAAATTCTACCTGCACCTGCATTAGGAATCTCAGACTATGAGAAACCTTTTCAGCCATCAGTCAATGAAACAAAAGGCATAGCTTCTGGTGTACTTATGCAGACTTTAGGACAAAGTTATTGTACAATTGGATATTATAGCTGTCAATTAGATCCAATAGCTGTGGGGACAGTACCCTGTCTAAGGGGGGTAGCAGCAGCTGTTGTGTTAGTCCAGAAGTCAGTTGATCTAGTTTTGCGATGTCCTTTAATGGTCTATTGTTCACATCAGATAGAAGCACTAATGAGGAAGTTTCATACTCAAGCATATTCAGACCAATGGATATTTAACTATGAAATTATTCTTTTAGATAGTGAGAACATCCAGTTGAAGAGATGTAGCATACTCAATCCAGCTACACTTCTTCCAGATTTACCTAAGAATGGTGAGCCATTGCATAAATGAGTTGAGGTAGTAGATCTTGTGGATATGCCTAGGATGGATTTAAAAGATACACCACTAGAAAATCCAGACTTAGTGTTATTCACAGATGGATCATCATATTTATGTAATGGAATCAGATGTACGGGTGCTGCAGTTGTCACAGAATTTGAGACACTGTGGTATGGCTCATTACCTAGTAATTTTAGTTCACAGGGTGGGGAATTAGTAGCATTGAAGCAAGCATGTCTTCTAGCTGAAGGTAAAAGTGTAAATATTTACACTGACTCTCGATATGCATTTTCTGTTTGCCATGCAACAGGAAAGATCTGGAAACAATGAGGTTTTATTACTGTATTGGGAAAACCAATAGCTCATGCAGAAATAATAACTGAGTTGTTAGAAGCAATCCAAAAGACAAAACAGCTGGCAGTAATTCATTGTCAGAGTCATACTCATGGTAGAGATTTAGTCTCTCAAGGAAATCATAGGGCTGATATCACTGCAAAGTATGCTGCCCAGAATGCTCCAATTTATGTAATGAGTTTAATATCAACTGGTTCTGATGATTTAGAAAAAGCTTATGTAGACTTAGATATCCAAAAATGGAAGGATAAATTTGGAGCTAGGAAAGAACATGGGATATGGATTACTGATACAGGAAAACCATTGTTACCAAAAGATTTGTATATTTATTTGTGTCAAGTCATCCACACAAAAGGTCATTTTGGTACACAAAATGTTGTAGATTCCATCGAGAGACAATTCAATTGAAGTGCATTCAGAAAGAGGTTTGGGTGGTCGGCCTTTAGTATATTGTCCATTTGAGAGTTTACAGATTGATTATATCTATATGCCTAAAGCTGGAAGATGCAAGTATTGTCTTGTGATAGTTGATAGACTAACTAAGTGTCCTGAAGCTTTTCCATCAAATACCAACGCAGCTAGTTTTGCGGTGAAAGTGTTACTCAAGGAAATTGTGCCTAGATTCGGTGTACCATTAACCATAGATTCAGATAAGGGATCTCATTTCACTCAGGTTAGCCTTAGAAGAGTCTATGATAATCTAGGAATAATACCTAAATATCATTTTCCTTATCACCCACAAAGGTCAGGTCAGGTGGAGCGTATGAATAGGGAACTCAAGACTATGGTTGGGAAACTCTATGCCAAAACTCATTTTCAACAGCCAGATATTCTTCCTATAGCTTTGTTTTATGTATGAGACCAAGAGCAGATCTACATATATCATCATATGAGATGCTCTTTGGACATGCTCCATTACAAGCAAAAACTTATAAGGCTGTTTATGCATCACTCTTAGGAGGTGATTGCCAAACTGCTTCATATTTAAGTGCTTTACAGCAGAGGCTAAGAGAATTACAAGATATGGAAATATTAATTCAATCTGGTCCATTGGATTATTCTCTTCATAATTTTCAACCAGTTGATATGGTGTATGTGAAAATTTTTGTCAAAACATTGGCAACAGAACAAAATTGGGTAGGTCCTTATACAGTTGTACTAGTTTCACCATCTTCTGTGAAACTTTTAGGTAGAGATTCGTGGTATCATTGTTCTCATATTAAATTAGCACATGGTATAGATACTGAAAATGTAGAAATTATTCATAATGAAGAAGAAGAAGAAATTGTGTAAATTGAGATCTTCAGTCAATTAGTCTGCAGTCAGAAAGTTCAGTAAGGAGAGGAGCATTCCAGTGGAAGAGGACATTCGGATGGAAGAGGACATGGATGGATGAAAAGAATTCAGGATATTATAAACTTTATATTAAGACTGATGAACTTATGAATTCAACTGATAAAACCTTTATTTTCAAGGATTTTCTTAAAGAAGAGGATTAATCATGGGCAATTTGGATTAAATGGTTTGAAAGCATTTTGGGTAATATAAATAGTATCACTACATACTCATATGCATCCAACATTGCACATAAAACTATTGAGAACTTCAATGAAGAAAAGGAGAAGAGGAAAAAAGGAGAAAAGAAAAGATTTCCTTGAGGAATGGAACATCATAAGAAGAAAGGAGATCTGAAGAAGATCTGGAGTTTTGGTAACTATCATACATCCAACAGTAACATGTTGCAACACAATAGAGCAAAGGAACAACGTAACAAATCAGATACATACAACACAAACATGTTAGGATACAATGTATTTCTCATGGAATGAAACAATGTGTAATTATTAACAAAATTAGACTTAGCTATATAGGAAAGTAAGTACTAAAACAAAGGATAGTTAGTTACTAACAAAGATTAGCTAGTTAGGTAGATGTAGCTAGACTAATATACTAATATCATAGGAATAGTTTATAATAGTTTAGGCAAATAGTATTAGATTAGATTAGAGGATAAAATGAGGTACTAATGTACATTAAAGTGCAAATAGAACAAACTAACAAAATTGCATTATGTGAAGAACATATACTACAGATCACATATCACAAAATAATGTAAATAGATGTGAAAATAAGTGTAAATAGTATGTGTATATTGTAATTGTATTATAGTATAAGTATTGTATATATGTATACCATGCAAGTATATATTATGTATATATTGTATGTATATCATATGTATGATATATATGTATAAATGTAAATTCTGTGAATAATTTGATAGTAATTGCATTGCAAACATTTAATGTTTTGTTGTAATTTTGCTATAAAACTTATGCAATGTGTTGAAAATGTATTTTTGAAAATTGTTTGCATTTATTAATTGGTAGGATATTTCTCTATTAGAAAAGTTGTAGTTGATGTTTGTTTTGACTTTTGTGTTGATATTTCATATTTGCTGTTGATTTGTTAATTTTGTTAAAAATTTTGCATTGTTACTTGTTACTTTGTGCTTTGAACTATATTCAATGTATTTTATCCCTTTACCTTTCCTTGTTAAAATCCCTAGTGTAGGGTAAAGTAGGATAGTGTTAGATAAGAACAGAATTAGTGTAGGTTGTTATTTTGGGTTAGAATTTTAGTTTAGTTTGTAGTGCACAAATACCAAAATATTGTGTGAAATACTGTTTTGGCTTTGTACAAAGGGGGGAACTATAATAGGTATAGGCTTTAGAAGTAGAAAAGCAGATTTTTGCAGACAGACTAAGGGGATAAGCCTTGGCTGCCAGCCAGGGACATTCTAAATGAAGGGAAAAAACTGTTTTGCCCTTGTGGACTCTGGTCAAACTGGGAAAGGGAGAGGGTGTGGATGCCTTTACCTGCCCAGTGAGGAGCCCAAGGAGAGTGGAGTTACCGCTGTCAAGGAAGACCTGCCAGGGAAGGTCAAGTGAGCAAGAAGATCTAGCTGGGGTGGTGGACATCCCAGTCTGAGACAAGCTCCTTGATTAGCATTTCCTGGATTTACCTTTCTGTGGACCCAGTTCCTGTGCCACCAAGAAGAGCTGAAGAAGACATGATTTTGTGAGAGACCCATTTTCCCTTCTAGTCTGTAATAGTCTGATAGTACAGTGTAGGCTTTAACCCAATCTCCCAGCCCCTCTGTAGTCCCTAGTGTTTAGATTCAGTGTGACCTTTCCCCATTAACCCTGACCCCCCTATTATTATAAAAGCTGTGGTTATAAACCCTCCTTTCATTCACTTGCTGGTTTCTCAGACTCCCTGGCTGGGTGGATCAGTGTGGCAGTTAAGGCCCAACTATCACTCCTGTCAATTGCCCAAACCATTCATTGAACTGTATTTCCCAGCTTGTTAAGTCCATTCCTGTCTCTTACTCACACTTCTGAACCCAGTCAAAAATATGTTAACTCCAGTTTTTCCCCATAAGAGAACCCAGAATGGATCCAGAAATGAAGTCCAAGGCTCATTTCAGGAAGAAATAGGGATGAGAGTTCCAATGGAGGCAACATGCTATGAAGCTGGGAGCCAGGATGAATAGCAATTCTAATGGATATTCTATTTATTTGTGGACAAGTTCTATCTCTAATCTATGATTTTAATGAATATGGAGGCGACATTTGATATATACTTTGCCTAGTACCTCAATCAGTGGATTTGAGGAATGGATATAACCAAACTTGTTTAATTTTGGAAGACACTGACATTGAAATAATGTCAAAGAATGAATCAACTGAGGTAGGAGAGCTTTCATTCGCATGTTTCCTAATTTATTTCTTTGAATGCAATGAAATAGTCCTTCTAGCATTTAACTAATTCACAGGTATATTCAATAGTTTGCAAAACTTCTGCCTCTTGCCACATTTTCACTATTTTCTTTCTTTATGGCTATTACTAAAAACCTTACTTCTACCCATTAACAGACATTCCCAATTTTTGTTGAATATCAATAGAGCTTCAAATGGTTAAGTCCAAAGGATACAGTGTGGAACACACAATAATCATGTGGTCAGAATGTCTGGGTTTGTGCTCTTTTCATGATACTTAGCAGTTATGTAACTGGGCAATTTCCTCTCTTTAACCCTGTTTCCTTATTTGCAAAATGGGAATGATACTGCCTTCCCTACAGGTTTGTTAGGAAGAATTTTAAATCAATTTAATTTAAAATTAAATCAATGTGGAGGACTTCCGGGTTAAGATGACGGCAGAGTAGAAGCAGCTGCTTAACCTCTCCTGACTCACACAGAGGACATAAAAACAAATCCAGACAAACGGAAGGACCCCACGACAGGGCGCAGCATTGAAGGTACGTGGGATCAAGGCATTTCCATGTTATAAGGGGTGAAATAGCTCTTACTAAAATGCGAGCTGAGCAACCCCCTCTCCCCACCACCATCACCACCTACAGTGCCAAAGCCAGTGCACAAGAGTTAGAGCGAGTTTGGGGCATTCATTAAGTTCTTGGAAGCTACCTGGGATCACCAGGGCCTGCTCCTGAGAGCAGCAAGACTTAAGACCTCAAGAGGCTAAAGAACCGGACTTTGAACACAGACCTTGAGTGTAGGTTTGGACATTGAGCACAGGAGTGGACATAGACCTTGAGCTCAGGCTCGGACCTTGGTGGGTACCCAGTGCAGAGTGGTGCATGACTGTGGAAGCAACACCCTGAGACTGTTAAAGGAGCTTCAGCCAGAGGAGCAAACAAGGGGACCACCAGGTGGCTTCACCCTGAGAACAACTAGACTTGAGACTTCAGGAGCCTAAAGAGTTCAGACCAACGCCGGGCATGAGGATAAAGCTGAGAGGGCGCATGACACTGTGACTCAGACAAAAGCTGCTCCACAGCTCGATAGGATAGGATAGGCAGAGAACCTGTCTGCCTCACCCAGACTTCTGACCAAGAAAGAAATAATAATGGCAAGCCAAGCACAAGAACCTCAAAAGAGAAAGATCAAGAATAAATCTTTAATACTCGACAACTTTTACACAGAGAAAATCCAGACAACAGAGCAAACAGCAGAGGAGAACAAACAAGTATTCACATCCAAGCCTCCCCCCCCCAAAAAATGAAAATTGGTCACAAGCTCTTGAAGAGTTCAAATTTGAGATCATGAGAAAGATGGAAGAGATTTGGCAAGAGAAGTAGGAAATATTTCAAAAGGAAATAAATAGGTTAAAAGACAGAAACTCCCAATTGGAGAAAGATGCCCAAAAATCAAATGAAATAATAAGCAAATTGGAAGAAACCATGAAAAATAGAATAGACCAAATCAAAAAGGAAAATCAAAAGATTATAGCAGAAAACCAGTCTCTAGAGACCAGAATTGGGCAATTAGAAGCCAATGATCTCTCAAGAGAGCAAGAACAAATAAAGCAAAGTCAAAAGACTGATAAAATACAAGGAAACATGAAATACCTCACTGAGAAATTGACAGATCAAGAAAATAGGTCTAGAAGAGACAATTTGAGAATCATTGGTCTTCCTGAAAAACCAGAAATAGAAATTTGGACTCCACACTACAAGAAATTATCCAACAAAACTGCCCTGAAGTTCTACAACAAGAGGGCAATATAGACATTGAAAGGATCCATAGATCACCCTCTACACTAGACCCTGAAAAGACAACCCCCAGGAATATAATAGCCAAATTCAAGAGCTTCCAAGTAAAAGAAAAAATTTACAAGAAGCCAGAAAGAGGCAATTCATATATCAAGGAGCACCAATCAGTTATCACACAGGATCTGGCAGCCTCCACACTAAAAGACCACAAGGCTTGGAATAAGATGATCAGAAAGGTAAGAGAACTTGGTCTACAACCAAGGATCACCTACCCATCAAAACTGACTATATACTTCCAGGGGAAAGTATGGGCATTCAACAAGATAGAAGATTTCCAAGTATTTGCACAGAAAAGACCAGGACTAAATGGAAAGTTCGATATCCAACCACAAAAACCAAGAGAAACATGAGAAGGTAAATAAGAAACAGAGAGGAAAGAAAGAAAACTCTTATTTTTAAATTTGCCTCTTAAAGGCTTCAAATAAGACCAAATTATTTGTATTCCTATATGGAGAAATATTATGTGTAATTTTCAAAAACTGTATTCACTATTATAATAATTAGAAGAATTATTCATAGGGAGAGGTTGGAGTACTAAATGGTCTAAGATGATACCGGGGGGAGGGGGAGGAGGGGTGAATAGTAGATGGCACCAAGAGAAAATTGAATGAATAAGAAAAATAGGATATTCTATACCAGAAAAAGAGGGCATGAGAAGGGGGGATGAATACTATTATAAGAAGGAGAGGAAGAGAGCATTAAGAGGTAATATTTAAACCTTACTCTCAGTGGAATTAACCTTGAGAGGGAAGAGTAGCTATATCCATTGGAATATAGAATTCTATCTAACCCTACTGAGAAAGTCAGAAGGGATAAACCAAGGGGAGTAGGGGAGTGGGAGGTCAAAAAAGGGAGGGGAGGAGAGGTAGGAGGGAATTCATTAGGTCTTAAAAAATAAAAAGAGGGGAATAATAAGGGAGGGAGTGGAAAGGGAAGTAAATCAAGGGAGAGAACAAGGGGGACTGGTTTAAAACAAACCACTGGTTTAAAAGGAAATAGTGTAAGAAGAAGAGATAGAACTAGGAGAGGATACCAAAATGTTGGGGAATACACAATCTGAATGTGAATGGGATAAACTCGCAGAAGCAAATAGCAGAGTGGATTAGAAACCAAAATCCTACCATATGTTGTCTACAAGAAACACATATGAGGCAGGTGGACATACAGAGGTTTAAGGTCAAGGGCTGGAGCAAAATCTTTTGGGCTTCAAATGAGAAAAAGAAGGCAGGAGTGGCAATCATGATTTCTGACAAAGCCAAAGTAAAAATAGATCTGATTAAAAGAGACAGGGAAGGTAATTACATCATGATAAAAAGCAGTTTAGACAATGAGGAAATAACAGAACTCAACATGTATGCACCAAATGGTATAGCATCCAAATTCCTAAAGGAGAAACTGGCAGAGCTCAAGAAGTGGGGGATCTAAATATTCCTCTTTCAGATCTAGATAAACCAAAAAATAAATAAGATAGAGATAAGAGAGGTAAAAGAAATCCTAGAAAAATTAGATTTAATAGATATGTGGAGAAAAATAAATAGTGACAAAAAGGAATACACCTTCTTTTCAGAAGCACATGGTACATTCACAAAGATTGACCATGTAATAGGGCACAGAAACATTGAAAACAAATGCAAAAAAGCAGAAATAATAAATGTAACCTTTTCAGATCATAATGCAATAAAAATAATAATTAGTAAGGGCACATGGATGGGCAAATCAAAAATGTAATTGGAAATTAAATAATATGATTTTCCAAAACCAGTTAAAGAAGAAATCATAGAAACAATCAACAATTTCATTGAAGAGAATGACAATGATGAGACATCCTACCAAACTCTGTGGGATGCAGCTAAGGCAGTACTCAGGGGGAAATTTATATCCTTGAGTTCAATGTATTAACAAATTAGAGAGGGCAGAGAGTAATGAATTGGACATGCAACTTAAAAAACTTGAAAGAGAGCAAATTAAAAATCCCCAGATGAAAACTAAATTAGAAATTCTAAAAATCAAGGGAGAAATTAATAAAATCGAAAGTAAAAACTATTGAATTAATAAATAAGACTAGAAGCTGGTATTTTGAGAAAACAGATAAAATAGACAAAGTACTGGTCAATCTAATAAAAAAAAAGGAAAGAAGAAAACCAAATTGACAGTATCAAAGATGAAAAGGGAGACCTCACCTCTAATGAAGAGGAAATTAATGCAATCATTAAAAACTATTTTGTCCAATTATATGGCAATAAATATAGTAATCTAGGTGAGATGGATGAATATTTACAAAAATATAAATTGCCTAAATTAACAATAGAAGAAATAGAATACTTAAATAATCCCATATCAGAAAAAGAAATTGAACAAGCCATCGAAAAACTCCCTAAGAAAAAATCTCTAGGACCAGATGGATTCACAAGTGTCAAATCTTCAAAGAACAACTAATTCCAATACCATCCAAACTATTTGAAATAATAAGCAAAGAAGGAGTTCTACCAAAATCCTTTTATGATACAAATATGGTACTGATCCCAAAGCCAGGTAGCTCAAAAACAAAAAAAGACCAATCACTTTAATGAATATAGATGCAAAAGTCTTAATCAGAATACTAGCAAAAAGACTCCAGCAAGTGATCACAAGGGTTATTCATTATGATCAGGTGGGATTTATACCAAGAATGCAAGAATGGTTCAACATTAGGAAAACCATTCTCATAACTGACCATATCAACAAACAAACCAAAAAAAAACACATGATTATCTCAATAGATGCTGAAAAAGCCATGACAAAATACAACATCCATTCCTATTGAAAACACTAGAAAGTACAGGAATAGAAGAACTTTTCCTAAAAATAATAAACAGTATATATCTAAAACCATCAACAAGCATCATATGCAATGGGGATAAATTAGGAGCCTTCCCAATAAGATCAGGCGTGAAACAAGGATGCCCATTATCACCTCTATTATTTAACATTGTACTAGAAACATTAGCAGTAGCAATTAGAGAAGAAAAAGAAATTGAAGGTATTAAAATAGGCAATGAGGAGACTAAGCTATCACTCTTTGCAGATGATATGATGGTCTACTTAAAAAATCCTAGAGAATCAACTAAAAAGCTAGTAGAAATAATCAACAACTTAAGCAAAGTTGCAGGATACAAAATATATGGACATCAGCATTTCTATATATATATTCTATATATTTCCAACACATCACAGCAGCAAGAGGTAGAAAGAGAAACACCATTTAAAATCACACTAGACAATATAAAATACTTAGGAATCTATCTACCAAAACAAACACAGGAATTATACGGAAACAACTACAAAACACTTTCCAAACAATTAAAACTAGATCTAAACAATTGGAAAAACATTGACTGCTCATTGGGTAGGATGAGCTAACATAATAAAAATGACCATTCTACCCAAATTAATTTACCTATTTAGTGCCATTCCTATCAAAGTTCCATAAAACTTTTTTACTGAATTAGAAAAAACTCTAACAAAGTTCATTTGGAAGAACAAAAGATCAAGAATGTCAAGGGAAATAATGGGAAAAAAAATGAAGGAAGGTGGCCTAGCAGTACCAGATATTAAACTATACTACAAAGCAGCAGTCATCAAAACGATATGGTACTGGCTAAGAGACATAAGGGAGGATCAGTGGAATAGACTTGGGCTAAGTGACGTCAGCAAGACAGTGTATGATAAACCCAAAGAGCCCAACTTTTGGGACAAAAATCCACTATTTGACAAAAACTGTTGGGAAAATTGGAAAACAATATGAGAGAGATTAGGTTTAGATTAACATCTCACACCCTTCACCAAGATAAATTCAGAATGGGTGAATGATTTGAATATAAAAAAGGAAACTAAGTAAATTAAGTGAACACAGAATAGTATACTTGTCAGATCTCTGGGAAAGGGAAAATTTTAAAACCAAGCAAGAGTTAGAAAAAAGTACAAAATGTAAAATAAACAATTTTGATTATATTAAATTAAAGTTTTTTTCCTCCTCTAGTTTCTAATATTTCCCCTCTTTTGTGCTTATTTTAGGCTTATTTACTTATTTTCTAATTTTTTAAATATATATTTAGTTAACTAATCCTCTACTTTTCTAATTGTCACTACATAATTGCAAGAGCAATTTATCAACTGGGGCAGCTAAGCTGCATGGTGGATAGAATGCTGAGCCTGAAGTTAGAAAGACTTACCCCCTCCTGAATTCAAATCTGACCTCAAACATTTACTACTATGTGACCCTGGGAAAGTCACTCACAGCTGTTTTGCCTCAAATGTAAAATGAGGTTGAGGAAGAAATGGGAAACCACTCTAATATCTTTGCCAAGAAAGCCAAAATGAGATCATGAAGAATTATTAGCAATAGAAAAACAATGACTGTCTGGTAATGATTGTCTCTGAAGACCACGTTAGCTATATCCATCCCCAAAATTCTGGTGTGTTGTTTCATCGTCGTTTTCTTCTACATATCTATTCATTGTTTCTATGATTTGTTCTTTGGCATACTCGTTATTTAAGATTTCATTGTTAAGTCTCCAATTTGGTCTATATTTTTTATTGAAATCTTTGAACCAATTTCTATTTTTATTGCACTATTGTCTATAAAGATTATATTGTTTCTTCCCCTTTCCTTTTGTTTGCAATAACTTTCTGCCCTAGTACATGTTTGGTTCTTTTTAAGTTGCAGGAGCTGCAAAGAAAAATGTATATTCTTTTGCTGTTCCATTTAGATGTCACAAGTCTATTAACTCTGGTTTCTTCAGCAATTTTTTTTTCAATTCCATACTTCCCCTTTTTATTTTCTGTTATATTTCTCCAAAACTGATTAGGGATACTGAACCCTCCATCACTATTCTGTTACTGCTTTTTTCTTCTTAAAACTCACATGTCTTTGGATTTGGATGCTAAATTATTTGGAATATGTAAGTTTATCATTAACAGTGGATTAGTTGACTATGGTTCCTTATGACTCTTTTCAGCATAACATAATTCCCCTGCCTATCCTTTTTTCTTTTTGTTTTGTCTAATATAGCATGATGTCAACTTAAAAAATTGTTTAATGCATACTTAATTTTTTTCCATTCCCTCAGTTTTTCTGTTATATGTCTTTATTTTTTAAATGTTTCTTGTGAGAGGATTTTGTTTTCTTGTACAATCTGCTGTTTTCTGATTTTATTGGGCTGTTTAATCCAATCACATTTTAAGTTATTAAAAATTTCATTTATGTTTTCCTCCATCTTATCTCTAACATTTTTATCAAGTAAAGATTTTAAAAATCTCTTCTACTGTAAACAGCATATTATGTTTTCTTCAGTTCCTTTTCACTAGGTTTCCTTCTCCTTACTTGATCTCATTTTCTCATGTGACCTCTTTCTCTAAAAGGATTTTATTACTTTTGATAAAATACAACACCCATTCCTTTCTAAAACACTAAAAACCATAGGAATAAGAGAGTCTTTCCTTAAAAGAATAAGTAGTATTTATTTAAAACCATCAGCAATATCTGCAATGTGGATAAGTTAGAAGCCTTCCTAATAAAATCAGGAGTGAAGCAAGGATGCCCATTGTCACCACTATCATTTAATGTTGTACTAGAAATGCTAGCTTTAGCAATTAGAGAAGAAAAAGAAATGGAAGGAATAAAAGTAGGCAATAAGGAAAGTAAACTATCACTTTTTTCAGGTATATATAATGATATACTTAGAGAATTCTAGAAAATCAAGTAAAAAACTAGTTGAAATAATTAATAACTTTAGCAAAGTTGCAGAATACAAAATAAACCCACATAAATCATCAGCACGTCTATACTGTAAACTGTAGCAAGAATTAGAACAAAACTGTAGCAAGAATTAGAAAGAGAAATTCCATTTAAAATCACTCTAGACCAATGATGGACAAACTTTTTAAAGAGGGGGCCAAAGGAAAGGAAATGCTCATCTGTCAGTCTGTTTCTAAGGCAACTCTTTCGAAGTTTCATTGTATTGTATCCTACTCATTGTATTCGTCAGATTAGGAATAATGCCGCATAGCTGGATAGAACATTTCAGGGGGCTGCATCTGGCCCGAAGGCCGTGCTCTAGACAATATAAAATATTTGGGAATCTATTTGCCAAGACAAACCCAGGAATTACATGAATACAATTACAAAACACTTTTCCCACAAATAAAATTAGATCTAAAAAACTGGGAAAACATTAATTGCTCATGGGTAGACCAAGCTAATGTGATAAAAATGACAATCCAACCTAAATTAACTTACTTACTCAGTGCTATACCAATCAAACTACCAAAGAACTAGAGAAAATGATAATAAAATTCATTTGGAAGAACAAAAAGTCAAGACTATCAAGGGAACTAATGAAAAAAAAATGAAGAATGGGTGCCTAGCAGTACCAGATCTTAAAACTGTACTATAAAGCAGTAATCATCAAAACAATTTGGTACTGGCTAAGAAATGGGGGTTGGGGGGGGTCAATGGAATATAGACTATAGGTAAATGACCTCAGCAATCCAGTGTTTTATAAACCCAAAGGTCCCAACTTTTAGGATAAGAACTCTCTGACAAAACCTGTTGGGAAAATTGGAAAACAGTTTGGCAAAAAATTGGTTTAGATCAATATCTCACACCCTATAACCCTATACCAAGATAAGGTCAAAATGGGTATATGATTTAAACATAGAATGATATTATAAGTAAATTAGAGGAATATCAAAATAGTTTACCTTTCATATCTATGAAGAAAGGAAGAATTTATGAGCAAATAAGAGAGAACATTATAAGATTTAAAATGAATAATTTTGATTATATTAAAGTTTTTGTACAAACAAAACCAACTCAACCAAGATTAGAAGGGAGACAACAAATTGGGAAAAATTTTGATAACAAATATCTCTGATAAAGGTCTCATTTCTAAACTACATAAGGAACTAAGTCAAATATACAAGAATCCAAGTCATTCCCCAATTTGATAAATGATCAAAGGATATGAATAAGCAATTTTCAGATGAAAAAAATCAAAGCTATTAATAATCACATGAAAAAATGTTCTAAATCCCTCTTGATTAGAGAAATGCAAATTAAAACAACTCTGATGTACTGCCTCTCACCTATCATATTGGCCAATATGACAGTAAAGGAAAATGATAAATGATGAAGAGGATGTGGCAAAACTGGGACACTAATGTATTGCTAGTGGAGCTGTGAAGTGATACAATCATTTTGGAGGGCAAATTAGAATTATGCCCAAATGGCTATAAAAGAATGCATACCTTTAGATCCAGTAATTCCCACCACTTGGGTCTGTATTCCAAAGAGATAAAAAAAAATGGGAAAGGACCTGTTTGTACAAAAATATTTATAGCTGCTCTATTTGTGGTGGCAAAGAATTGGAAACTAAAGGGATGTCCCACAATTGGGGAATGGCTGAACAAATTGTGTTACATGATGGTGATGGAATACTATTGTGCTATAAGAATGAACACGATTTTAGAAAGAGCTGGAAAGCCCTATGTGAACTGATGCAGAGTGAAATAAGCAGAACCAGGAAAACATTATACATACTAACTGCAATATGTGGAACAATCAAATGTGATAGACTTTGCTACTACTAGCAATATAAAGAACCACGACAATTCTGAGGGACTTCTGAAAAAGAATGCTACCAACCTTCATAGAAAAAGAACTGTTGGAGTAGAAAAGCAGATGAAAACATGACTTATTCACTTGTTTATCTGGGTATATGTTTTGGGGTTTTTAGTTTTATAAGATTATTAACTTACGAGTAAAATAAAATGTATGTGTTTCTCAAAGTGAATATTTAGGCCTATACCTACAATATCCCCCAGGTGAAAGCTCCAGTTAACAGCTCAATTAGCCCAATTGGTAAAAGGATGGCTAGTCTATTTTGAATTTCAGAGACCTTTTGTTAACTGTTAATCTAAAGACTTTGGGTCAAGCCTGGGAAAGAGACTGATAAAAGACAGAAGGCCCCTGATTCAAGGACAACATATAGCTCAGTTGCTCCCCTTATCTCTTAAGAATGTTAAAATAACACTTCTGTACCCTGAACCTGTTTAGAGTACACATGTTTTAAGTCAAGGCTCAATAGCCGGGGAGAGAGAGGAAAGAGGAGAGAGGGGTGGCTCCTGTCAGAGGGAGGAGTCATCTTGTGTTAAAGAACATTTAATATATATATTTAAAACAACTCTGATGTACATATCCTGCTAGTCAATTTGCACTTCTATAGCCCATTGAAGTGCCCCTTTCATGAAAGGAATAAACAGAAAAAAGAGAAAAAATGCCTCTTTTACACTTATTTTCTGACTTCAGATTTGCAATTTTCAATAAGGGATGGATGTTCTCACATAAATTAATAATATGGAAATATGTTTTGCATGATAACATATGTATAATAACCCTGGGAGAAAAAAGTACTTTATTTCTTTTTCTATCTAGCTTTTATCTGGTTATATATTTCTCCTCCCCCCTTATTTCAAGTAGATTCTCCCTTCTATCTCTTATTCACCTAGCCTGGTTCTTAGTTTTTTAAAAAAAATTTCATTCTTTTGCAACCCTTTCCAAAGAGGATTTCTCTCACTCTCTTCATTATTCACCTCTTTCTGTTTGACTCTTATTCTTAACCTCTACAATTACACTACCTTGTAGGACTTACCCCATGGACTTCTCTTTTCCACTGTGCCCCACTCCCAGAACAATTTTTGTAGTCAAAAAGGACATTGTCCCATGGTAGGGTCCATATCCTACTACTTGTCTATATTCTCATTTATTGACCTTTTAAACTTTTAATTATTCATTTTTAATATTTTCTTGTTTCTAAATCCAATTTTCTGTGTTTTTTTTCTTTCTTCCAAATGAATTCCAATGAGAGATTCAAGCATTACCTGCCACACATCCCTTATTTACCCTTCCTCTATAAATTCCCCTCCTTGCAAACCTCTTTTACGTGAGAAAATTTTCCCCATTTTACATCTCCTTTTCCTCTTCTCTCAATGCATCTCTTTCTCACTCTGCCTTTTTTGGGGGAGATCACTTGTGCCTTCTATCTACGTAAACTTCTTATAATTGTCCTAAAAATGATAAAATTCTTAGGCATCTTTCCATACAGGAAATTGGAATAGTTTAACTCTATTGAGTCCCTTATAATTATGCTTCCATGTTTACCTTTTTATGCTTTGCTTGCATCTTCTGTCGGAATGCCAAATTTTCTATTCAGCTCTGGTCTCTGCATAAGAAATATTTGAAAGTCTTCAATTTGTTTAAATATCTATTTTTTCCCCTGAAGGATTACATTGTTTCCTGAGTAGATTTTCTTGGGTTATAATCTTAGCTTCTTGGCTTTCCAGAATATCATGTTCTGAGCCCTCTGGTCTTTTAACTTGAAAACTGCTAAATCTTGTGTGAACCTGACTATGGTTTCACAGTATCTGTAAGATTTATTTCCAACTGCTTACATTTTCTCCTTGACCTGGTAACTCTGGAATTTAGCTATAATATTCCTTTGGGTTTTCATTTTGGGATCTCCTTCAAGAAGGAATTGGTAGATTATTTCAGTTTTTAAGATACTGGGACAGGATTCCCCTATAATTTCTAGAAATGTGATGTCAAGGCCCCCTTTTTAAATCATTGCTTTCAGGTAACAAAATAATTCTTAAATTAGCTCTCCTCCATTAATTTTCCAGGTCAGCTGTTTTTCCAATGAAAATTTTTACATTTTGCTTCTATTTTTTCCATTTTTGAGTGTTTTATTGTTTCTTGATTCCACATAATGTCATTAGCTTCCACTTGCCTAATTCTAATTTTTAAGGATTTTTTTTCAGTGAGCTTTTGTTATCTTTTCCTATTTGTCCAATTTTGCTTTTAAAGAACTTCTTTTCTTTAGTGAACTGTTGTGCCTCTTTATCATTAGGCCAATTCTATTTTTTAAGTGTTATTTTCTTCAGTATTTTTGGTGCCTCTTTATCAAGCTATTTATCATCTTTTCAAAATTTTCTTACATCATTTTAATTTCTTTTTACAGTTTTTCCTCTACCATTCTTATCTCTTTACCTATTCCAGGAATTCTTGTTGGACTTAGGAAAATGAGTTTTTGAGGTTTTGCTTGTAGCTGTTTTCACACTGTCATCCTCTGAATTTATGTTTTGGATTTCCCTGAAACCGTTTTTTATGGTCCAATTATTTTTTAATTGTATACTTATTTTTCCAGCCAATTCTTGATTCCAAAGTTTGTTAATTTGGTCTCTGCTCATCTTGGGGAGGAGAGGCACTGTCCCAAGCTTTGGGCTTTTTTGGGCAACTGTTTCCTGAGCTAGTTATGGGAGTCTGCAAGATTTCAGTGCTTCCAAGGTGGTGTCATCTGGGGAAAGGTGTGGTCACTGCTCTTTAAGACTGCACTCTGGTCTTTGCACAGGAAAGACTCTTGTTTCCATCTAGCTATAAGCACTAGTGCTCTTCTTTGCCCAAAAACTGTGATCAAGACCCTTCTCTATTGAAACCACAAATACTATCTAGTGCTCCTCTCCTTCTTGAACTGTGACCAGGGTCCCTGCTCCTTTATGACTGACCATACAAGCTCCTCTCCACCCTTGAACTATGACCCAGAACTGCATATGGGCTTTAGAAGAGTCAACAAGCACCAGTTGCACACAGTGCCAGCAGAGTTCCTTCTTTTCTGATTAGTTGTCCAAATCCCTTACCATCTCTGGGTTGAAAGCTCCAAAAGCTACTGTTGCTGTTACTGTCATGGCTGCCTTCGAGGCATATGCATAGTAGCAGTGAAGGCCAAGTTAAGATTGTGTAATATAAATTTGTAATGGACCCTGTCACAATGGTTGTGATTTTCTCCACCTCTGATCAGCAGCACCTATATAGGTATAAAGGAGATGGATGGTGGGAATAATCCAAGGTTGAGGTTTAATTAGATGGAATAGGCAATGTAAGGGGGCTGGGAATTCAGGAAACAAAGATTTTGTAGAGCTGAATTGATTCCCCAAGGACTCAAGATGGGGAGAATATGAGCTAGTGGTTTCTGTAGGGGAAATGGCCTGAGAGAGAACTGAAGTATCAAGTGATTGGAGATCATGAGTGTACAGATGAAGAGTACGGTTTTGTTATGGAAGGCAGAGGGATAGACGAAAAGCCATGGTTAGATATAGGGATTTTGAGTTCTTGAACACAAAACTGGTACATTTTTGGATGATGGTAAGGTCACTGAGATGGGGTGGAGGGGTAGTTCTTGGGAGGTGAGTAGGTTGAGGAACTAAGTGTTTAGAGTTTATTTTTCTAATTTATTTAATTAGTTAATTAATTTAGAATTTTTTTCATGCTTACATGATCCATGCTCTTTCCCTCCTCTCCTCCTTCCCAGAGCCAATGAGCAATTCTACTGAGTTTTACATGTATCATTGTTCAAAACCTATTTCCTTATTTGCAATAGAGTGATCACTTAAGAGTCTACATCTCCAATCATATCCCCATTGAACCAGGTGAACAAGCAAATGTTTTTCTTCTGCGTTTCTACTCCCACAGTTCTTTCTCTGGATGTGGATAGCATTCTTTCTCCTAAGTTCCTCTGGACTGTCTTGGGTTATTGCATTGCTGCTAGTAAAGAAATCCATTACGTTTGATTGTGCCACAGTGTATTTGTCTCTGTGTACAATGTTCTCCTGGTTCTGCTCCTTTCACTCTGCATCAATTCCTGGAGGTCTTTCCAGTTCACATGGAATTCCTCCAGTTTATTATTCCTTTGAGCACAATAGTATTCCATCACCAACAGATACCACAATTTGTTCAGTCATTTCCCAGTTGAAGGGTATCCCCTCATTTTCCAATTTTTTGCCACCACAAAGAGTGTGGCTCTGAATATTTTTGTACAAACATTCTTCCTTATTATCTCTTTAGGGTACAAACCCAGCAGTGGTATGGCTGGATCAAAGGACAGGCAGTCTTTTAGCACCCTTTGGGCATAGTTCCAAATTGCCTTCCAGAATGGTTGGATCAATTCACAACTCCACCAGCAATGCATTAATGTCCCAATTTTGCCACATCCCCTCCAGTGGTTAGTTTTTGAGGGAGAATAAATATATATGCTGAGGTGTTCTAACATGATGAGAGAAGTTGGGAGTGCAAAGAGTAAAATTATAATCCAGGAATTGATCTTATTGAGGAAGGAAGAAAAGTGACCTGGAGGGCTATAGATAACATATACCAGGATTGTGATTGGGTAGTAGATATAAATAGCAGGGACAAAAGACTAATGAATGAAAGAAAAAAGGGGAAGATTCTGGAAATGGCAATGGGAAACAAGAGTATGCCAACTTCCCCACCTCAACCAATGGGCTAAGGAGAATGAGAGAAAGTATAGCCAGTACTGAAAAGTATTGTCAGGGAAGCTGTAGGTTTCAAGAATATCTATTACTTGGAGTGAGGGGGAAAGGAAAAGATTTAAGATAAAGGGAAATCTGTTACCTATGGAAAAGGTATTTCTGAGGGAACAATGGAAGGCATAGGTGGAGTTCGGATGAAACATTGTGGTGGGAGTGTTGAGAGAAAAGGAAATGAAGAATCTGTTTTTTTTTCATTATGCTTTAGAAATTATTTTTTATTTATCCTTATTGAATTTCATCTTAAATTCAAACTAAGACTTTTGGATCACATGACTAGAAAGGTGATAGGCTAGATATTTTCTCTTATCACCACAACCTCGCAAGCCTCTCCAAAACAAAAATTATGTGCCAAAGATAAAGCAACTTCAGCTATCTCCATGGTCTAGGACCAGGAAACCAAAAGACTTTTGTCCATGCTATTACTAGGTAGCAAGGCTGTACTAGACAACCCAAAGACCAAACTCACAAAGTTTCCAACAAAACCAAAGCCTATATCCAAGTTTCCACCTCTCTCTTTCCAGAGTCATAGAGAGTAGCATTCTATAGAGGATATCAGTAAACATCTCTAAAGGAAAGCAGAGGAATTTGGGCAAAGATACACATGTGTGGGCTTGAAATAGAACTCAAACACCTATGCTGACCACCCTGCCCCTCCTTTCCAGAGACTCAGATCCAAACTACAGAAATCAACCCCATAGCATCAGCTTAACAGTACTTTCAACTGTTGGGTATAGGGACAAAGGAGCAGAATACCATGTGTAGAGTAGGGGGTAGGGATGTGAAAGTGGGAGGGTCAGTGGTATTTCACTATGTCTGAGGTAAAGAGCCCAGAATCCTGTGGGACCAGTTTAGTTTACCTATCTTCTTCTATTTCTTCCTCTTTCTCTCTCCGTCGTATCTCTCTTCAATTTTTCTTTTAATTACTACCTCCTTTAATCTATTCTCTTTTATCATCCCACCCCCTTTATTCATACTCTTCCCCTCCCTATTTCCCTGCTAAATTTCTATACATAACTGAGTGTGTATATATTCTTCCTTCTTTGAGCCAATTTCAACTAGAGTGAAGTTCCATCATTGACTTCAGGTAGTCCAGTAACCTCCTCTCTACCATTTTCCTCTCCACTGTAAAGGCTCTTCTTTGCAAGCCAAATTTCCCCCTCTACCTTTCCCTTACCGCTTTTCTCCCAGTGCTTACCCTTTTATTTTCTTTGGTGATCATTTCAACATAATCACTCACACTTCTGCCATCTATCTTTGTAAACTTTTTTAACTGCCCTTATAAATGATAATATTCATTACCTGTATCATCTTCCCAAATAAGAATACAAATAGTTTAACTCCATTGAGTCTCTCATGATGAATTTTTCATGTTCACCTTTTTATCCTCTTAAGTCTTCTGCTTGAAATATTCTATTCAACCCTGGCATTCACATCAAGAATGCTTGAAAGTCTTCTATTTAGTTAAAATATTCATTTCTCCCCCAAAGAATTACATTCAATTTTCTTAGGTAGATTATTCTTGATTATCATAATAGCCCTTTGCTCCTTTAAGGTAGAAGCTGCTAAATCTTGTGTGATTCTGATTGTAGCTCCACAATATTTGAATGAATTTTCTTTCTGGCTGCTTGAAGTATTTTTTTTACCTGGGAGCTCAGGAAATTGGCTATAACATTCCTGGGAGTTTTAATTTGGGATCTCTTTGAGGAAGTGATTGATGGATTCATTTAATTTCTATTTTACCCTCTAGCTCTAAACTACTAGAACAATTTTTCTGGACAATTTAGGAATATGGTGTCTAGTCTCCTTTTTTTAAAAATCATTGCTTTCAGGTAGTTCAATAACTTTTAAACTCCCTCATCTCAATTTATTTTCCAAGTCAGTTGTTGTTTTTCCCATTGACATATTTCACACATTTTCCCCCCATGCTTTTGACTTTTTTTTTACTGTTTCTTGATGTCTCATGGAGTCATTAGCTTACACTTGCCTGATTCTCCTTTTAAGGAATTATTTTCTTCAGTGAGCTTTTGTACTTCCCCCTCCCCCCTCTCCTCCCCACACACATTTGGCTGATTTGGTTTTTTAGAGTTTTCTTCAGTGAATTTTTGTATCTCCTATTATTCCATTTGGCCCTGGTTCCATGCTGTAGGAGTCTGTGTGGGCTGCAATAGAAAGCAAGCACAGTCAGACAACTGAATTGCACCAGTGCTACAAAGTTCTGAATTTCTAGCATTGGCCCAGAGAGTTGAAGAACAGAAGAAGAACAGGACACTAGGACAAGACATTATTGGGTTTATGTTTGAGTGGAGGGGCAGCATTCCACAAACCCTGACAGAAAAAACTCAGCAGCCAGCTGTGGTTACTTTTGACACCCAAAAGTAACAAAGAGCAGAGACCTAGGCAGGTGAACTATGAATTGCCCAGTATTGGAAAAGGCTAAGATGCTTTGAGATTCAATCCCCCAAGGAAACCATCTTCATCAGAAGGGAAATTTCTAAATATCAAAGGAAATGATTAAAAGAGGTAGGAATGAGAGGAAAATAGCACTTCTAGATCTCGAACTACACCATAAAGCAGAAATCATCAAAACCATTTCGTATTGGTTAAAAATTTTAGATAAAGATCAATAGGACAGAATAAAAGACGGAAAATCAGAAGTAATAGAATTGAATAACCCAATATTTGATAAAGTGGAAAACATAAATTACCAAGGCAAAATCTCTTTATTTGATAAAAAAACTGCCGTGAAAACTAGAAAGCCATTTGGTAGAAACGAGGCTTAGACAAACACCTTACAACATATTCCATACTACATTCTAAAAGTATATAACTTTAATATTAAAAATCATATTCTAAAAAATCTAGAGAAACAAATTGTGTACCTCTCACAGCTACGAGTAAGAGATTTATTCTTAACCAAACAAAGAATGAAGGCAAAAGATAATTACATGAAACTGAAAGGCTTCTGCTTAGACAAATTAACATACCTCTGATAAGAAGAGAAATGATTGAATGGGAAATAATTTTTGAGTCAAATTTCTCTGAGAGGGGTTTGTTATCCAGATATATCAAGAATTTAGAAATAGATCTATCTATCTATATGTACATACATATAGATATGTATTTAATATATACATACATATGTGACTAATAGCCATTTCCCAATAGCTAAGTGGTCAAAGAATTCACAAGCACATGAAAGAATATTCTAAATCACTAATAATATAAGCAAAATGAAAATCAAAACAAATCAAAATCTTGAGGTTTTACTTTATACTTTGTAAACTGGAAAAGATGCCAAAAAACTGGCAATAATAGGGTTGGAGAGGTTGTGGAATGACTGGCACATTAATACATTGTTGGTAGAGCTGTGAAATGGTACAACAGTTCTGGAAAGCAATTTGTAATTATGCAAATAAAGTGCCAAAAATGTATGTACCCTTTGAATCAGAGACTCCAATATTCCTTTACACCAAGGAAATCATTAATAAGAAAAAAGTCCCCATATATACCAAAGTATTTACAGCAGCACTTCTTGTGATAGATAAATTGGGAACAAAATGGGTGACCATTTACTGGTGAACAGATAAACAAAATGTGATACATGAACATAATGGAATATTACTCCAATATAAGAAATGATGTATGTAATGAATACAGAGAAACATGGGAAAATTGTATGAACTGATATGTAGAAAAATAAGTAGTCAGGAATACAATATACACAATAACTTCAATAATGAAAATGAAAATAATAATCACAGCAAAAAATTAAAAATGAATGTATCAAAATTATAAAAATTAAACATGATTTGAATGAAGAGATATGTAAAGACACCCTCGACCTACCCTTTTGTATCTGTAGGAGTTCCAAAGGTGTTACAAGTTGTCCATATTTTTGTCATTTTTAACATACTGACCAATTGCCCTGACTTTTTTTCCTCTCTAAAAAATACTGTTTGCTTTATGGGATGACTCTTTGGAAAAGGATATTTGGGATAAGTATGATAATGTATGAAATAGATGATAACAAAAATGCTTATTTGTAAAAAGATGCTATGGAAAGGAGAAACTTCCTAAAAGTAAAAAAATAGTAGAAGTTCATTAGTTATCATTGAATGGGAATTCAAATCAACAAATGCTTATTACAGGACTACTAGAAATAAGCTATGGCACTAAAGCCCTTGCCTTCAAGGAGTTTAATTATGTTCTCCTGAGAGATGTTATACATTCACTGAATAAATGTTATGAATGAACTAATTTGAGGAAGAAGACAATATTAATAAATGAATTTCGGGATAATGGATGGCAATAAATCTCACCGAATTTCCTGCTTTCAAGAAGTACTCTATGCAAATAATCTCAAACAGATGCAATTTACAATAATTTCTGACTGGTTCTCAAGATTTCTCCAGACATTAATTAGGTATATGAAATCCTCATCTCCAACCTTATTCTTTTTTTTTTTTTTTGTTGCCCAATATACTTTAAGTGGTCCAAAGCCCAACTGGAAGACAATAAATGTTTTCCCTTAAAAGAGAATTTCATTAAACTCTTGCTTTCATTTATTCATTCATTCTACAAATACTTGTTATGTAAAGAACACCTTGTTCAGCACTAGGGGAAATTCAAAAATATTCAAGACACATTATCTGCTCACAAGGAATTCCAAGTTCTGTAGGAGACAGAAAATATGTAAAATAAAACTATAATAAAAATTAGAATATGAAAAGTAGGTAGAACAAGCACACAGTGTTATAAAATCAGATGAAGTAGAAGTTGCTTTCATCTGGACTAACCAATAATTTAACATTCATAAATATCTGCCAGGTGCCAAGCACAAGGAAAGATCCACAGAAGAAGGAACTTTTGAATAGAATTACAGGATGAGTTCCATAGGCTGATATGTGGAAGGTAGAAAAGGCATTCTGGAGAGGACATCAGAAACAAAACTATAGGGAGAAATGCTGGAGGTTATGACATGGAATACAGTCTGGCTATAAAACATAATAATAGTTGAAGAAGAACACTATGTAATCAGGCTGAAAAGATTAAACAGTCAGGTAATACATGTGCATTCTTCAGATTAACTCAATTCACACTCCAATTCTCCTTAGCAGTATTTTCAACTCTTATCAACTAAGAGATACAGAGCTAACTTCCAAAGTTGTCAGTCAACAAATGTTTTCCTGTATGCCAGACTAAGCACTAGATCATAATAAAGGTAAAAACAGCCTCCTCCTAAAGAAGACAATATGCCAAAAAATTGGTCTATACAAGATCCATACACTGACGCTGTAAAAAAGCATTGGTTATTTTTTGAGTCCAGTGAGGAAAGGTGATGTTTCTAGACTTCATTTGCTTTTCCAATTCCCATCTCTATCTGTATCTCAAATCCTTTCTGCATAGTTATGTACAAAATGCAAAACTCTCACCAAGACAAGGCTACTAAGAATGTCTTCAGCAAAGGATATGGCTTTGATATGGTTGAAATTTTCAAGTGGAGTGCAATTTTCTACTTCTGGTTATTTGCATGCTAAGTCATTTAAGGCATCATGTATTTTGGAAAAGAAATACAAGATGCCTTAGCTTCATTTATAAATGGATCCCATATCACACCGAGGGGATATTAGTTAGCATAGAAACTAAATTGGGTGATGATATGAAGGTGACTCCTGACACCATATTCATACCAACCACAGAAATAATAGAAATTAAAGGCCTTTAAAAAAAGTGGCTATTTCAATCTTGGAGGAAATGATGACATAGATTTTTCTGCACTAAGTCTAGGCTTATGAAAGTTGACTTGCTAGCTGAGGAGTTTTGACATAGTCTAAACCAAATCACCTCAGAATAATTTTGTCTTGGGTTCTAAGGGTATAGCAGCACAACTATATGAATGATGGTACTGTATTTGGAAATCTACCAGATTAATAAGAAGATAGAAATTTTAACAAATCTTGCTTCTCAGCAGGCAGTAGCAAAACTCATTTTTACCTCAAACCTTTCCTATTAGAACAATATTAGCCTTATTGGACTTCATTATACTCAGGTGATCTGATAGGTATAAAATAGATTTTCTCAGTTTTGATTGAGAAAAAATTTTAATGCAAGAGGTCACAAGACTGGGCTGAGGTTGGAATTGGAAGTTCAATGTATATATGGTATGGGGGAACAATTTTTTTTTAAAGCATCATAACCATCCTTGAAAATAAAGAAAAATGGAACTGTTTTGGCCTAAATAGTCCTTTTAATCTTTTCAAAGTAATGTAATCCACCTTATGCTGAAATCTAGAGGTTTGTGCTCATCAGAAATACTTCAAGGCATATTTGGAAATTATAATGTGTCAAATTTCAGTTTAGCTTCTTAGTATTATTTTAAATTTATAACCCAAAACAGTTTAGCTTTATGTCCTCAAGGAAATGACCTACTACTCCAGTTTGTATAGGACATCTTTTTTTGTGACTTTTTATCAAACTGGTCTGTCTTTTAGTAAAAGCTTTAGTTTTGTATGTATTTATCTTGTTTATAAAATTAACAAATACACAAATGTCAAGAGATTAGGAAAATGTACATGATCCTGTTCATGTGTCAATCCCACCAATGTCCAAGTTTATTTATTCTTTTAAGAGTTGACTCTCTTTTCTCGTGGACTTCTATAAAGTCCCATTAGGCAGGTTGTGTAACAGCACAATGTCAGGAACTACCACATCTCCAAGTCCAAGAGAATATGCAAAATGTGTCCAAATAGCAACAAAGACTAAAGTCATTAAACTTGGATAATAGCAAAGGCAAGAACTATTACACCCTTTAGCTAGAAAAGAGAGTAATTAGTCAAGGTAATTACAGTAGCATTGAAGTGATGCCTGAATTATCTTAATATGAAAAACATGTCAACTATAAAGGATGCATTTTTAAAAAAATGTTCACCCTAGTTTAACTTTTCAAGCCATGCCAACTACAGGATAATTCAGTAAGGCCATTCTTGGATGAATGTACACTCACATGTACACACACATGTACCAATAGAAATGTATTGTATCTATCTGAAAGACACAAACACAGACTCTTAATTGTTCAGAGAGAATAAAGCTGGAAAGCTGTCACTTGACCCTGGGCAGGAACACGCAGGCAGCCTTTCCACTCTGCTTCTTCCTGGCTATCTGAATCTGACAGGATATAGGATGTACTAATGTGGGAGCAGGTTTGGAATTGGGAGGCCATTGGTTTATGGAACTACTCCCTCTGCCACTGCAGGACAGCCCCTTCTATGCACCAAAGTCTTAGACACTTGCCTGTCTAAGCACTGGGGTGAAAGAATATGCCCAGAGTTACTCAGCCAGCAGATGACGGGCCCCAAACCTAAAGGTTTTCCATGCTCCAAAATGCCACACTGATGTTCAAATACTCTGAACTCGGGTCTTCTTGGCTCAGAGGTAAGGTTTCTTTCCATTATACCAGGCCAAAGCTCAGTGTGTGGGATCGCCAAAATCAGTTTCTGTGGGAAATATTTAGAATAAATTCACAATTTTAAATTAGCCAAAATGTCATCGGTTTTTCATGACGCAGAAACAAAATGAGACTCTCTGAGGAATTAAATGTCAATCTTCTTTGCACATCATATATAAATATCAGAACCCTACAATGTGAGAACTTTTTATAGCAAAATCAAAGAGTCTTGCAAAGAGCCTGCTCTTCACTTGGTTGGGTCTCTGGAGGTGGGATGGCATGGTGAAGAATGGAGTGAAAATGAGCCAGAGTGCAAGTCAAATTGCAGAGGCTGTTCCTTCTAGTGCCATCTGCTGATTTTCATTTTTATACCCTTTTTTCTTTATGATCTCATACAGGTTTTGATTTTCCCATACTTTCAAAATCACATATTAACTTTTGAAACATCACAAGATTGGCATTTACTAATTATCTTACTGTGGTTAAACAAAGAAGCAAGCTTGTCAAGAATTATTCATTATGGCCTGGCTTAGTTGGAACTTATTCTTTTCAGCCATCCCGTAAGGTTGGTTTTTAAGAACATCAGTTCCTAGCTAAGCATAATAGTTAATTATATTTTAACTAATTAAATCATGTATACTATTCATTCCCATCATCAATCAAGGAGATAGTTATGGTAGTTGATTACATCTAATAAGATACAATAACCTGGTCCAAATTTTGTTCCCATGCTGTTCTTTCTGCTACAGGGTTAATAAGAATGCAGTTCTGGTAGGGTGATTCTGTGCTAATTTGTCATTCCCTTATTTTCCTTGTGTTTCACTGTTTCTTTGGTCTGTAGGAGTTTGGGAATAAACTCAGGCCAGGTATTTTCTTGCTGGGAACTTTAGAAACTTGCATTAACTCACTAACTGCTGGTTTTTTGCTGGGCTGATTCTAGGGGAAATTTCTATACTCTAGGGAGTTGTACAGGGGTTTATTTTGGGATAATGGGTAGTCTGTGAGTGTGATTGTTCTTGCCATGAACCTATACTGTTTTTCTGTGTCTCCTTTGAGCCGGATAAGGATATTGATTGCAAAAGTGAATGTCACTGTAAAAAGAATCATATAGGGTAAACTGAGTGTGGAATCTCCATCCCCCTGACAACCTGCCGTGCTGGATTGTCAGAGCTTGTGAGTAGCCTTGCTAACCTCACAGCCTCGATGGCTTCTGGCAGTCTCCTATATTCTACCTTATGGACAAATACTAGATTTCCACCTGAATGACCAATGTGTCAAAATACGTGACATATGGAGATCCTTCTCAACACATTTAGCTGAGGTTGAGCTACACAGTACAGAATGTGATTCCTGTAGGACCACTCACCTTCCTCTTGATGTCACTTTTTTATGCTCCAGCCAGATCAACTGGCACCTTAGTTTCTCCCCTAGAACCCTGGGCTTCTTATCGGTGAGCAATACCCAGTGCAAGTCCCCACCTAATCATGATGACTACTGTTCTTTTTCTCTCAGATATCCACACACACACACACATTCTACCTTCAGCACTTTTGAGAACAGTGATTGAATCAACTTGCAGAGTAGTACAATTAGGGAATGATCTAAGAACATCTAAATCAGGATATAATTCTACTATTTCATAAGGTTACATCAGAAACATTTTTCTGTTTTGAGTTAGAACTGTGTGAGCTCTATTTATAGAGAAAAATGATTTATGATCTATATTTTGTTATCTATAACTGACATCTAATTCTATTTAATATTTGCTATTATACTAATATTGGTATTGTTATGCAAGCAGATTACACAAGGGTATGGAAAAGATACAAAAGCATTACTCTATGTAAGTGTAATATCTAGTTTATTTGAAAATGATTAGAAGCTGATTATATTTTATTATAATTTATTTAATACAATGTAGAATAATTTGCCTAGCTTCTTATGAATCCCAATGTCTACTGAAGGGTGAAACATCTTTTGGGTAAATTCATATATGTTACCACCTAGCTTAGGCATGGAAGCCACATATCATCTATGACTTTTTCATAGGATAAGATCCTTAACAGAATTTCATCTTCCTGAGCAGTAACTGAGAAAATTAAAATTTGAGATTAGAGTGAATAACTGATTAATATTAATAAGAATAATAATGGAAGTGAGATAATTGAAGTGAAAGCTTTTGAAGAATGTAGAAAAAATCATATGATCATACATGTATGTCAAATCTGTTTCTAATTTTGTTTAAAGTATCAAGCATATTCTAATACCAAGTTGCCCAAAAAAAACCAAAAAACCTCACTAGCTCTAAAGGTTAAATCATTATAGGTTCTTTTAATTTTCTTTCAGCTTGTTATCGACAGTTTTCTGGTTCAGACACAACAATAGCACCTATTCCTTTCATGCATGCATCATTATTTTGGTTTTTTTTAAGACCTTTGTGCCAGAAAGAGAGTGTCCCCTAATGGCTACCCATCAACATGTCTATCGATCATTTTTGACATTGTTATAAAACACACATTACAGCTGGGCCCTCCATATAATGCAAAGTCATCATATTTGGAGTGTGTTGGATTATGAGAATTTATTTTTCATATAATGTACAAATCTCATATCAGGGTCTTGGAGTAAAAAGGCCCTAAATTCCTGTATATCAGAAAGAATTCCAGAGTCGAGGTCTTCAACCTCTGGCACCATCCAGTCTACAGACTTTTTACCTTTCTTTGCTCTTGTTTTCCTTTTTAACCAAATGAAGAGGATAGGGATTCTTTTCCTGTGTTTTGTGTTCCTCATGACACTGTAATGGGGAGGGGTGGATAGTTTGATGGGCCATCTCTTAATTAGCTATCTACCAATTAGAGATGTCTTGGGATGTTCAAGGGAGGGGTTGAATAATAAGCTGCTAATTACTCTGATAGAGCTTCCTAAGTTTGAAGTTTTGGAATTTCTGGTCATTGAGAGAAAGCCACTGACCTGTCATTTTATTTGTTAAGATACTGGCCAAACCAATGAACTGATCTTCTTACCCAAAAATCAGTCTCTTAAAATAATTTTAATTATAACAACAAGACATCCAGAAAAGAGACCTTAAGTTCTACATCTCGCATCTGTGCTAGTCTGTCTAGAAATCAGCATTGTAGCCTCAGCCTCTAAGCATACAAATCCAATTAATTCAGATAACTTTTTTCTTTTTAAACCCTTACCCTTCTATCTTAGAATCAATACTGTGTATTGGTTCTAAGGCAGAAGATCAGTAAAAGCTAGGCAATGGGAACTAAGTGACTTGCCCAGGGTCATACAGCTAGGAAATATCTGAGGTCACATTTGAACCCAGGACCTCCTTTCTCTAGGCCTGGCTTTCAATCCACTGAACCACCTACCTGCCCCCAACTTGTTTCTAAAAATCTATTTTTTACATTTAGAATGAAGAGATAATCAGTGTGTGCTATTAATTCATAGACAACTTGTTTCTAAAAGTCCATTTTTTACATTTAAAATGAATCAGTGTGTGCTATTCTCATGAGGATTCTATATATATATCACCAAACTACAATACCTGAAATTGTCTCCTGCTGTCACAGAGTTGATTCGCCTACTAAAGCGAGGTAGCCCAACACCGAGAGCTAGACTGAGATCAGGGGACTTCGGAGTGACTTTGGGGCTCAGCCTTGAGCTCTGACGTTGGCTAGCTCCGTGATCATGGAAAAGCGTTTCTTGCAGCTCGAGTTTCCTCATCTATTAATGGAATAATAATACTTGTCCATCCTACCTTATAGAACTGTTTCACAACACATGCTCAAACAAGTAGAGTACAATGGGACTGTTACAGATTAATGAAATGAAACGAGGAGGCTGGATGGCACTGCCAACTACCCCCTCCAATGCTCCATTTCTATTGTGGTAAGAACAGTCAAGTAAATCTTAGGAAAAAAACTACTGTGGATGGAATTCCCACTTTAGGAAATGGGTAAAGGCAATTAGGAGGTAGAGTGCGTGAAAGGTTAGGCTTGGAATCAGAGGACTTGAATTCAAATCTAGCTGTTATCTTTAGCAAGACACTTAATCTCAGTGCCTAAAAGAGGAGAGGGATTGGATGAGATGTCCCTTACGGTCCCTTCTAACTCAATATATAATCTTGCCATCCTATATTTTCATGGGGCAAAATGAGGACATTTCTATATACTTTGAGCAAACAAGGGCAAGTCCATAGCATCCTAGTGTTGTGGCAGGAGGTAGGATTCTAGAAGTCTAAATTCTACCACTACTTGGCATGTAGACTTGGGCAAGTCACTTCATTTCTCTAACCCTCAGTTTTCCTAATCTGTTAAATGGAGATGATACACCTATGTCATAGGAGAAATGAGGCAATATATTTTTAAATGCTTTATGAATTGCAAGTGCTCTACAAATATGTGGCTGTGAATAATCACATTTTAAACATCCATTCAAGTCTACCTCTTACACCACTTCATGTCAGGGAAGTGACACTAGCCAAGGACAGGCACTGACAGGTGCTACCAACAGACAAGACTCTTGTTTCACAGGGAACAATCCAGACAAATTCATAAATACTAAACACCAGAAAGCTAGCCAGCTGCTGAAGAAGACTTGCATTTGGTCACAGATACTCATGAAAACTTATCAATTCAAATATAGCAGGGCTGAGATTGGCATCCATAGAGGTACCCATGCCTTAGAAGTAGTCAAGAGATCTCTGGAAAGGGTAAGACAATGAGCGTGTGCATGTGCGTGCTCAAGTGTGGGCAGCCATGGATATGTGTGGTCATGTGTCTACATGTATAGCAAGGACAGGTTGTGTCCCTCCAAGCCACCTGAGCATTAGCATTTGAGTGAAGGGCCCTTTAAAATGCTCCTCTTTCTGGTGAATCACAAAAAACAGCCTCAGAACATTAACCAGGAATTTCCAGCCTGAGGCAGGTTCTCGGCTATGCCCCTAGATAGTGCCTGGCTCTTTACCTTTCAGATAGCTTTCATGTCTCGGTTTGCCCAGATGTTCCTTTGGGGTAAGACCCCAGGGCTCTCTTCCCTTGTTCGGCCCACCTTCTTCCGTTCTGATTTCAATGAAGAGGCCTCTGACAGAATCTGTCCTATAGGAATGAATTCTAGACAATGGACTATGAGATCAGAATCATATTATGACTTCAGCACTGGACTGGGAAATAAAGGAACAAAATAAGGCTGGTGTCTTTGGGAAACTATAATAGAGAACACTGGTTTGAGAATCACAAACAGGCAAAAAAAATTGCAACAGCTCAGATTGTTTCTAAAATCTCACTCTGATAAAGTGGCAGATTAGTATAATAGAAATATCAAGAGAGGAAGCTGATCATACAGAACTTGAGCTCATGATAAGAGATTAGGGTTGAATATGTAGATTTGGGAATCTTCTGTCTAAAGATGGTGTGGTTAAATTCATAAAAAGGTAATGAGACCATTGTCAAGATCTAGGTGAGGGGGCAGCTGGGTAGCTCAGTGGATTGAGAGCCAGGCCTAGAGATGGGAGGTCCTAGGTTCAAATCTGGCCTCAGACACTTCCCAGCTGTGTGACCCTGGGCAAGTCACTTGACCCCTCCATTGCCTACCCTTACCACTCTTCTGCCTTGAAGCCAATACACAGTATTGACTCCAAGACAGAAGGTAAGGGTTCAAAAAAAAAAAAGGGGGCAGCTGGGTATACCGTTCAGTGGATTAAGAGTCAGGCCTAGAGACAAGAGGTCCTAGGTTCAAATCCGGCCTCAGACACTTCCCAGCTATGTGACCCTGGGCAAGTCACTTGACCCCCATTGCCTACCCTTACCACTCTTCCACCTATAAGTCAATACACAGAAGTTAAGGGTTTAAAATAAAATTAAAAAAAAGATCTAGGTGGCTCAGGGAACTAACAGATAAGGGTGTTGACATTCTTTTGTGGTCCTCCGCATTCAGACATGAGTTACAGACGTATCTTTTATGTTGACAGGTGGAATATAATGGGTAGCTGATACAAGGGAGCTTCCCTCAGATCAATCAACTCAAGGTGTTGTCACTGCCCTACCTTGCTGAATAGCCTTCTGCTACAAGGATGCAAGACAGCTCAGAGGACAGAGCATTGGGCCTGAATTGGGAAAGACCTGAATTCATATCTGGTCTCAAGACACTGGCTGTTTGATGTCAGACCAAGTACCTCTGCTTGACTTATTCACCGGAGAAGGACATGGTAATAAACACCAGTAATACACTCCACTATCCTTGCCAAGAAAACTTCACATATACTATAATCCATGGGATCATGAAGAATTGGACATGACAGAACAACAAGAGACAAGGAAATTTCCTTTTAACTGTCAAAGGGGCTATGAAGTTCTTGTTTTGTTCTAATACTAAACATAAACTACCAGGGGTCTGGCCCCAGTAAGGCCCAACCTAGAACACCTAGCACAGTAATACAGTAAAAGAACTTGAGTTTATTTCAGTGGGGAGTGGGTTAAGACCAGCCCTTTTGCTTCTGTTTGATGCTCTTGAATTTTCGAGCATTCAAAGGGATTTTTCTCCTCACCAAAAAGGTTGACACTAGACACTTCTGTGATCCTAATGGTCATCTAATTATCTCAAAAAAAAGTCTAAGGAAATTAGGCCCTTAGAGTTGTCTGGGAATCATCTTTGTGTGTGAATGTGTAAAGAGTTGTTTGGTTTGGAAAGGCTTTTTAAAAATGATTATGCAACTGACAAAAATAGTCCTTGTTATAATAATGACATATAGATATAGGCAGCCAGCTGAGGGGTGGCAGGAATGAGTGACCCCAGCATTGAGAGGATGTGAACCAAGACAGATCCCCAGAATTCTAGGACTGTCTAGGAATTGTGCTGAGGGAACTACGTCAGGGTGGTGGTGGTTGTTTTTAAATTTGGTGTTTGAGAGAACAACTGTATCTCATGGCCTTTGTTGGGATTATTTGGGGCAAGTCCCTGGGGAAACACTTAAAAGACCACTGCTTTATTCAGACTAAGAACCCAGAGACATTTCTGGAATTGAGGATAAGGATAAATGTGCCAACTGCACCTCATTTAATCTTTTGAGGACAGGTATGGATGAGGCATCCATTTAGGAAGTTACTACCCACTCCTAAAATATGAATGATAATTCTCTTTCTGGACCTTCCTGAAAGAGGCCTCTGGAAATCACAAGTTCCAAAAGGTCTCTTCCTACATCACGCATGAACATTTCTCATCTTCATGGCAGCCTTATGAGTTCAAGATGTGAGGAGTTCCTGTGTCCCTCAGTAGAGGCTAACTGGCTACAGGAGATATTTCCTGCACTGGAGAATATGAGCACTGACAGTTAGAGGAACCCAAGATCTGTCAGGATCATTCAGAGTCTTTTGGCATTGCTTGGGCCTCCCTGTGTGGCATTTCCTGACTTCACTAATTACTGTAGTACAACTAGCCAGGGACAGTGACATTCTGGCCTGTAGTATTTTGGGGTCTATAACAGGAATGCAGTCAAGCTCCAGTAGCAGGAACACACACAATGCTTTTGCCAAGTGGAGGTAGGCAGTAGCAGCATAGGACTACAATGATACTCCTTATAAGTGAATAGATTAGACCTGTGTATGGGACGTGGGGAAGGGTTGGGAGAGGGTATTAACCATTCCAACATAGAGGGCCAAATCTGGCTTCAACAGTGGCAGCAAAATAAGCATAGTTGCCTCCAACAACACTTCTGTCCCAGCATACAACAGCAGATCAAAGGACCCTGACAGAGTAGGTGGTAGGCAGAGATGTGTCCCCAGTGGCAGTAGCAATCGAAGAGCAGAACCTGGCATGTAAAGTGGTAAAAGCCAGGGCCACTAGAGCCTACCATTCTCTATAATCTGGAACAAACTGGCATCTCTAGAATGCTAGCAGCACCACTTGCTGTTACCAATATACAGTTCCTTCCCTGGAAGGCCTCTTGAGAGGACCAAGGAGTGGCATGGTTAGGGCATGGGGAAGCTTACTTTCTGGCAACAAGGAAGAGGTCAAAAGTGTCTATCCAATAGTCCCCACAGAAGAAGGGGGACTGACACTCAGAAATCTCCTATGGGACAAATAGGGCTTTTGTGAATGGGGAGCTCCTGGCTTGTGGAACAGGGAATATGAAGTAGATGGCATTCAGGGGAATTCTCCCTTATCTGTAAGGAGAATCGGGGACTGTCCAGAAAGCATTGCTATTTTTGCTCTTTCCCTGATGTTCTTGGTGCTGCCCTTGCTTATAGTCCCTTTTGTACTTGGAGATTCACAATGAAAGGCAGAAATTTGGCATCACTTGCCACACAGACTCAATTTTTTTAGACCAAGAATTGGACCCTTCCAGAGATTCTCCCAGATTCCATCCCTTTTCCACAGAGTTGTTACAGTGTTCATTTTGGTTTGCAGTTTCTGTTTTAATTTTGCTTATCCTCTTCAATGGCTTCTTGAATAGCAGTAACAGGGGTTAATAAGAGTCCTCAAATCATTGACATGATAGAACAGTGATTTTCAAAGTGGGCACTACCGCCCCCTTGGTGGGTGCTGCAGCAGTGGGAGCAGTGATCGCCACAGATGCATTTATCTTTCCTATTAATTGCTATTAAAATTAAAAAAAATTAATTTCCAGGGGGCTAAGTAATATTTTTTTCTGGAAAGGGAGCGGTAGGCCAAAAAAGTTTGGGAACCACTGTGATAGAAGATCCTTTCTAAGACTCTGGGGCTCTTATCATTAAGGGTTCAGAGTAGTCAGAGAAATATCCAAACCTTTACCCCATATATGCTACACTAGTTTTTTTTTTTTGTCAAAATGTATGGAGAGGGGCACAGTGGATAGAGTACCAGTCCTGGAATCAGAAGTTTGTGGGTTCAAACTTGATCTCAGACACTTCCTGTGTGATGCTGGGCAAGTCTTTACTTAACTCCATTTGCCTAAGCCCTTGTCCTTCTGTTTTAGATTTGTTACTGTAATAGGTATAAGATAGAAAGTAACAGTTTAAGAAATAAAAGGTTCTGAGACCATTCTCAAAGCTGGGGAGGTGCAGGTTGTTGATACCACTTACTGGTTGCTTGAGTATAAAATAGACACAAGGAACTAGAGGTACTCTTTTATGTTTGGCTAATGAAAAAAAAATGGTCAACTGAGCCAGGGAGCTTCACTTAACTCAGTCAACTCAAAGTATCTTGAATGTTGCTGAAAAAATATTATTCTTCTGCTCTGGAGAAGTGAAGCCCCTTTTAACTACTGAATGACATATAAGAGCCTCATTTTGTTCTAATACTGAACATAAACTACCAGGGGGCTGGCCTGAGTCACACTCAGCCTAGAACAGATGGTCAATAATTCACAAATGATCAATGAACATTTTAGTTCCTACTATGTGCCAGACCCTGAGGATACAAATACAAACAGAAACAAAGATAGTCCCTGCCCTCAAGGAGTTGTGCCCAAAAGGACACACAAAACGAAGTTGAAAAGGTGTAGTTGGTGGGAAATGGGGAAAAGCCTGTGATGGGCTCCCTCCTTAAAAAGAAGCCCTGAAATTCATGGCTTTGTACCCCAGGCATGGGGGCCAATTGGAGAAGCAGATGGTGCTGATGAGAATGGAGGACGAATGAACTCAATCTTGCAGGATACAAAGAGTTTTCAGTGATGCGTTTCTAGGGAAGGCATGATGGAGAGTCCAAAGAAGTCCCAAACAGTGTGGCTGATGGAAAATGGTAAAGTGAAATGGTAACTGAACCTGTAAGAACCTTATCTCATCTTGCCTGGTAGGCCTGCCATATTCCCTTACAGTCATCTCTAAGCCAAGCTTCTACCCCTTCTCTTTGTTTTCCTACTCTAGCTCCCCATGTGTTTTGTATGCTCGATGGGGCAAGAACTTTCTTGCTTGTTTATTCTTGTATCCTGAGAGTATAGCATAGTGCCTAGCACATAAAATAAATGGTCATTGAATGCCTTTTGTTTTTTCATTTATTCATACATTCATGAAAGTTGATGTGGTTATTGGGACAAAGGATAGAGAGAACAGAGGCCAGAAGAAAGTCTTTGGGTATTACCTATACACAAGAGGTGGAGAAATGGATAATGACCAGCAAAAGAGAATTAAAAAGGAGTCAGGAAGGCAAGAAGGAGAAAAACCAAGAGAGACCAATGTCCTGAAAACCCAGAGAAGTAAAGACAATGCATTTAAAACAGCTCCCCCCACCCAGAAAGTAGCTATGAAAGGAAGAGGCTTGGGTTAATAGCTTGAGAGGATGGGAGGGCCAAATGAGAAAAGGACTATTTATTCTAACTAGGCAAAGCAGCAGAAACCTTGCTTTCATCTCCGCCTTGTGGTTACTTGAGGTAAATGCTAGGTATTTTTCTTTCAGAAGTGATGATTTCAAATGTTCTTTTGGGGAAACTTCAAAAACAAGGACTTACCCATCCAAGCTGACAATCAGGATCTAGATCCAATTAATTCGTTCTTTCACAATTAGCATACATTACTCACAGAATCTTAGAGGGAAAGAGGAGTCCAGGAGTTAATTAGTTTAACCCTTTTATATGTGTGAAGGGAACCCCTTCCTCCTAGGATTGTGAACTTTCTGCTCATCTGCACCAGTCCATTGGCTTGGCTGGAATGCTCCAAACAGAGACTTTGATTGGTTCCCGACATATGCTAGACCAACACACAGGAAAAGGACGTGATGTGGAGGACTATAAAAATTAGACCAGAGAGTAGGCTGGGTTTTTTCCTCTGGAGAATTTTGGTGGGGAGCTTGTCTGTCCAACATTGGTGGCTTGGGTGGAAGACACTCACGTGGGCTGGTAAGACTAGGGTGGTAGTCTAGGAAATATTTTTTTCTATTTCCTTCCCTCCTTATTTCTTTCTTACATATTAAAATTAAATTGTTAAAAGCTACTATCATCGTTGAGACTTAAGGGTTAATTATTTTACAAACAGCAACCATACAAAAAATCTTTTTTTAAACTAATATATTTCCAACCCAATTTCTAAATATTACATTTAGCATATTAAACCTGACATAATATTAATTTTTCAATATTACATGAAACACAAACCTCTAAAGGATCCTTGAGAAGTAACTATTTAGCCTCTACTAATGAAGAACTTGGAAACACACAAAGCAGCTCCATATACCTGATGACAGCTTTAATTGTTTTGGAGTTTTTGTTACTAAGCTGAAATCTGCTTCCCTGAAATGTTTATATACATGATTTAAATATGATATGTGAATATCATAAGAGAATTAAGGGAGCATGGAACAGTTTACCTGTCATCTATGCATAAGGGAAGAATTTGGGACCAAACAAGAGATAGAGAACACGATAGAGCATAAAATGGGTTATTTTGATTATGCTAAATCAAAAAGGGTTTGTAAAAACAAAATGAATGCAACCAAGATAAAAGGAAAGTAAAAAACGGGAAAATTTTTATAGTGTCTATGATAAAGGTCTTTTTATGTCAAATTTATAAAAATGTCATTCTCCAATTCATAAATAGTCAAAGGTTATAAATAAGCAGTATTCAGATAAATAAAATTTTTCTATAATTATACGAAAAAAACATTCTAAATCACTTTTGGTTAGAGAAATGCAAATTAAGTTACCTATTGATCGGCTAATATGACAGGAAAAAATAATAAATTTTGGGATGCAGGAAAATTGGGTCACTAATATACTGTTGGTGGGAGTTGTGTTCTGATCTCAACCCTTTTGGGGAGCAATTTTGAATTATGTTCAAAGGTCTCTAAAACTGTGCATGCCCTTTGATCCATCAATACTATTACTAGGTCTGTATCACTAGGAGATTTATATGTGTGTGTATGTATATATATATATATATATATATATATATATATATATATATANCACAAGACTTTGAGGTCCAGACTCTTAGACTTCTTGAGAAGCAGATTGCTATGTGATTCTCTAAATTTATAGAAGATCTTTGGTGAGTTAAGAACTGCTACTTTGAAGTAGAAAGATTTAAGAAAGATGAAAAAAGTTTTAGTTACTTTGATACTTTCGATTTGAGAGATTCATACTGAAGAGTTTAATGAAGCTTTTCCCCTCTCGGCCACTGGGGGCGCTGAAGAGTAATTACATGTGCAATTACATAAATGACAGGTGCCACAGACAGGGAATCTTGAATGAGAGAGGAGACATAAGTGCTGTATTCAAACTGTGAATATATATATATATGTATATATATATATATATATATATATACACACACACACCCCTATACATATATATATGTATATATATATATATAAATTTATAAATTAGTTTAAGGTAATAAGATAGAATTTAATATTTAGACAGTAAGAGTAGTTTAAGTTAGGTCTGATTACAGGTAAGAAGATACTCCTTGTGGAGTAGATTTGGTGTGAGATGTTATTTAGTCAAATATTAGTGCTAGAGATATAAGAGATCTCCTATTTAGTTTTCTATTTCCTACTTTTACTCTCCCTACTCTAAAAGAAAATAAATCGTGTTATAATAATCTACCTCCAGCCAGTTTCATCCACCATCTGAACCAGCTTGGCCCAGAGAGCTTTAGTTATATCAATATCAATATCAATGCAGTGAGATAAATTACATAACAGCTATTATTTAATTATTACATTTAGTTTCAAGCCAGCTAGCCTTAAAGTAATTAATTTACATTTTGAAATATACCAGTTTATAATTTTAACTATTATATTATCAAACCCAGTTTAATATTAATTATTACATTTGGCAATACAAGTTTTAAAATTAATTATTACACAATACTGCAGTTTACAAAAAACACACTTAAAAATGAGACACATATAGAGTAAAAATAAAGAGCTAGAACAGAATATACTATGCCTCAGTTGATAAAAAGAAAGCAGGGGTAATAATCAGGATCTCTGACAAAGTTAAAACTAAAATAGATATAATTAAAAGAAATAAATAGAAAACCTCTATTATATTAAAAAGTACCATAGACAACAAAGTATTATCGATTTTAAATCTATATGCACTGCATGTTAGAGTGTCCAAATTTTTAAAGGAAAAATTAAATGAGTTATAGATGGAAATAGATAACAAGACAATAATAATGGGGGACTTTAATCTCCCCCTCTCAGAACTAAATAAATCTAACCAAAAAATAAATAAGAAAGAAGTCAAGGAGTTGAATAGAATCTTAGATAAGTTAAATAAAATAGATATCTGGAGGGAATTTAATGGGAATATAAAAGAGTATACTTTCCTCTCAGGGGAACATGGTTCTTTCACAAAAAATGACCACATATTAGGCGACAAAAACATTATAGCTAAATGTAGAAAAGCAGAAATATTCAATGTAACTTTCTCAAGTCATAACACAATAAAAACTGTATTAAGAGCCTAAAGAAACAAAGAGTAAAAACTAAGTGGAGACTAAAATAACCTAATCTTAAAGAATGAGTGGGTTAAAGAATAAATTATTAAAACAATAATTTTATTAAAGAGAAATGAGACAACCTACCAAAACCTATAGGAAATAGTAATCATAGAAAAATCTATCTCTCTAAAAGTTTATATTAATAAAATATAGAAAGAAAATGAATGAATTGGGAATACAATGAAAAAACAAGAAAAATAACAAATTAAAAATCCCCACTTGAACATCAAATTAGAAATCCTAAAAATTAAAGGTAAGGTCAATAAAAATAAATGTAAGAAAGCCGCTGAATTAATAAATAAATCTAGGAGATAGTTTTATTAAAAAAAAAACCAACAAAGTTAATAAACCATTGGTCAATCTACTAAAAAAAATAAAATTAAATCACTTTCATTAAAGATTAAAAAGGTGACTATATCATCACTGAAGATGAAATTAAAGCAACTATGAGTTACTTTGCTTAACTATGTGAAAGCAAACTTAACAACTTAATGGTAATTTAGTTTCCTTTTTAAAATTAAGTGAGGTAGAGTGGATAGATTGACAGGCCTGAAGTCAGGAAGATTCACCTTCCTGAATTCAAATCTGGCTTCAGACACTTTTACCAGTTGTGTGACCCTGGGCAAATCACTTAACTCTGTGTGCCTCAATTGCTCATCTGAAAAACAAGCTAGAGAAGGAAATAAATCACTAGTACCTTTGCCAAGAAAATTCATTTCATGAATGCTGGGAACAGAAATACATTAGAAAAATGTGTGATCAATCACGTAGTGCAACAGATGTTAAAGGATCGCTCTACTGCAGATATGAATAATATGGAAATAGATTTTGAACAATGATACATGTATAACCCAGTGGAACTGCTTGTCAGCTTCAGAGGGGGAGAAGGAAAGAGGTGGGCGAATCATGAATCATGTAACCATGGGAAAATATTCTAAATAAAAAAAAGGAAAAAAAAGAAAATTCATTTCATGACAGAGCAATAAAAACTAGGGTAATAATTTATTTTATTTTTATTTTTATTTTCCTTTCAAAAATCTAGCTCCTGGTTTAAGTTATTAATTCAGTGGTTTGCTATCAATTTTGTTGATTTCTCTTTTGATTTTCAGGATTTATATTTTGCTGTTTGAAATTTGTTACTATTCTAGAGAATTAAAGCGGGCACACTTACCAACAGGCTATTTCAATAATCAAGGGTATAAGATGAAAAGAGCCTGTAGTGTGGTGGCAATGTCAGGGAAAAGAAGGGGGAATATTCAAGATAATCAGCAGGCCTTGACAACAGCTTGGATATGGGGGTAGGGAGTGGGGTGAGAGATAATGAGGAATTCAGGATGACTCCACGGTTGCAAGCCTGAGGGACTGGGAGAATGGTGTTGTCCTTTATAATAATAAGGAAGATAAAAAGATGAGAAGATTTAAGGGAAAAAAAGTGAGTTCTACTTTTCTGAAACTCTATTCAGGTCCTTAATTTCTTTTTGGTTAGATTTAGCTATATCTGAGAGGTACAAATTGAAGCCCCACCCCACTATTATAGTTTTCCTATGTATTTTTCTCTGTAACAAATATAACTTTTCCTTAAAGAATTAATTGCTATGACATTTGATGCATATATTGATATTATTTGCGATGTCTTTTAGAAAAATATAATCTATTGATTTAATTCTTTTTATTAGCTTTGTTTATTTTTGATGTTGCTTTATATAAGGTTATTACTATCCTTTACAGCCTTTTTTACTTTTACGAAAAATTCTGTATTAGCATGTTATAACTATGTATATCTTTATTTTTCAAGCATTTTTTTGCAAATATATTGTTGGATTTTGATTTCTAATCCCCTCTATCATCTTTCATTTTATGAGTGTGTTTATCCCATTCACAGTTTTGATTGCTAATTGTGTATTTCCCTTCATTCTGTTCTTTTCCTTAATTTATTCCCACTCCCTCTGAGTCTATTTTGCTTCTGACTAATCCCTCCCTTAACCTACCTTCCCAGTTATTTCTTCTTCTTTCCCCTAATTTATTTCCCTTCTATTTCCCTGTTGGGTAAGATGTAATTGCTATATCCACCTTTGTGTGTGTGTGTGTGCATGTTCTACCTTCCTTCCTTTGTTCAGATGAGAGAGAGGTTCAAGTGTAGTCCACTATTTTCCCACAACTTCCTCTTTGTTGTAAAGACTTTATGTCAGATTTATGGAAGTTAATTTTCCTATTCTTCCTTTCTGACCCCATCTTTCCCAGCATATTCCTCTTCCTCAATGTTTCTGGCCTTTAAGATCAACAAAATCTAACATAATCACTCCTACTAAGCCTTCTATCTAACTAGAAAACCCTTATGAACCCTGATGATGCCAGAGCTCTGAGCGGCTATGTGTATCATCTCCTCATATAAGAATGTAACTAGTTTAACCTTGTTTAATTAGTTTCTTATGATAGTTGATTCACACTTACCTTTTTATGCTTTCCTTGGTTCCTGAATGTCAAATTTTCTCCTCAGCTTTGGTCTTTTCATCGGGGATGTTGGGAAGTTCTCTACTTCATTAAATACTTGAATTCTTTCTTTCTGGATACTTGCAATATTTTTTTCTTCAATCTGGGAGCCCTAGACTTAGGAATTTTCATTTTGGTTTTTCTCTTAGGAGATATCTAGTAGGTTCTTTCAATTCTATTTTGCCTTTTGGTTTTAAGAGTTTTGGGGAGTTTTCTTTCATGATTCCTTGAAATAAAATGCCTAGGCTCTTTTTTTTTGTTCCTTTCAGTTAGTCCACTAAATTATTTTTGTTATGAGATATCTCACACTTTCTTTTACTTTTTTCAGTTTCTTAACTGTTTTACTATTTCTTGATGTCTTTTGAAGTCAATAGTTTCTATTTGAACAATTCTAATTTTCAGGTAGTTATTTTCTTCGGTGAGAGTTTGTACTTCTTGTTCTAAGCTGTTAATTTCCTTTTCAAGTCTTTCTTCTCTAGCTCTCATTTAGTTTCCCATTTTTCTCTATTGTTCTCATTTAATTTTTTCTCTTTTTAAAATCTCTCCTAAGAATTCTAGTTGGATAATGTTCAAGTTGCATTTTTCTTGTAGATGTTTTCAAGTCAATCTCTTCTCCTGAGTTTAAGTACTGAACTTCCCTATAGCTATAAATAGCTTTTTATCATGGGATTCCTTTATTGTTTAATTTCTTACAATATACTTTTTGATGCTGAACTTATTTCAGTTCTAGGCTCTATGCACTTCTAAGGAGAATGTCTGGCTTAACTTTCTTTCCTTTTATATCATTCTGCTACTTTCATAGCTCAGTCTGGGAACCTGCTAGTTTTCAGTGCTTCCAAAATGATGTGATCCAGGGGAATATCATCTCATTTCTCTCCTGATCTGAGCTTTGCAAATGCCTGACCGAGGTTTAGGTTTGTTAGCTTGTCCCTTGTTGAGACTTTCAAGGGACTGCTGTTACACTTGGTTATTATTATCCTACTTAGAGGATATGTATGGCTGGACTTAAAACTGTGTCCTTTCTTCACTTCTGGAATAGAATCATATAATTGTGTTTGCTTCTGAACTTGTTTAATACACAGGTAGGGCCGGCTACTAACCACTTCTCTCCATCATATCTATGTGCAGATCTCCCTTCAATCTGATTTGCATCTTGGCAATGGTCAACAAAATTGCCATACTGCATACATTCCTGACTTGTGTCTTAATTCAGAGAGCCCCTGAGATCTCTTGCTGCCTTAGTGATGCTTTCCTGATACCTGGTCTCAACTCTCTTTCAGGCCCTGGGCAATATAATGCTTCCATACATGTTCCTGGGTAGATCCCATCTATAGTGTCTGTAGATCTTTCTGTTTGTCCCAAGTCAACCCATAAAATGACTGTCATTTATTCCCTCGGATTTGCTGATCAGAATTTGGTCTGATGCATTCTCTAAACCTTTGCTGATCAGAATTTGGTCTGATGCATTCTCTAAACCTTTGTGGTAGTAGTTTTGTTAAGGTGGAGGGCTGTGCTGTGCTTCTTACTACTAGTCCACCATTCTGGCCCTGCTTCTCTCACCTTGCGATGGGAAGCCCATTTTACCTTAGAATACAAATCTCTTAAGAGGCCATAGAATTAAATTGACATACTTTCCTCATAAAACTTCACAAGATAGCCAATATAAGGGAATTGTGTGCAGTCCCAAAGGGACTAAACACAGACAAGTTACAAACTCAATACTATATATATGTTTAAAAATTTTTTTATTTTAAAATATTTTTCCATGTTTATATGATTCATTTTCTTTCCCTTCCCCCTCTCATAGCCAACAAGCAACTCCACTGGGTTGTACAAATATTATCACTTAATACCTATTTTCATATTATTCATTTTTGCTATAAAGTGATTTTTTAAAGGCTAAACTCCAAATCACATATGCATATATAAATGTGATAAGTGAAGCCATATGTTTTTCTTTTGCATTTCTACTCCCATGGTTCTTTCTCTCAATGTGGATAGCATTCTTTCCCATAAGTCCTGTAGAAGTGTCCTGGTTTGTTGCATTGCTACTAGTAGCAAAGTCCATTACACTGGATTGTTCCACAGTGTTTTACTTTCTGTGTACAATGTTCTCCTGGTTCTGCTCCTTTCACTCTGCATCAGTTCCTGGAAGTCGTTCCAGTTCACATGGAATTCCTCCAGTTCATTATTCCTTTCAGCACAATAGTATTCCATCACTAACAGATACCACAATTTGTTCAGCCATTCCCCAATTGAAGGGCATCCCCTTATTTCCCAATTTTTTGCCACCACAAAGAGCATGGCTTTGAATATTTTTTACATGTATTTTTCTTTATTATCTCATTGGAGTACAAACCTAGCAGTGGTATTGCTGGATCAAAAGACAGGCAGTCTTCTAAAACCCTTTGGGCATAATTCCAAATTGCCTTCCAGAATAGCTGGATTAATTCACAACTCTGCCAGCAGTGCATTAGTGTCTTGATTTTGCCACAACCCCTCCAACATTTATTATTTTCCTGTGAGGTGGTACCTCAGCTTTGTTTTGACTTGCATTTCTCTAATTATGAGAGATTTAGAACACTTTTTCATGTTTATTAATAGTTTTGATTTCTTTATCTGAAAACTGCATATCCCTTGACCATTTGAATGGCTTAATTTTTTGTTCAATGACTTAGTTCCATATAAATTTGAGAAATTAGACTTTTGTCAGAGGTTTTTGTTATAAAAATTTTTTTCCCAATTTATTGCTTCCCTTCTAATTTTGGTTGCGTTGATATCATTTGTACAGGAACTTTTAAATTTAATATGATAAAAATCATTCATTTTACATTTTGTGGTGTTCTCTATCTCCTGCTTGGTCTTAAATTCCTTCCTTTTCCATAGATCTGACAGGTATACTATTCTATGTTCACTTAATTTGTTTATGATTTCCCTCTTTATATTTAAGTCATTTACTCATTCTGAATTAATCTAGGTATAGAGTGTAAGTTGGTCTAAACCTAATTTCTCCTGTACTGTTTTCCAATTCCCCAAGCAGTTTTTGTCAAACAGTGGGTTCTTATCCCAAAAGCTAGGATCTTTGGGTTTATCATACACTACCTTCTACTGTCATTTACCCCAAGTCTATTCCATTGATCTACTGTTCTCTCTCTAAGTCAGCACCATATTGTTTTGATGATCACTGTTTTATAATTTGAGGTCTGGTAATGCTTGGTCTGCATCCTTCACATTTTTTTTCATTAGTTCCCTTAATAGTCTTGATCTTTTGCTTTTCCAGATGAAATTTGTAATAATTTTTCCTAATTCTGTAAAAACGTCTTTTGATGGTTTGATAGGTATAGCACTGAATAAGTAAATTCATTTAGGTAGGATTGTCATTTTTATTATATTAACTCATTCTACCCATGAACAATTGATTTTTCCAATTGTTTAGATCTAGTTTTATTTGTATGAAGAGTGTTTTATAGTCATTTTCATATAATTCCTGAATTTGTCTCGGCAAGTAGATTTCTAGGTATTTTATATTGTCTAGAGTGATTTTAAATAGAGTTTCTCTTTCTAATTTTTGCTACTGGGTTTTGTTGGAAACATAGGAATACTGATGATTTATGTGGGTTTATTTTGTACCCTGCAACTTTGTTAAAGTTATCGATTATTTCTACTAGCTTTTTTGGTTGATTTTCTATTATTCTCTAGATATACCACCATGTCATCTCCAAAAATGACAGTTTAGTTTCCTTATTGCCTACTTTGATCTCTTCAATTCCTTTTTCTTCTCTAATTGCTACTGCCAGCATTTCTAGTATAATATTAAATAGTGGTGGTGATAATGGGCATCCCTGCTTCACTCCTGATCTTACTGAGAAGGAATCTAACTTTTCCCTATGGCAGATGATGATACTTGCTGATGTTTTTAAATAGATACTGTTTTGTATGTACATTTTTAAAAAAAGAGATGCATGAATGCTTGATGAAGCAGATCTGACTGATTTATTTATTTGGAGTGTTAGGTTGGAGAAGATATTTTTCTTTGCAAAAGGTACAATGAGTCTTCTGGGCTAAGATGGCTGCAGTGTAGAAGGAACTTCTTCCTACTACCAATCACAACAAAGTGTCTCAAAAGGACAAAAATCAAAATCAGATGAGGAAAGGGGCTCAACCATAGGACACAGCCTTGAAGGTAGGCAGGGTTTGGGCATTTTCATGCTATAAGGGGGTTAAAAAAAAACAAACCACTATCCACAAACAAAGAATGGTGGGAGAAGAAACAAAGAAGAAAAACAACTGCTTAATCACATGGTTCAATGGGAATATGATTTATGATTGGGGATGTAGACTCTAAATGATCACCCTATTGCAAATATTAATAATATGGAAAGAGGTCTTGATCAATGACACATGTAAAACCCAGTAGAATTGCTCTTTGGCTACAGGGAGGGGAATGGAAGGAGGGGAGGGAAAGAACATGAATCATAGAACCATGGAAAAATATTCTAAATTAATTAAATAAATGAACTTCATTTTTTAAAAAAAGGCACATTACTAGCTATATATGCCAAATTTTAATTTACCAGCAGAGATCAGCTTGGATACCAGGCCTGGCATCCCTTTTTGGAAGACATGGAAACACAAAAACACAGAATCTCAAAGAAAGAAGGAATGTTAGGGCCATCTTATCCAACCTCACATGTTCCTGGCCAATAGACACCCAGTCCCTGATGGAAAAGTTCTTATGACAGCCATTTTGTTATGTCCTGACACAGCCCATTCCACTTTGGGATAATTATAATAGTCAGGAAGTCGATCTAATATCAAACCTAAACTTGTTTCTCTTATTCCAGATGATGGCATAATTTTAGAAAGTATACTTTAATAAGAGAGTCAATAGAAGCAAGAGAATATAGTATTTCTTAATCCAAAGGAGAAGAAATTATTAAGTGGAATGGGATCCAACATTTGTATTTCCTATCACCTTCTTAAAGTCAACATGTCCAAAAACAAACATTATTAGTCTCCCCTAAAATCTGTGCTAGATTTCACTTTTTCCATCTGGGGTTCTCCATATGGGTTTCTCATATTCTAAACTTCAAGCTAATCTTTGAGTTTCTCTCTTTCATTTCTCAACAAATAACATCATGCTCTTAAAAGGTACATTTTAAAACCAAGTCTAAGGGTACCAATTTAAAGAGCATCCTTTAAATTCTGTCTCCTTAGTATGCCAAAAGTAAGTAACTACATCTGTCTAAACAGATTTGCTTTTGTAAAAGGCACGAGGACCAAATTATAAGAGAAGAAAGAGCTTATAGAGATGGATCAAAAATAACATTATCAAAGATTTTAAGCTAGAAAGGAACTTAGAAGAAACCTACTTTAAATTCTTAATTTCACAAATGAGAAACCCGAGACCCAGAAGTTAAGTGCCTTGTCAAGGTCACATAGGAAGTAAGCATCAAAGTGGGATTTGAACTTGGGTCCTCTGATTCCACACCCAAATGGAGGCCTGGAACTAGTCAAACCAAGATCTGAAAATGGAATGGCCTACTTCATTAAGTAGTGAGTTCCATGTCATGGGAGTTGCTCACCTCTTGAGAAGATGGATTTCTATTTGTCCAGGTTGCTTTAAGGGGATTCGTACATCAGGCAGTAGGTTGACTGGATGATGTTTTATAATAACTAGAGACCATGAAAACATTAAAAATTTGTCTTTTTTTTTTAAACCCTTGTACTTCGGTGTATTGTCTCATAGGTGGAAGATTGGTAAGGGTGGGCAATGGGGGTCAAGTGACTTGCCCAGGGTCACACAGCTGGGAAGTGGCTGAGGCCGGGTTTGAACCTAGGACCTCCTGTCTCTAGGCCTGACTCTCACTCCACTGAGCTACCCAGCTGCCCCTAAAAATTTGTCTTCTAAAGGTTACTACATCAGCTTCTTGCATTAATACTTCCCATTCACTGTAAACATCTTGAAGACATGGGAAGTATTGTAATGGAGGGTTACCAGGGATGTTAACTATTATTATTTGTGAGTTCACATTGGGGTGAGAGAGACAGGAATGGCAGATGACAGGACCAAAACAAGGCAGATGACAGGACCAAAACGAGGTTTTACTGCCAAGGAGGTGACTACTACTGAGGTGGTAGTTGGGCCCAACTGCCACTCTGCAGTATCAAGACTAGGCCTATGGAAGCCAGCAAGTAAAGGCAAGGTTTATAACATTTTAATTAAGGAAAAGAATAATAAAGGATGGGAATAAGGGATTCTACACTAACAAGCTAAGGGCAAACCACAGGGCCAACGGAGGGACTTATCTACACTAATCTAAGACCTAAGCCAGGCAGGGCCCAGAGAATAACAGAATTGGAGTGGGAATCCTCACAGTAGAGTCCAGAGATGTTTTCAGGATGCCAGGAACCAACTCCTCCAGAACTGATGGTCCAAAGCAGCCCAGTAGAGAGAGGAGTCTGCAAGCTGTCCACCAGATCGCAGATCACTCCCTACTCAGTGCTGTTGTGCAGGATAGATGTCCTCTGCTTCCAACCTTCACCACACCCCAGGATCCCAGGGAATCAGAGTGCAACTCCACTAGCTCTGAGGTCTCCCAGGGAATCAGTTACTGCCTGTCCCAAACACCATGGAGTCCTTCTCAGAGAGTGCAAGCCACTTCCTGCTTCCCCATTCCATGTGGAATTTTCCAGCCCTTCCTGCTAAGTCTCCTACATAACAACTAAATAATAATCTTCCTCACAACAGTTCCCCCCTTTGCACAAAGCCAAAATTAACAACATTTTGGTATTTGTGCAGTATTTAGCTAGAGATCCTCAGGACTGTTAAGAGAGTTTTTCTTAATTTTTCCCTTTTTCTACTTAAGAGGCAAGGGAGCAAAAAGATTTCAGAGTAAGAGCCCCCCTGCTGGGCAAACTGTCAGATGGTGACAGTTAGAAGGGTGTGGCAGTTAGAAGAGTGAGTCAGTTATGCTGGCAGTTGGAAAGGGGCTTTTGTCTCTGGGTCCCCTGAGAAGAGGAGTATGTGGCTCACTCTCTCTGGGACTGTCAGATATAACTGACAGTTGGAGTCAGAGAAACGGATTTAAGGCCTTAACAGCCTTAAAGATTATTGATTATCTTGGGTAGATAGGTAGATGGATAATGGGTATATTATTATATAGTCAATGTAGAAAAGTTTAGGTCTGGGCTTTGCCCTGGAAGAAGCAATTGCCCTTGATGGCAGATAGATTTAGGGTTTTTCTAGAAAATTTTAATTAGGATTGGGATCTTAGGTATTAGAATAGTATTAGAAGATTAAGATATTATTAAAATATATTAAGATAAGCTATTAGAAGATTACTCTCATTTTCCTCCTTTCTATTTCCTATCTGTATTTTCCTATAATAAAATAAGCGTTTTGTGAGAAGAGAGAGAAACTGCTCTCCTGACCTGCTCAAACTCCTACCCCAAAAATTTAACCCTTCACAGGACATAACAAAAGAAATGAGAAATCTCATATATTATGATGAACAGATATTAAAAAGAGATCACATAATGCTTTGTGTTTTTCTCTTCCCATGGATATGTTCTTCTTTATTATGGATATTCTGACTCTGGAATATTCTAGGGATTAAAGATGTCAGCATAAGAGTTATAATGATTATCTTGGCCGGAAGCAATGCTGTAAGAGTAGCTGACCCATGAACAATAAGAATTACCAAATGGCAGTCCAGGCTTCAGAGAAGAAATCACATTATTCGCAGCTGATGAGGGACATATATGGTGGGCCAGGAGAGTCACCTTTTCCCATGACCTTAAAAGTGGAACACTAAAAACACTTTCCTCTTTTTTTTAAAGGGAGTTATTGGCATTTGTTTGAAAACAGGAGCAGAAAGGGGTTAGGAATGAGGAATGGAGTTAGATTTCAGATATTAACTGAACATTCCATTTGATATACAAGTCAACTTTTTACAGTGACATGAAGTTAAGAGATTAGATCTTATGGGAGTAGAGGTTCAAGCTGTCTCAAAAATATGAGCTATTGTTGGGAATTAACTCAACTTATACTCACATTAAAAAAAAAAAAACCTGGGATAACCCCAAAAAGGAAAATGTGGGAAGACTTGTGGACTAAACAGATCTGTTCCATTCAAGTGTAGTTATTCTAGCTGGTAAGTAGGGGCTTAGAGTGTCCTATGGTGGCTAGCCCCAATGAGTCTTGTAGCCACAGGTAAGATAGCTTAAGTTCCCCAAGCCACATGGCTCCTTTGATCATAGCACCTTAAACAGAGCAGGGGAGCAATCTTTTCATATATCCAACACACTCACAGATAATGTGGCTGATTAATTTTGTATCTCTTTGGTGTGAAGGCACAGAAAATAAAAAAAGATTAAACATGGTCACAACAGTCCTTACTATAATAGCTGCATTCTGTGAAGGATTTTTATTCCCTTTTGCCTATTTTAAGCTAATCAATCAAGAACTTAAAGTACCCCTACCTAACACTTAGTAAGTCACTAAGAAAGAAAGTTCACACCCTAAAAGGCCTCAAGCATTGTCACCAAGTCCCTACCCCATGCCCCCAGCAGTGCTAGGCATATTGAATGGCTGTGATGGGTTCCTGAGATGTGATAGACCAACCCACAGTAAGAGGAAAGAGAAACCAGAGAGACAGGAAGTGATGTGGAGAAAACTGCTTATAAAAAAGCCAGCCAAGGGCATTCTGATTCATTCTGTTGTCTTGGTGGCTCTTGCTGAGGGAGGACTTCTGTGTTAGTATCTCTGCATTGGAGGGATTCTTCTGCCTTGGAGATTGATTCTGCACTGGTAAGACTGACTTGCTGAAGAGACTAATGTGACTCCTGGTTGGATATCAGGACCTGAGGGAGCCTTTGTCGGAGTCAAAGAGCTGAATTTCTTTAGACCAGCAATTATATGGTATTTAGCTAAGAAATATTTTCTACCTCTTTCCTACATTTCCCTCTTTACTATCTCTCCTCTGATGTAATAAAGCTACTAAAAGCCACTAATATACTCAGAGTTTATTTTTTATAAAAGGCAACTACAACAATCTTTTTTTAACTCATAAATTTAGTCAAATCATTTTTAACCCTTACAATTCCAATCAATCCTGAGAAGGAGTGGTTCCAATTAGGCCGTTTCCATGTGTTGTAACCCTCAGGACATTCCGACATAGCAGTCTCATATAGACCACAATATCCACCATTCTAAGCTCCACCAACTTCAAGTAGTCTTAAAAGATGACAGGACAGATGAAGAATGATGTGCAGGGGAAGAGTGGTGAGTGAAGGGAGAAGGAACGCAGTACTGACCCCTTGAAAAAGAAATAAAACTATTCCTACAATTCCACACTATTCCACTACTATTCCACAGTAAGAGGAAAGAGAAACCAGAGAGACAGGAAGTGATGTGGAGAAAACTGCTTATAAAAAAGCCAGCCAAGGGCATTCTGATTCATTCTGTTGTCTTGGTGGCTCTTGCTGAGGGAGGACTTCTGTGTTAGTATCTCTGCATTGGAGGGATTCTTCTGCCTTGGAGATTGATTCTGCACTGGTAAGACTGACTTGCTGAAGAGACTAATGTGACTCCTGGTTGGATATCAGGACCTGAGGGAGCCTTTGTCGGAGTCAAAGAGCTGGGTAAAAAGAAGTTCTAGAACTCCATGAGCTTAGTTAGCAAACACTGACAGCTGTCTTGGGGAAGAAGCTGTGCAAGAACTCTTTAAGCTATCAGGATCCCATTCCTAAAGAAAGCAGATCATTTTGGAATACCATTTATGTACACTGGATGTGAAAACTGATGGAAGTAATGAGTGTTATAAAGAAAACAGGAATCAGGGCAGCATGTTTCTGTTCCCTAGCCAGAATACCTATGCTCCTAAGAAGAAGCAAACCAAAGCAGGCAATAATGCAATTCATTCTATACTTTCTAAGCATCTATGGCCTACTGGTGAACCCATAGCACATATGCCGGGGGGCACTCCTCTGAGGGCACATGTGCCATTGCCCTTGCCCCAGCACAGAGTTCACCAGAGTTTGTTACTAGAAAGCCTGTGGGGCTGGGCTGCTCCACTCCCCATCTCCACGTGTGTCTGAAGACATTTCTCACTTCACTCACTCCTCTGCCCAGTAGCCCACTGGGAGCACTTCCTCCCTTCCCTATCTGGGGTAAAGTGCGGAGGGGTGGAGGTGGGGCTCACATGCAGCGTGAGAGTTGCAGTTTGAGTACTTGGTGTCTAAAAGGTTTGCCTTCACTGACCGATGGGCAAGGCCAGGTGCCAGATGCTATGGTTGACAGAAAGAAGAACAAGAAATGATCCATGACCTCTAGAAGATTACAATTGAAAAGTAGATCTACTTCTTAACCATCTTATGTAAAATTAAGAGATGGGGGGCAGCTAGGTAGCTCAATGGATTGAGAGCCAGGCCTAGAGATAGGAAGTCCTAGGTTCAAATCTGAACTCAGACACTTCCTGGCTGTGTGACCCTGGGCAAGTCACTTACCCCCCCCATTGCCTAGCCCTTTTATCACTCCTGCCTTGAAACTAATACACAGTATTGATTCTAAGATGGAAGGTAAGGACTTAAAAAAAAAGAGTGAAAGAAACAGAAGGAAAACCATATCACACAATCTATTAAGGGAAATGAAGCTCTTTACAGATAGACCAGAGAATTATAGCAAGTTTCAGGATATGGTATAGAAACTAGGTGAAAACCCAACAAAGTTTTATGAGAGATTGTGCAAAAGTGCCAGGCACTTTGCTAGACTAGATCTATTAAATCCTAGAGGTGCTAGAATAATAAATGAAGTTTTCATTAATCAGTCTCTGCCAAATTAATATTTTTTAAATACTGACCAGGTTGAAATTAGAAACAATAGAGAACTAAAAGCAATAGTCCAGTAGATGTATGAAGGGAAAAGTCCAGTAGAAACTTACAAATAGGAAACTGCAGAGAGGTCAAAACAAAAGAGTAAATACATCCTATCTACAGTTTAATCTATAAAACCAGATCAAAGAAATATTCATGTCTGTATATTTCTTTTTTTTATTTTTTTAAACATTTATTAATATTCATTTTTAACCTGTTTACATACTTTATGCCCCTACTTTTCCCTTCACCCCCCCACTCTACCCCCACCCATGGCCGACGCACATTTCCACTGGTTGTAACATGTGTCCTTGTTCAGGGCCTATTTCCATATTGTTGTTAGTTGCATTGGTGTGGTCATTTCGAGTCCACATCCCCAATCATGTCCACCTCATCCCATGCATTCAAGCAATTGTTTATCTTCTATGTTTCCTCTCCTGCAGTTCTTCCTCTGAATGTGGGTAGCATCTTTTCCATAAATCCCTCAGAGCTGTCTTGTGTCATTGCATTGTTGCTGGTACAGAAGTCCATTACATTCGATTTTACCACAGTATATCAGTCTCTGTGTACAGTGTTCTTCTGGCTCTGCTCCTTTCACTCTGCATCAGTTCCTGGAGGTCTTTCCAGTTCACCTGGAACTCTTCCAGTTTATTATTCCTTTTAGCACAATAGTATTCCATCACCAGCATATATCACAGTTTGTTCAGCCATTCCCCAATTGAAGGGCATACCCTCCCTTTCCAGTTCTTTGCCACTACAAAAAGCACAGCTATAAATATTTTCGTACAAGTCTGTTTATCTATGATCTCTTTGGGGTACAAACCCAACAATGGTATGGCTGGATCAAAGGGCAGGCATTCTTTTATAGCCCTTTGAGCATAGTTCCAAATTGCCAGCCAGAATGGTTG
>NC_058130.1:777864699-777905880 GCF_016433145.1 Gracilinanus agilis | reverse complement strand
TTTTTGTTTGTACAAAAGCTTTTTAGCTTAATATAATCAAAACCATTTAATTTACATTTTGTAATTTTCTCTAACTCTTGCTTGGTTTTAAAATCTTTCCTTTCCCAGAGATCTGACAAGTAAACTACTCTATGTTCACTTAACTTATTTATAGTTTCCCTCTTTATATTCAGGTCATTCACCCATTCTGAATTTATCTTGGTGTAGGGTGTGAGATGTTGATCTAAACCTAATCTCTCCCATATTGTTTTCCAAATTTCCCAACAGTTTTTGTCAAATACTGGATTCATGTCCCAAAAGTTGGGCTCTTTGGGTTTATCATACACTGTCTTGCTGACGTCATTAACCCCAAGTCTATTCCACTGATCCTCCCTTCTATCTCTTAGCCGATACCATATTGTTTTGATGACTGCTGCTTTATAGTATAGTTTAATATCTGGTACTGCTAGGCCCTCTTCCTTAACATTTTTTTTCATTATTTCCCTTGATATTCTTGATCTTTTGTTATTCCAAATGAACTTTGTTATAGTTTTTCCTAATTCAGTAAAGAAGTTTTTTGGTAATTTGATAGGTATGGCATTAAATAGGCAAATTAATTTGGGTAGAAGGTTCATTTTTATTACATTAGCTCGTCCTACCCATGAACAATTAATGGTTTTCCAATTGTTGAGTTCCAGTTTTTTTTTTTTGGAAAGTGTTTTGTAGTTGTTTTCGTATAATTGCTGTGTTTGTTTTGGTAGATAGATTCCTAAGTATTTTATATTGTCTAGGGTAATTTTAAATGGTGTTTCTCTTTCTACCTCTTGCTGCTCTACTGTGTTGGAAATGTATAGAAATGCTGATGATTTATGTGCATTTATTTTGTATCCTGCCACTTTGCTAAAGTTGTTGATTATTTCTACAAGCTTCTTAGTTGATTCTCTAGGATTTTTTAAGTAGATCATCATATCATCTGCAAAGAATGATAGCTTAGTCTCCTCATTGCCTATTTTGATACCTTCAATTTCTTTTTCTTCTCTAATTGCTATTGCTAGTGTTTCTAGTACTATGTTGAATAATAGAGGTGATAATGGGCATCCTTGTTTCACTCCTGATCTTATTGGGAAGGCTTCTAATTTATCCCCATTGCATATGATGTTTGTTGAGGGTTTTAGGTATATACTGTTTATTATTTTTAGGAAGGGTCCTTCTATTCCTATACTTTTCAATGTTTTCAATAGGAATGGATGCTGTATTTTGTCAAAGGCTTTTTCAGCATCTATTGAGATAATCATCTGATTTTTGTTTGTTAGACTGTTGATATGGTCAATTATGTGGATGGTTTTCCTAATGTTGAACCATCCTTGCATTCCTGGTATAAGTCCCATCTGATCATGGTGGATGATCTTCTTAATTACTTGCTGGAGTCTCTTTGCTAGTATTCTATTTAAGATTTTTGCATCTATGTTCATTAGGGAGATTAGTCTATAGTTTTCTTTTTCTGTTTTTGGTCTCCCTGGCTTTGGAATCAGTACCATATGTGTGTCATAAAAGGAATTTGGTAGGACTCCTTCTTTGCTTATCATATCAAATAATTTGTATAGTATTGGGATTAGTTGCTCTTTGAATGTCTGATAGAATTCATTTGTGAATCCATCAGGCCCTGGTGATTTTTTCTTAGGGAGTTCTTTGATGGCTTGTTCAATTTCTTTTTCTGATATGGGATTATTTAGGTATTCTATTTCTTCTGCTATTAATCTAGGCAATTTATATTTTTGTAGATATTCATCCATATCTCCTAAATTGTTATATTTGTTGCCATATAATTGGGCAAAATAGTTTTTAATGATTGCCTTAATTTCCCCTTCATTAGAGGTGAGGTCTCCCTTTTCATCTTTGATATTGTCAATTTGGTTTTCTTCTTTCCTTTTTCTTATTTGATTGACCAGTACTTTGTCTATTTTATCTGTTTTTTCAAAATACCAGCTTCTAGTCTTATTTATTATTTCAATAGTTCTTTTACTTTCAATTTTATTAATTTCTCCCTTAATTTTTAGTATTTCTAATTTAGTTTTCATCTGAGGGTTTTTAATTTGTTCGCTTTCTAATTTTTGAGTTGCATACCCAATTCATTAATCTCTGCCCTCCTTAATTTGTTAATATATGCATTCAAGGATATAAATTTCCCCCTGAGTACTGCCTTGGCTGCATCCCACAGAGTTTGGTAGGATGTCTCATCATTGTCATTCTCTTCAATGAAATTGTTGATTGTTTCTATGATTTCTTCTTTGACAAATTTGTTTTGGAGAATCATATTGTTTAATTTCCAATTGGTTTTTGATTTGCCTGTCCAGGTGCCCTTACTAATTATTATTTTTATTGCATTATGATCTGAGAAGGTTACATTTATTATATCTGCTCTTTTGCATTTGTTTGCAATGATTCTATGTCCTATTACATGGTCAATCTTTGTGAATGTACCATGTGCAGCTGAAAAGAAGGTGTATTCCTTTTTGTCCCTATTTATTTTTCTCCACATATCAATTAAATCTAATTTTTCTAGGACTTCATTCACCTCTCTTACCTCTTTCTTATTCATTTTTTTGGTTTGCATGTCTGTATATTTCTGCAATAAAATATGGCCCTGTGACTATTATAAAAGGCAGTGAGACCTGAGTAGGGAACCTGTAGATAAGATCCAGAGACATGGCAAATTCAGGAATCTACCTTCACTACCTAAAGAAAAACAATATTTTAGGGGAGTTTCTAATGAAAAGGAGCAGACAAGAAAACAGGGATAAGATACAAGGAAATTTCAGAAATTCTTCTGCCTACAGTGCAGGGGAGAAGTAGAGGACTTATCCCTGTCCATACCTCTTCCCTAACAGTATCACCTTGTATATCAAAGGAGTTGATTATCATTGTTTGATAAATAATGGAGCTCCTATGTCTGTTCTAAAATCCATACCTAAGGATAAAGGCAGTATTATTAAGAAAATATCAGTAGTGGGGGGTAGAGGGAAATAGCCAAAATGTTCCACTGATCTCCCCACTTGAAGCTGTAATTGCCTTTTTAAGAAAATTTTTGTTGATGCTACAATCACCTACTAACCTTTTGGGAAGAGATTTATTATGTAAACCTCAAACTGTTATCTGTTAACTGTTATAAACCTGTTAATACTTTGTTAATACAACTATCTGCTGTAAACTTTTTGACACCATTGTTTATTGCCATTCGGAAATATGTCTTCAATTGAAGAATCTATTACTTCATTACTAGCTATAGATAAGATTCTAACAATACCAGATAATTTACTTAGTGACGTTTGGACAAATTCTCCAACTAATGTGGGACTTCTTGAGTCATCTAGTCCAGTTTTTGTTGCTGTGAGAGGAGGGAAACCACTATCTATGCTTCAGTCTCCTCTCTCTAAAGAGGCTATTGAAAATTGGCCAATATGACAGTAAAGAAAAATAATAAATGTTGGATGAGTTGTGGTAAAATTAGGACACTAATGCTTTGCTGGTGGAGTTTCAAATTAATCCAACCATTCTGGAAGGGAATTTGGAATTCTATTCAAAGGACTTTAAAAGAATGCATATACTTTGATCCAGCAATACCACTACTGGGTTTGTACCCCAAAAAGATAATAATGGAAAATGTTTGTACAAAAATATTCATAGTAGCACTCTTTGTGGTGGCAAAAAATTTGTAAAAAGAAGAGGTATCCCATATTTGAGGAATGGTTGCACAAATTGTGGTATCTGATGGTGATGGAATACTTTTGTGCTGTAAGGAGTGATGAACTGGAGGATTTCTATATGAACCGGAAATTCCAAGAACTGATGCAGAATGAAATGAGCAGAACCAAGAGAATATTGTACACTGAAAGTGAAACATTGTGGAACTACCCAATGTAATGGACTTTACTACTAGTAGCAATTCCTGAAGGATTTATGAGAAAGAATGCTATCCACATTAAGAGAAAGAACTATGGGAGTAAAAACTCAAAAGAAAAACTTATGACTTATCACTTGTTTATATGGATATATGATTTTGGGTTTGGGATCTATGAAAAATGATAATATGGAAATAGATATCAAGTGATTAACATTTGTACAACCCAGTGGAATTGCTTATCAGTTCTGGGAGGGGGAAAAGGAGGGATAGAAAATGAATCATGGAATCATGGAAAAATATTTTTAAAAATTAAAGTTAAAAAAGAGGGTATTGAAAGCATAACCCCAATTATAAGTTTTCTTATTAAAAAAGGAATTATTCAATGCTGAGCTCATGTCAATAGTCTTATTATTGTTCCAGAGAATAAGCCTATATGTTATAGCTTTTGATTAGGATCTTTGAGCTATTCATACTTGTGTTGTACCTTTATGTTCTATGGTGCCAATTCCAAGTACAATTATGTCTGCCACATTTTGTACTACTACTTTTCAGTATTTGGTCCTTCTATTCAATTCCTTTAAGTTCAGAATCACAAGTACCTGTTTGGCTTTACCTGGTTTAATCAACAATACACTAGGACCAGATTACCTCAGAGCTTTGTTTTGGAGTTGCACCAATGAGGACGAAAGATCTCTAAATCTAATGTATTATGGTGCCAACAAGAGGTAGAATATCTGGGTTTTATTCTTTCTCTGTGAAAAAGAACAACATACAAGTTCTGCTACAGCTTGCTGTGCCACAGACCAAGAAATAGTTACAGGCAATATATTAGGGACTGCTGGATTTTGCAGGCCATGGATTCTGACCTTTGGGAAATTGCCTTTAATTGCTTTGTCCAGAAGCTGTTATAGAACCTTTGCAGATGGATACAGAACATCTGACAGCTCTGCGAGAGCTTAGTAGGCCTCATGACAGCTTCAGCTCTTAGACTTCCTAATTACAGTAAGTCTTTAACCCTTTTTGTGCATGAGATGAGAGGGATAGCTTTTAACTAAAGACTTGGATTTGCACAATACCCAGCAGCTTATTACTATGCCCAAATGACCCTGTAGCAGCAGATGCTCCTCCTTGTTTGTAAACAGTTGCTGCTTTACCTCTCTTGGCTGAGAAAGTTTCTGACTTGGCGTTAGGGAATCCACTGATAGTTCAATATCCTCATAAAGTGGAAGCTTTGCTATTGTGACATAGGCCCCAAGCCTTTCCCAAACTGTGGCTGGCTAGATATGAAGTGACTTTATTGGGGAATGAGAACATTACTATGAAAAGGTACCACCTTAAATCTTTCTGCCTTTTTACCTGACCTCCCAATTTCAAGGAGTTTCAGACTGTAACCAGACAGTAAATCTGGCTGAAAAGCCCTGTGATGATCTCACTGATATTCTCTTAGAGAACCCAGAGTTTGAATTATGTATACATGGTATATGTGTATATAATTGCTTTGACTTTCATGAAAAGGGAAGCAGTTTACAGGAGCTGCTGTTGTTTCAGACCACAATGTTATATGGAAAGCCTCCCTTCCTCCTAATCTCAATGCCCAAGCTACTGAACTTATAGCATTTATTAAAGCCTGTCAAATTGCATTAGGAAAAAGTGCAAATATCTTTACTGATTCATAGTATGCTTTTGGAGTATACCATACCATTGGGATACTATGGAAGCAGAGAAGGTTTCTTACATCATCAGAAAATACTATTGCATATTCTGACTTAATTGGCTACAAAATAAGCAGCCCTTGAAGCCCTTACAAAATGACACACCTACTGACAAGATAAAATTAGAGATGCAAGCAGCAAAGGTAAGTCTTTTCTTCCTAAGAAATGTTACTAAGGGGACAGATGGGTAGCTTAGTGGATTGACAGCCAGGTCCTAGGTTCAAATCTGGCCTCAGACACTTCCTAGTGTCTTGACCCTGGGGCAAGTCACTTAACCCCTTTGCTTGGTGCTTACCACTCTTCTGCCTTGGAATCAAAGGCAAAAGGTAAGGGTTTAAAAAAAGAAGATTGTTACTAATAAGTGTGTCTATTAGTTCATATTGCTGGACATTGTGGTACACAAGAAATATTAGACACAGTTAGGAGGGAATGGATAGCTTCTGGCATCACTGTTGCTACTTTTCATATAACTATTGGTTGCCCTGCCTGGCTTTTGAAAAGGTGGCATATGGAGGTCACTCTCTGGCTTACCAATCCTTGAAAATTTAAAAATTTATTTCATTAATGCGCTTAAGCCTTCATGTCAAAGACAGTAAAAGAAATTGTTCTAAGGCATAGGTCTCCTGCTCAGATAAGGTTCCTGCTCTGATCATGGCTGATTTTACTGATACCATCATGACTACAGTATATGTTACTCTGGGAATTAATTCAAGGTTTTATACTCCCTCCCATCCTCAGTCTTCAAGATGAATGGAGTATATGAACAAAGAGTAAAGGAACAGATTGGAAAACTGCAAGGAAATTCATTTGAAGTGGTCTGATGTCTTATCTTTACCTCTTTTCTAGGGGAGACTACCATATAACCTCTTAATGGAATGTTGTGTGGCCATCCTTTTTTTAAATTGAATTGATTTAAAGTATTTTTCCATGGTTATATAATTCATGTTCTTTCCCTCCCCACCCCCTACCCCTGTAGCCAACAAATAATTCCACTGGGTTGTATATATGTCATTGATCAAGACTTATTTCTATATTATTAATATTTAAATTAGGGTGATCTCTTAGTGTCTAAATTCCCAATCATGTTCCCATTGATCCATGTGATCAAGCAGTTGTTTTTTTTTTCTATGTTTCTACTTCCCCAGTTCTTTCTCTGGATGTGAATAGCATTCTTTCTCATAAGTCCCTCAGAAATGTGCTGGATTATTACGTTGCTGCTAGTAGAGAAGTCCATTACATTCTATTGTGCCACAGTATATCAGTCTCTGTGTATATGGTTCTCCTGGTTCTGCTCCTTTCACTCTGCATCAATTCTTGGAGGTCTTTCCAGTTCACATGGAATTCCTCCAGTTCATTATTCCTTTGAACACAATAGTATTCCATCACCAACAGATACCACACTTTGTTCAGCCATTCCACAATTGAAGGGCATCCCTTATTTTCCAATTTTTTGACACTACAAAGAATACAGCTATAAATATTTTTGTACAAGTCTTTTTCCTTATTATCTCTTTGGGGGTATAAACCAAGCAGTGCTATGGCTGGATCAAAAGGCAGTCAGTCTTTTAAAACCCTTTGAGCATAGTTCCAAGTTGCCATTCAGAATGGTTTGATCAATTCACAACTCCACCAGCAATGCATTCATGTCCCTATTTTGCCACATCCCCTCCAACATTTACTACTTTACTTTGCTGTTATTTTAGCCAATTTGCTAGATGTGAGATGGTACCTCAGAGTTGTTTAGATTTGCATTTCTCTAATTATAAGAGATTTAGAGCATTTTTTCATGTGCTTATTGATAGTTTTGATTTCTTTATCTGAAAATTGCCTATTCATGTCCCTTGCCCATTTATCAATTGGGGAATGGCTTGACTTTTTGTACAACTGATTTAGCTGCTTAGAAATAAGAGTAATTAGACCTTTGTCAGAGATTTTTGTTATAAAGATTTTTTGCCAATTTATTACTTCCCTTCTAATTTTGATTGCATTGGTTTTGTTTGTACAAAACATTTTTAAGTTAATGTAATCAAAATTATTTATTTTACATTTTGTAATATTTTCTAACTCTTACTTGGTCTTAAAATCTTCCCTTTCCCAAAGATCTGACAGGTAAACTATTCTATGTTCACCTAATTTACATATAGTTTCCTTCTTTATATTCAAGTCATTCACCCATTCTGAATTTATCTTGCTATAGGGTGTGAGATGTTAATCTAAACCTAATCTCTCCCATAATGTTTTCTAATTTTCCTAGTAGTTTTTGTCAAATACTGGATTTTTGTCCCCAAAGCTGGGCTCTTTGGTTTACCATACACTGTCTTGCTGAGATTATTCTCCCCAAGTCTATTCCACTGATCTTCCCTTCTGTCTCTTAACCAGTACCAAATTGTTTTGATGATCACTGCTTTATAGTACAGTTTTAGATCTGATACTGGTAGGCCCCCATCCTTCACTTTTTTTCCCATTATTTCCTTTGATATTCTTGATCTTTTGTTCTTCCAAATGAACTTTGTTATAGTTTTTTTCTAATTCAGTAAAAAAATTTTCTTGGTAGTTTGATAGGTATGGCACTGAATGAGTAAATTAAGTAGGATTTTCATTTTTATTATGTTAGCTCATCCTACCCATGAGCAATTAAATGTTTTTCCAATTGTTTAGATCTAAGTTTTAATTGTGTGGAAAGTGTTTTGTAGTTGTGTTCATATAATTCATGTGTTTGTCTTGGTAGATAGATTCCTAAGTATTTTATATTGTCTAGGGTGATTTTAAATGGAATTACTCTTTCTAACTCTTGCTGCTGCGATGTGTTGGAAATATATAAGAATTCTGATGATTTATGTGCATTTATTTTGTATCCTGCAACTTTGCTAAAATTGTTGATTATTTCCACTAGCTTTTTATTTGATTCCCTAGGATTCTGTAAGTAGACAATCATATCATCTATAAAGAGTGACAGCTTGGTCTCTTCATGGCCTATTTTAATACCTTCAATTTCTTTTTCTTCTCTAATTGCTATTGCTAGTGTTTCTAGTACAATGTTAAATAATAGAGGTGATAATGGGCATCCTTGTTTCACTCCTGATCTTATTGAGAATGCTTCTAATTTGTCCCCATTTCAGATAATGCTTGCTGATAGGTTTAGATATATACTGTTTTTATTATTTTTAGGAAAGGCCCTTCTACTCCTATACTTTTTAGTGTTTTCAATAAGAATGAGTGTTGTATTTTATGAAAGGCTTTTTCTGCATCTACTGAGATAACCATGTGGTTTTTGTTGGTTTGCTTGCTGATATGGTCAATTATGCAAATGGTTTTCCTAATATTGAAGCATCCTTGCATTCCTGGTATAAATCCTACCTGATCATGATGGATAACCCTCATGATCACTTGCTGGAGTCTTTTTTCTAGTATTCTATTTAAGATTTTTGCATCTATATTCATTTAGGGAGATTGATCTATAATTTTCTTTTTCTGTTTTTGGTCTGTCTGGCTTTGGAATGAGTACCATATGTGTCATAAAAGGAGTTTGGTAGAACTCCTTCTTTGCTTATTATGTCAAATAGTTTGTATAGCATTGGGATTAGTTGTTCTTTGAATATTTGATAAAATTCACTTCTGAATCCATCTGGTCCTGGGAATTTTTTCTTAGGGCATTCTTTGATGGCTTGTTCAATTTCTTTTTCTGATATGGGATTATTTAAGTATTCTATTTCTTCTTCTGTTAAGTTTTTATTGATGGCCTTAACTTCCTCTTCATTAGAGGTGAGGTCTCCCTTTTCATCTTTGATACTGTGGATTTGGTTTTCTTCTTTCCTTTTTTATTAGATTGAAAAAACAAATAAAATAGATAAAGTACTGGTCAAAGTACCAGCTTCTAGTCTTATTTATTAATTCAATAGTTCTTTTACTTTCAATTTTATTAATTTATTCTTTAATTTTTAGGATCTCTAATTTAGTTTTCATCTGAGGATTTTTAATTTGTTCACTTTCTAGTTTTTGAGTTGCATACCAATTCATTAATCTCTGCCCTCCTTAATTTGTTAATACATGCACTCAAGGACATAAATTTCCCCCTCAGTACTGCTTTGGCTGCATCCCATAAATTTTGATAGGATGTTTCATCATTGTCATTCTCTTCAATGAAATTATTGTTTCTATGATTTGTTCTTTAACCAACCAATTTTGGAGAACCATATTATTTAATTTCCAATTAATTTTTAGTTTGCCTTTCCATATATTCTTACCAATTATTATTTTTATTGAATTATGATCCGAAAAGGTTGTGTTTATTATTTCTTCTCTTTTGTACTTGTTTGTCATGTTTTTATGCACTAGTACATGGTCAATCTTTGTGAATGTACCATGTCCTGCTGAAAAGGTGTATTCCTTTTTATTTATTTTTCTGTCCCTATTTATTTTTCTACACGTCTATTAAACTCTAATTTTTCTAAGATTTCATTCACATCTCTTACCTCTTTCTTATTTATCTTTTGGTTTGATTTATCTAGATCTGATAGAGGAAGGTTCAGGTCTCCCATGAGTATAGTTTTATTATCTATTTCCTCCTTAAGCTCCACCAATTTCTCCCTTAGAAATTTGGATGCTAAACCATTTGGTGCATACATGTTGAGTACTGATATTTCCTCATTATCTATACTGCCTTTTATCAGTATGTAATTGCCTTCCCTATCGCTTTTAATCAAATCTATTTTTACTTTGGGCTTTGTCAGATATCATGATTGTGACTCCCGCCTTCTTTTTCTCAGTTGATGCCCAACAGATTTTGCTCTAGCCTTTTATTTTTTACCCTATGTGTGTCTACCTGCCTCATGTGTGTTTCTTGTAGGCAACATATGGTAGGATTTTGGTTTCTAATCTACTCTGCTATTTACCTTCATTTTATGGGTTAGTTCATCCCATTCACATTCAGAGTTAGGATTTCCACCTTTGTATTCCCCAAGATTTTGATTTTCTCTCCTAGTCCTGCCCTTTCTTCTTTCACTATTTCCTTCTACCCCAGTGTTTTGCTTTTAATCAGTCTCCTTAATCCCCATTCTTATTTTACTTCCCTTCTCCCCCTTCCCTTTTTATTCCCCATCTCTTATTTTTCTTTAGGGTCCTTTTAAACTACCTTCCCCACACACTCTCCCTCACTTGTATTGCTTCTTTCCCCACCAGTTTGTTTGTTACCCTTCTACTTCTATACAGAGCACAAATCAATTCTCTGCTCCAATGGATCTTATTTTTCTTCCCTTGAGTCAGTTTCAGTGCAGGTAAAAATTAAGTATTTCCTGTCTCCAACCTCTTTACCCTTCCAGTGTATTGGTCTTCTCCCCTGCTCCCGTCATACGCTTCTTTATGAAATATAAATTTACCCCATGTTGTCTCTTTTTACCTCGTTTTATATATACATACACACACACACACACACACACACACACACACACACACACACACATATATATATATATATATATATATATATATATATATATATCTTGACATTTTATCCTATACAGTTTGTCACTGCTTCCTCCAAGTATACTTCTTCTAACTACCCTGATGATGACGATAACAATTTTTAAGAGTTACCAATATCATCTTTTCTTATAGGAATACAAATCATTTGAACTTACTGGGTCCCTTAAAAATTTTTTTGGTTGTTTCCCCCCCACCCTTTCTTAATTACCTTTTGCTGATTCTCTTGAGTTCTGAGTTCTGTGTTTGGACATCAAATTTCCTTTTTAAGTCTGGTCTTTTCTTTATGAATGCTTGGAAGTCTTCTATTTTATTAAATGACCATACTTTCCCCTTCAAGTATATAGTCAGTTTTCCTTGATTGTTGATTCTTGGTTGTAGACCCAGTTCTCCTTTGCTTTCCGGAATATCATATTCCATGCCTTCCGGTCCTTCAGTGTAAATGCAACCAGATCCTGTGTTATCCTGACTGGTTCCATGGTATCTGAATGACTTCCTCTTAACAGTTTATAATATTTTTTCCTTGGTCTGGTAGTTCTTGAATTTGGCTATAACATTTGTGGGCATTATCAAATGGGAATTAAATGTAGGAAGGGATCTGTGGAATCTTTCAATCTCTACTTTTCCCTCTTGTTCAAGAATTTTGGGGCAGTTTTCTTGGATAATTTCTTATAGGATGATGTCCAGGCTTTTCCTTCTGTCATGATCTTCCAGTAGTCCAATAATTCTTAAATTGTCTCTCCTTGATCTGTTTTCAAGATCTGTCGTTTTGTCAATGAGGTATTTCATATTTTCCTCAATTTTTTCATTCTTTTGATTTTTGTTTTATAGATTCTTGCTGCCTTGTGAAGTAATTTGCTTCTAGTTGTTGGATTCTAATTTTTAATGACTGAATTTCATCACTGGCTTTTTGGTCATCTTTCTCCTTCTGGTCTGATTTTCTTTGTAGGTAATCTTTTACCTTCTTTGCCTCATTTTCAAGCTAGTCAATTTTGGCTTTAAAGACACTATTTTATTGTTTTAGTTCATGTATTTTCTTTTCCCAATTGTCTTCAGCCTCTCTTAATTTTTCCTTCTTCCCTTCCTCTATAATTGGCTATAAACTTGCTCCTCTGATTATTTGCTGGATCTGTGGGTTTGAGCAATTCTGTCCTGAAGGGGCTTCTTCTCTGCTCTTCTGATTGACTAGGTTAGGCTGATAGTTTTAATGAGCCCTGAGGTCAGATCTTCCCCAGCTGGCAGCAGAAGCAGAAGATGTAGGTGATTATAGCTACTCTTAGTGCAGTCTACGGGGAAGGGGTGTTGGAGCTTCCCTGCCCTCTGAAGATGTATCTGCCCTATTGATAAGATTAAGCCAGGGCAGAGTTGATCTTCAGAGCTGGATGTGCCCTGAGGCCAAAATGTAGAGAAAGGGGAGAGGGGGCGCAAGATGGAGCATTTTGGCTGCGAGTAGGCTGCCCTCTCTGCACTTCTCCTCCAGCTGCTTCCCTGCTGTTTGTGTTCAACGCCCTGAACCTGGCACAGCTGTGCCAGTAAGGCACTCCCTCCAGACTTGGGCCCTTGCCCACCCAGAGATTCTAGGAACCACTGGATACTCAGCACAGGTGGTGGGGGAGGAGTCCTGGAACCTTCCTTCTTCCTTTCCCTTAAACCTGAGATTTCAAGAATTCAGGCTTTTTTTTGGCATACCTTTTAAGTTGAATCCAGTAGGAGGATCCCTCAGCTCTGTCCTGTTGTTAGATTTGGTTTAACTCTTTTATGAGGACCACACCACAAAGCCCTAATTATAAGCAAGGTTTTTACTCTCATTGTCCATTAGGAAATAAGAATGCTTGCATTTCTTTTTGTTTTACCACTTTTCCAGTAATAATTGTAGTCATTTTGTGTTACCTAAGGTGCTGTTCATGTTGGTCCACATGGAATAAAAAGATGCCTAACCCCAAGAACAGCAGAGCAGTTCATGAAATAGCTCCCACTGGATCTGTTGAGCTTATCAATTATGTTGGAAAAGATTCTCATACTGAAGTTAAAATTGTTATTCTTGAGATTCATAAGGTTGATGTTTATACTCAAATCACACCATCTCTAAAAAGTCAAACCAGTGACAATGTTTCATATTCTCAGAAAGACAGTGAGTGACTGGAAGTAGTTCTAGAGGAAGTGACAGTGTTTTTGAAGAGATCTTAGAAACCAGTATTGACAATGCAATTCAAGAAAGACAAAAATACCAATTAAGGAGGGATACCACAACTTGGCATCTTAATCCAACATATAATCCTATGGGTTTTTTATCCTAATATTGCCTTTTGTTTTTGGTGGATAGTCATATTCTCAAAATAAAATAGATTTCTTTGAGATTGAGGTTTTAGAGCACAGATGATACTGGGAAACTCCCAGTTTTGTAAATACCAAACTACTGTCTTTAAATCCATCACTGTATCCCTGTCTACTGAGGTTTATATTATGTCCCTACTATTAAGAAACATTCTTCACAATCCAAACATTCACCACCTTTAAGTCATTACTAATGACTTAAAGATATGTATGGTGGCTTAATTTCACTAGATGGTAAGAGCATTCAAGCTCAATGGTTATTAATCATACCAGAAGACAAAGTCAATGGATTATAAACAATCATATCATTAAAAAGAATAGTCAAGGGGCAGCTGGGTAGCTCAGTGGATTGAGAGTCAGGCCTAGAGATGGGAGGTCCTAGGTTCAAATCTGGCCTCAGACACTTCCCAGCTGTGTGACCCTGGGCAAGTCACTTGACCCCCATTGCCTACCCTTACCACTCTTCCACCAAGGAGCCAATACACAGAAGTTAAGGGTTTAAAATTTAAAAAAAAAAAGAAAAAAAAAGTATAGTCAAATAGGTTACAGCTTACAACAGGCTAGACTCACAAGAGCACATGGATGTTGGATATGTCAAAAAATTCAAAGATGTTCTCCAGAAAAATGGACGGTTATTCCTGTAAGTGCACAAGAAATGATACTCAAAGTTGTAGGATTAGAATTGCAGTCTTATGGTCTTTTTGATCCATTTGCTTTTACAATGTGCATCCTTAATGGAACCCCCAATGTAACCCAATGGAATCATTCAGTGCCTATGAATATCCTGTTAAACTCTGTTAAAATCCAACTCGACTCAAGACTCTTTTGATCAGACTCAGGTTCATTTCAAAGCATGAATACCTCCTTTGACTGTGTTACAGCCATTGCCAAATTTTGCTTTATATTATTTAAAACCTAACAACATTCTTTTATTTCAATCCAGTCCAACCAATTCAACACAGTTGAAGATATCATAAACATTGTTGACTTTTAAGACACTGAGACTCTTTTTCTTTTGGTGCAATTAATAACAATTAATAACACACTTGTAAGCCCAAATGATTCTGTTGCACCTAATTCCAACTCTTCTTTGAACATTTTAGCAGACACTGTATGGAAAAGACCACAAGAAAAGAGGAGCTGAGGTCAATATTTGATGTGTCAAATTTGCAAGATTCAGTCTAAATACCAGCTTGGATATCATTGCGGAACTACACATTGCCCATCTTATTCACTGTTTTTTAAGAGACACTATTCAAATGTTCATCAAAAGCACCTTAGCTGTAAAGAACAAAATACATGTTACTTGACATAAGAAACTGTAATCAATTCCCTATAAGCTGTATCCATTCCTTTGGTCTTAGATAAATAACTCTATAGGTGTGTCTCAGTAGGGGACTGCCCTCTCTGGACTTTGTGTCAAGCCATAGAGGACTGCCAGCTACTATGGTAAACATCCTGCACTGCACATTGATTAGAATGATCTACAGGAAAAATGCAGACATTCTCCTTTGGATCAGAGGAGGGAACAAAGAGAATAAGAGTCTCTGACCCCTTTAAAGAAGACTCGAGTTATTAAAATTCCATCAGTATTTAGCCAAAGGAAGTGACTAATCACGGCAATGATTGATTAGTGATTACTAGAATTATAGTAGCTATATTTTATAAGGTTATTAAGCAATATATTTAGCTTTTTTCCCTCTATATCAGTGGTTCCCAAACTTTTTTGGCCTACCAACCACTTTCCAGAAAAAATATTACTTAGAGCCTCCTGTCACATACTATCACCACCCCCTTACAGTTATTCACTGCCCCCAAATGTACCTGTGGCCATCACCTCCCCCCCTGGATCACTGCAGCACCCACCAGGGGGTGGTGGCGCCCACTTTGGGAATCACTACTCTATATAACTATAATAGCATTTTGAAATAGGATGTTTCTCATTTATGAGAAAGCTGTGCCCTCTGAGCATCCTCACAGTGGAAGGCCTATACATTGTGCCCTCTGAGCAGTCTGTGTCCTCTAAGTAGAACTGCCATATAAGGCATATCCCTATAAGATATACGGCACATCTGGAAGAGTGGTGGTGGCCCTGGATCATCTTGTATGATGTAATGTTAAGGTATAAAAAGGGTGGGAAACTCTCATTCAATTGTCTTAGATATGAGGAAACCTAATGACCCAGCTTTGCTAAAGGGCACGTGTCTCTCTCTCAATAAACCTATGATTGGGCTGGAGTTTGCCTCTTTGTTTTCTTTCAGATTGACTGAAAAATATTCATCACAGGTCTGCAGTCAAAACAGCATCAATGTCCTGAGGACCAAAGACTGACCTTGAGAACCTGAGCCCAGCATAACTGGGGCATGCACACATTAGGCAGCAAAGTTACTTGTGGATATGAACTTGGTGGGATTAATGATATAGAGCAGTGATTCCCAGAGTGGGCACCACCGCCCCCTAGTGGGTGCTGCAGTGATCCAGGGGAGAGGTGATGGTCACAGGTACATTTGGGGGCAGTGAATAGCTGTAAGGGGCGGTGATAGTATGTGACAGGGGGTGCTAACTAATATTTTTTCTGGAAAGGGGGTGGTAAGCCAAAAAAGTTTGGGAACCACTGATATAGAGGAACTGAACTAAGTTGAGACTACTTTTCAAGAGATAGAGGTGGTATGGGCAGAGGAAATAACATGTCAATAACTAGGTACACACAAGACATATAGTGTTAATAGAAGATAATATTAGAGAAGATACCTTTAGGAACTGGCCTTCTGCATTTACATGGGGGGAAGGAAAGGAAACAAATGCTTACATATGCCAGCACTGTGCTAGGTGTTTTACAAATATTAACTTATTTGGTCTGCATAGCACTGTAAGGCTGGTGCAATGCAACAAGTGCAAGATATTATAGGGACTTGAAAAGCAATTAAAAGAGAGAAAATCCCTGAGGAAGGATGTGGAATATTTCTGGCCAACTAAATGGCTATAATAAGTTCAATAGGACAAAAGCACAAGTTAAAGTATATGTAAGATAAAAAGTTTGTGACTATAGTGATAGAATGGTAAGCTTTGGTCTAGATTCAGAGTCCATGTGTTCTATCTCTGTAGGCAGATGGCATTTTTCATCAAGAGTCCTTCAGGGGGGCAAGCTGGGTAGCTCAGTGGATTGAGAGCCAGGCCTAGAGACGGGAGGTCCTAGGTTCAAATCCGGCCTCAGACACTTCCCAGCTGTGTGACCCTGGGCAAGTCATTTGACCCCCATTGCCTACCCTTACCACTCTTCCACCTATGAGTCAATACACAGAAGTTAAGGGTTTTAAAAAAAAAAAAGAGTCCTTCAGGATCACCTTGAATAACAGTATTGCCAAGGATAGTGAAGTCATTCACAGTTGTTCATTGCACAATACTGCTGTTTCCACATAAAATGTTCTCCAGGTTCTTCATTTCTCTCTTTATCAGTTTGTCTAACTCTTTCCATATTTTTCTGAAATCTTCCAGCTTTTCATTGCTTACAACACAGTAGCATTCCATCACCATCATGTACCCCACATAGTCATGCACCACAACTTATTCAGCCATTCCCCAAAGGATGGGCATCCTCTCAGTTTTCAGGTCTTTCTTCTTTGAGACAATTCTGATGAGAGGAAGATTCAAGCACTTCCTTCCTCTGTAAAAGCTCTTTTGAGTCTTTTATTTTGAGGTATTTATTGAATGCCTACTATGTACTAAGCACTCTGTTAAGCACTTTACATATATTATCTCATTTGGTCAAAACACCTTAATAATCACTTAATGAGCATGGATTATAGAAAGTTACATAGAACATTATGGAATGTAAAATAGGTAATTTTTAATACACTAAATTAAATCAGTCAAGATCAGAAAGAAAGAAAACTGGATGCGGGATTTTATAGCAAGTTACTCTGATAAAGGTTTGCGTTCTCAAGTATATTGAGAACTGAGTCAAATTTATAAGAAAAAGTCATTCCTCAATTGATAATGAAAAATAAAAAAATGTTTAAATATACTTCAATCAGCATTCAGACTCCATCAGTTTTTTCTCTAAAGGTGGATAGTATTTTTCGTCATAAGTTCTTCAGAATTGTCTTCATTGTATCGATGAGAATAGTGAAGTCATTCACTGTTGTTCATACAATATTGTTAGGCTGTATAGTGCTCTCCTGATTCTTCTCTTTTCACTTTGCATTGGTTCATAAATAATAACAGTATTGTATGATGAACAACTGAAATCAGATTAAAACATCATTTTTTAAACTTTATTTTCCTTGGTTTTGGTGGGGTGTGTCTGTGTTTTCCTTCCCAAGATGACTAATATAGAAATATGTCTTGCATGTCTGTACATATATAACCTATGTTAATTAAACTGCTTGCCTTTAGGGTGGATAGTGCTTGTCTTCAGGTGGTTAAGTCAATAAAGAGTCAGGCTGAGAAAGGGGGAAGAGGAATCCTGGGTACAAATCTGGCCTCCAACACTTCCTAGCTGTATGACTGTGGGCAAGTCACTTAACCCCAATTTCCTTGCCCTTATCACTCTTGGAACCAATACTGAGTATTAATTTGAAGAAAGAAGGTAAGCATTTTTGTTTTTTTTTTATTGTTTGCCTTCTTAGGAAGGGAGGTAGAGGGAGAAAGAATATGGAACGGGAAAGTTTTAAAAATAAATGTTAAAAATTGTTTTTGCATGTGACTGAATAAGTATGTGTGTATGTATGTATGTATGTATGTATGTATGTATAAAAAGAAATGTGAGCTCTGATTCCTACACAGAGCTTAGAGCTCTTTCTACCTTTGATGATGTGTTAGTGGAAATTTGTTAAATAAATTATTAATACTTTTAATATCTATCTATACCAATATTATTCGTAACAATGACCACGTTAAAATGCAGGAAATCCTTTGTAGGTATCCACAAATAAGAGAAAATAAACTTTCCCCCTCTGGATCCTAGATAATTCATGTAAAATGAAGGCTATGGAGTAGATGACCTAGGATCTTGTTCCAAGACTCAAGATTTTAAAGGTTTAACCCTATCAAGTGCATTAAGGTGAGTAATTTCACATTAACAGAAAGAGATGTCCTATCTTGACCAATGAGTAAGAAAGCTAAACATGACAGAATACTGAAATAGTGAGGCCAAGTGAGTAGAATTCTGAGCCTGCCATCAGGAAGCCAAGACTCCAGATCTCTCTCCTCTCTAACACTATCCTATGATCCTGGACATTATTTTATGTCCCTGACACAAATGCCCTCAGACTTCTCCATTATTCACAATGAAGAAGGGAGTTCCTTGGAAGAAATGAGTGACATCATCACTAAAAGATTAAACAAGTCCCATCTTGGAACTTGACTAGGGATAAGCTAGAATGGCAGCAGCAAGTGTGTTCTGCTCTTTCAAAGAAAGACTTAATTCCCTTTGGTGTTTTCTGTGCACAGAGGTCAGGAAGAAAGGTTCTGTCTTCATCACATGATGAGTCACTATGTCAAGGGTCTATCATGTAAAGGAAATATCAGACCCTGAGAAAAGTTTCTGTGTTTTACCCTTCTCTGGCTGTCTTGGCTGCATTTCTTTGTTTCCACAGTCAAGGTCACTCTTCTTTAATTTCTCAGTATTCTTCCTGAACTACAAATAAAGATCTGAACAGAGCAAGAGGCCTGAGACATTTACATTTCCTGCTCCAAATCCACTTTGTGAGCTTCAGTGCTTATCTTGAAGTCTGATGCATGTATCTGTCCAGGATAACCAACCTGAACCTTCTCTCTGAGAAAAGAATGCAAACCCCTCCCTAGCCCACCACAACTGCTATTCACAAGTTCCCCATGCAAGTACCTCACAAGTTCCCCATGCAAATACCTGTGAACACAGATTGCAGTTCTTGATGTCCTTAAAAAAAAAAAGAAAGAGAGAAAGTCTCAGCACTGTATAATCTCTTGTCATCTAGAACAACAGTAGGCAGTTGTGCAGAAACGACTCTGACTCCCCTGAGCCAAATCCCCACTAGTTAGGACAATCTTTAACCTCACTCCCAGTTGTTCTGTTAAAACTATCCTGCAGGGCAGCTGGGTAGCTCAGTGGATTGAGAGCCAGGCCTAGAGACGGGAGGTCCTAGGTTCAAATCCGGCCTCAGACATTTCCCAGCTGTGTGACCCTGGGCAAGTCACTTGACCCCCATTGCCTACCCTTACCACTCTTCCACCTATAAATCAATATACAGAAGTTAAGGGTTTAAAATAAAAAAAACAACTATCCTGCAAAATGCATCCTGATGAAACAAAGCCACCATGTGTACCCTTGGCAAAGGACTTTACCTGTAAGGGGGCTCATCATGTGGAGAGCTTTGGCCTTTGCCAGTTCCAAAGCACTGAACCATTGCTGCCTCTCCTTTTCTGATCTGGCCTTTAGGTGATATGTCCTGCCTCCATAGGAGAGCAAAATATTACAGGAATCCTCAATGTCAAAATGAGCTGTTGACAGATTGATTGTTCCACGACAATTGTAAGTCATCTCCTTCTGATTTCTGCAAGATGACAAGAAAGGAAACTGGGTAAATCTCTCATAATTCTTATTTTTCATATTCTTGGGGGAAAATGAATATTCGTACCAAAATAAATGAGGGCTGCCGACATTACCAAAGTGTGCCATCTTTAATGAATATCAGTCTCTAGAGACCAGTTTCTAAACATAAGCCTTGTCTCTGTTTCTTTCTGTTTTTCCCCTCTCTCTTGCTCCTGCCTCTACCATCATTCTTTCTCCCATTTTACAATTATTCCCAGTGTCACCACCTTACCTCAGCACCTCATTACTTGATAAGAATCCCCTAACTCATTTCCCTAGCTTCAAACTCTTTCCTCTACAATCTATCAGATTAATATCCATAAAGCACATGAACTGTGCAGGTCAGTCATCAGTTCAAAAACTTAACAGTTTCTAGCCCACATCTTTCCATCTTGTTGACAGTAATATGAAACTTTTGTCAAGTCTTGCTGAAATCTGAGTAAACTGCATCTCCAGTCAGAAAAGAATTGGGTTACTCTGACATGACCTGTTCTTGATAGATTCAGGGAACTTCCTTCTCTACATCTTCACTAACCATCCTTTCAGTGATTTTGGATCTTTCCCTTTTGTGTCCATTTCTTTGTTGCCATTGTAAAGCCAATCAACTATACTCCTCTCTCCTCAGTCCCCTAAACAGAATATAAGTTCCCCAATTTCTTTTATTCTTTGGAGCTGTCAATCTAGCATGGCTGGCACTCCCAGGGGTTGTGGTTGGCACTCCCAGGGGTCGGTGGCCAGAACAGCCAGAGTCTTCTTGAGACTCTGTGTGGGTTTGCAGTGTGCAACTCTGTGTGGAGGCCTTGAGGAATATGCCAAACCCTTCTCCTTAAAGACATGGTTTTTCTGACTATTTAATAGTTCTATGTTTTTTCCAGTTTAGCAGGCCCAAAACAGTTCTCAAAGACTAGAAGTTGCACCATAGTTACTGATAGGCCTCTGTAGGAGGAGTTAGATTTCCTTACTGTTAAGTCCCAACTTTGATGCAGGCATAAATAAGCTCAGGCCAAAATTTTCATTTGATTCGATCTGACTAAATATTCTGCCTAATCAATGTTTCTGTGAATCCTGAATCTGTTAGCAAGTTGGCAGTCCAACTTAGCTTCATATCATCTGCAAATGGAATAAGTATGCCACCTATAGCTTCATCAATGTGAATGATAGCTATATTACCTGGCACAGATCCCTGGGCCGTTTCTCTACAGATTTCTTTCTAACCTGCTAGCAAACTACAAATGAATAGTTACTGTTCCTGCTATTCCTCTGTCTAACTCCTGTCTCTATAACTATACACTGGCTGACCCCTATGCCTGGAATTCACTCTGCCTCCTAAAATCCCTTTTTTATCTCAGAATTCACTTGACAGACACCTGCTACAGAAAGCCTCTTCCTGATATCCACTCTCAGCTATTAATACAGAACTCAGAAAAGGTAGGTGTCCTGCCCTAACACATGGGAGTAGCAGCTGACCTTAGATGTAAGAGACCATCAGGCAGCCACAACCACTCAAGGACAAAAGCCAGCAGGGGGCTATACACTATAACATTAGTGCTGCAAAGCTCTCAACTGCCAGTGCCAAGTTAAAGAACTGAGAAGCAAGGGGCTGCCAAGTTACCAAACTTGAGGGAAAGAGCCCAGCATCTAGCTGGAGCCAGTTCTTAACACTAAAAGTCACTTGGGGCAAAAATATAACTGATGAATTATAAATTACCCAGTGTGTGGGGGGGGGAGGTTGGCAAAAAGTGAGCGATGGAAAAAAATAAGGGGAAATTACCAAAGATTTCAGGAAAAGAAGAAAACTCAGAGTCTTGAACATAAACAGAAAAATCAACAGGAGAAAACAGTAACACCAGCAAGAAACAAGGCCTCCAGATCAAGTAAGCAAGTTCAGGTATCTATCAAGTATTAGTTTAAAAAAAAAAGGAGGGAGGGTGGGGAGCTGGGTGACAGCTGGGTAGCTCAGTGGATTGAGAGCCAAGCCCAGAGACAGGAGGTCCTGGGTTCAAATTTTGCCTCAGATACTTCCTAGCTGTGTGATGCTGGACAAGTCACTTGACCCTCATTGCCTAGCCCTTACCACTCTTCTCTCTTAGAATCAATACTGATTCTAAGGCAGAAGGTAAGGGTTTAAAAAAAGGGGGTGGGGGAGGAAATGATCCAACTCTTGATGTGACAGACAACCCTGTGGCTACAACATACAGTTCCTGAGTGATTTAAAAGAGAAATGAGAATTTTGAGAGCAGAATTAATGGCTTGCACAATAAAAAATAAGAAGCAAAATAGAGAGACCAATAGATTGGAAATGCAAATATACAAAAGTAAAGGTCAATCTAGAAGAGAAACACAAACCAAGAATATTGGAAGAAAATATGTTGACTATGTAAGCAAAACATACTAATCTTGCAAAGACATTACAAGGATCTTAGGTCTTCTGGAAGAACAAAACAGGACAAAAAACCTTAACATCATCATAATGAAGAAAATAAAAGAGAATTGCCAAGAACTTCTGAACATAAAAAAATTAATACCAATTGAAATTCACATATCACCTCCAGGAAAAAGAAAAAATTCAGTGATTCAAACTCCAAGACACATAGTAGTTAAATTCAACAATTTGATTCAGAAACATTCTGCAAGTGATCAGGACAAAGACCTTCAAACACAAAGGAAAAAACATTCGAATAACACAAAATTATTCTGTACCCATTAGAAAGCATAAGAGAGAATTTAATAATGTGTTCCAAAGAGCAAGGGAACTAAGAATGTGGCCTGAGGTGACCTACTCTGGAAACTTAAATTTAATTTAACCATAAATGAAAAAAGATGAAGGTTCAAAAACAAAAAACCAAAACAAAACAAAACAAAACTTAAAAAAAGAAAAACAAATGTGAAGTGATTGTTTCTTAAGTACTCCAAGCAAAAGAAATGCAGGAGGACTGAATAAATGCAGCAAGCAAGAACAGCAACAGCAGCAATTAAAGGACAATAGAGAGACCAGTAAGAGATTTCTTTCTACATATATACAAGGAGACAGGAATGAAGGTAAAAATCTGGTAAAAATAACAGTGAAGAGGTGGGCCACTATAGACAGAATCTAGAGACAGCTTGCAGAAACAGAACTGTTATATAAATATAAGGATACCCATTCATAGTTTGATGATCTTTAAATCTGTCTGTGCAAAGTACTTGTTCTATCCAATGACACAGAAAACAACTCATAATTTGGTAGGTGGTCCTTGTGACTTGCTGTCAATGTAATTTTATATACCCTGCAGCAGGCCTGGAGGTGAAGAACACTTCCAAAATTAACTAAGGCTGATCCTGAAGCAGTCAAGTCACAGATCATCACTGGGCCTGTAACAGAATGCTTTCCAGTTTGTTAAGACCTGTTGGACCTTATGCTTTTCTACCATAGCCTTCCAGGTCACTTCCATGTCTCCATGAACTATCTAAACAGTACAGAAAAGATGCCTTGCTAACTGGGGAAAGAATCTGAAACAAAGCCTGTATTTGATGTTTTTACGTGTATTTGATGGTTTTACAAATAATTTTTACTGAAGGAAAATGGCACTCAGCTGCCTCCTGAGATATAAAAACTGTGAGGAGGAAATATATCTGATAAAGAATTTCCTCCTTTGCCTCCTTGAGGCTCAACAAGATAAAATAGATCTAAAAAATGTGTGCCATTGGTTCTCTTCTCCCTTCTTCCTGGATGTTTGGTATAAATAGAGCTTCATTTCCTCCAGCTGCATATCCCAGCAGAAGTTGTAATTTTCAGTGATTGTAGGAGAAAGCTCTGCCCTTGACAAGATTTGGGCAGAGTCAAGTCAAGTTACTGTGGCTTCCAGGGAATTTCTCCAGGGTAGGTCTTGTACTTCTGCCTGACTGACCTCTCAAATCTCCTATAGCTCCTGCCTGCTATGAAGTAGACCTCTAGGTCCTCACAGGAAACATTAACAATCATTCTCCCCAACCCCATTGTTTCTGAACTCCCAGCTGCCAATGCACAAAACCGTTACCCATCTCTAATTGCTCACTCTCTTATTCCAATCATTCTCAACCCCCTCTGTCCCAATTCCAGATGTGCACACCCCTTCTGTGCCCTCTGGAGTAGCTGCTCCATAATTAACAAACCTCTTTTCATCCTAAGGCTCTTTCTTTTCTTACTCCTTTCCTTATTGTAACACTGAGACCAGGCTCCCTCTTGATGATACAGCCTCTCTCAACACCCCTGCCAGCACTGGCTGCACTTCCACTTACACCTTCCAAATAACCTGGTCTGGGGAAAGGGGCACATTTGAAATACTCCTTACTCCTCACTACTACTTTCAGTCTAAGTCTCCCTGTCTCTGACTCTCTCTACTGTAATCACTCAGTAATCTCTCTTCTATCACCCAGTCCAAATCCTGGTGGTTGTCATCTAAAAAGCTTCATGACAATCGCCTTCCTTCCTAGATGAGTTCTGGTTTTATTTTACGGTCTTTCTAGTAATCTCAAATTCAACCCTCATAATAGGAGATTCATAAACCATTCATTTCCTTTATCTAATCACCTTTTATCATTTTATCTAACCTTATGCTTTATGACAACTAGCCCTATTCTTCATCCTCACCAGGATCTCCACTCTCCACCTCTACTTTGGCTACTTTCTTTTCCTTAACCTATCTTGCTCCTTAGTGAATCAATTCAATTTTATACTATCTTCCACTCTCAAATCCCTTGCCACTCTCTTATTCCTGACCTCTCACTGTTAAATCCCACCTTGGATTACTTTTTATCATGTGCTTCTTTTGCTCCTGTTCAGATAATGCTGAAAAGAACTACATGAAATCATGTTGATGGTGCCCACTACACATATACTTAATTTAGTATTATTTAATCTCAAGTGCACCCTCACTGTAGCCTCTGTGCTCCATGGCAGCTATCTCCACAATATTTCCAGAAGTATTCCTTCCTAATGTCTTTGCTAAGGACTTTATATTTCAGCAAAAACAAACAAACAAAAAAAAACTGAGGCCATTTACAGTTTCTCCTTCTTCCTTTCTCCACATATTACATCAAAGAATTTAAGAGTTGGTCATCTAGTCCAACCTGTACATGAAAGGAATCCTTTCATCTCATACTCCAAAAACTGTAATCCATCTTCTTTTAATTAGGGAAATCACATCACTGAAAACAATCCATATCACTAAGATATCTTCTCTATTATGTCCTCTACTGAAGTCACACATTAAGAAATGGCCTTATCCTAGACATGGCCAATACTTTTAAAAGTAGCCCTTATCTTGTTTTTTCCCATCCTTTCCTCCCTTCATCATCTTTTCTCACTCTTCTTATTTTCAATCTCTTCCTGCTTAAAGGCTCCTTTCTGCTGCCTGTAAATACATTCACCCTTTTCTAAAAACCTTCACATGACCCTACCATCCACACTATTATACATTTCTCTTTGTCTCTGCTAAACTTGAGTAAGTATCTTTCTGAGTGCCTCCACTTCATATCCTCTGTCTTACCACTAAAAACATAAACTGTTTTCTCCAAATAATCAATGGTCTCTTCATTGCCAAATCTAGTGACTTTCCCTTTTTATACCTCTCTGCAAAGTCTGACACTACATTCTGACATACATCTTTTCTTCCTGAATATTCTCTTTCATAGTTCTCCTACCTATCTGACTAGTACTCCTCAGTCTTTCTGTTTTATAGGTAGAAAGAAGGCATCAGATGTAGGCTCTGTCCTGGCTCTCTTCTATCCTCCATCTAATGCTATCTCACGTGGTGATCTAATCAGCTTCCCTGGGTTCAATGATCATCTCTATGCATGTGATTCCCAGATCTCTATCTAGCCCTAATCTCACTCCTGAACTCCAGTTCCATATCAACAATTACCTTTTGTACATTTCAAACAGGCATCCCAAGTCACAATATCCAAACAGAACAAATTCTCTTACCTTTCCCCTAAACCCTGCCTTCTGCTGAATTTACTGTTGAAGGTACCACCATCCTTAAAGAATCCTAGGTTCACAACCTTGATATTATTCTCAACTCCTCACTCTCTCCAACTCCACATATCCAATCCTTACTAAACCTTAGAGGTTCTACCTCCACAACAACTCTTCTACATGTCTCAGTCTCTACTTCTACAGCTACCACTCTAGTTGAGGGCCTTAGTGCCTGTCCTCTGGACTACTGGAATAGATTTCTAATTTTAATTTATCTCCTTCACTCAAGTCTCCCCTGATCTACCCTACACTCAAATGCCAAAGTGGTTTTCCTAAAATATGGGTCTAATCTTATCATTCCCCCTATTCAAATCCCTATTAACTTCAAGATGAAATGCAAAATCCTTTTTAGCATTTAAAATATTTCATAAACTTACTCCTTCCTGTTTTTCCAGATTTCTCAGACTTTACTACCCCAGTATGCATTCTATGGTTCATCTCCTATCTCCAATCTCCAATCTCCCAGCTCTATCCCTTTCTACAGGCCACTTTCTACCACCTTCCCTTCTAGAATCAAATTAAGTGCCAACATTCTGTAATTTTTTTCCTGTTCCCTTCACTCCTCAGCTCCTCACATCTTCTCCTCAAAAATTATTTTGTATGTAATTTAGCCTGTATTTTGTATATAAATATTTGGTTAGTTGGTTATTGTCTCTTAGACTTGAAGAGGATCCAAATGCCTCACTAGTGATGTCTTCTGACTTGTGCATAAATTGGATTGAGGTGAGGCAGAGTTCAATCAAGATGTGTCCAGTGGCAAGACAAAAGTCAAGACTAATGACAATGGTTTGGGATGCAATAAATGACCTTGGCATCTTCCATGTCTGACCAACCTCTAAGAGCTCCATAGCACCCACTTCCACCACCTTCAAGGCCTTTGGAACAAAATGTTCTCATATTTCCTTTCCATTGACTGAACTCTTCACATGCCTTGGGTAGACACTCCCCTAGCTTACTGATGGGTTTGAAGCCTATCAGTTTCCCTCAACCTGGTTTAATCCACCTGTTAAGATGGTTTATCAAGGTGTGTTGGAATCACATACTAGAGCTGAGTAGCAGGTGGACACCAAAGGATGAGATGTCCTGAAAATGGATCAATAAGCCCTAATACCAGAAGTACCAGTCTTCCTATGTAATTAGTATATATTCTGTATATTTCTATTTATACCCTTGTCATCTCTACCATTATAATGTAGGCTCCTTAAGAGCAGAGACCTTTAGCTTTTTGAAAAATCTCTACTGCTTAGTATGTTGTGAGGATTACTTAGTTATTAATTTATATATAGTTTATGTGGATGTAGCAGGAAGGGCTGGAGAAGTCCAAGATGGAATGAAGAAGCAGGAAGTGTCTTCTTGCTCACTGAGAGAGACTCCATGGTGGTTGGGACAAGCAGCAACTGACCATAGGAGACATCAGTTTACCAGAGATCCTGAAGGAAGACCGTCACCTACTTGTGGGAGATTTTGGTAGAGACTATTAATTCCAACCTGAGTTGCAAGTCAACTAGGGCTGGTCAGATCCCAGAATCTACCCACCTGGAAGAGTACAGTAGGTGGTCCTGGAGGAGCAGAAATACCACTAGAGTGAGGCTGAACACTACTGTGAGGATATCCACTTCAATCCTGCTTTTCTCTGGGCCCTGTCTTGCTTAGGTCTCAGTTAGTGTAGATAAGTCCCTTCCCTGACGCTGGGTTTGCCCTTAGTCTGAAGAGTGTAGTTACCCCTATTCCCATCCTTTATCTTAATTGTCCCTGATTAAATGTGTTATAAAACTCTTGCCTTTACTTTGCTGGATTCCATAGGCCTAGTCTAGATACTGCAGTGTGGCAGTTGGGCCTAATGCCACTTCAGTAACAGTTACCTCCTAGTAGTTAAACCTGGTCTCTCTACCTTGTTTGGTCCTGTCATTTGTCATTCCTGTCACCCCCACACCCTTCTGGACCCACATTTTAATATTTAAGGCACCTTCTCTGATTTTTCTCCCTTACAAGTAATAGTTCTGGCACATAAGTGCTCAACATATGCTTACTGATTGAAATCAATAGAAAAACTGAATAAATCAATGAATTCAATAATAAATAAAATTCTCAGTCTGGTAATCTGGTGATTTGTTTTTTCTGCCCAAAATATCAGGAAATAAAATAAAACAACATTAAACTTAAATGGAAAATGGCTTAAATTTTTTTCATACTGAGAACTATAAAATGGAAATTGCAAGTATAATCTAAGAATCATTTTGTTACCAGAAAAATCCAAGAATACCTAACTTTTCAGAAATTCACCAAATTTTCTAAAATCAAGAAAATCAAAGGATAAACTACAGATTAGCAGAATTCATCAGAGAAGCTCATAAAGAAATATCAAGTCCAATTTGTCTGGATACAACATTATCAAACTTCAGAGTCAAGTCAATAAAGAAAGGATGTCACAAATCACTTTCTGTTGCCAAGATTTTTTTATGTGCTTACCATGTGTCAGACACAGAACACTAAGTGCTAAGTATACAAAGAAAAATCAAATATAGTCTCTATACTTAAGGAGCTTACATATAAATGGAGAAGACAGCATAAATTGGCATATAAAAGATACATATAGAGTAGCTGAAAGGCATAAGCAGCTTCAGGGGACCTGCCAGAAGTATTGTTTGAGATGAGTCTTGAACAAGCTAGAGTTGTTTGTAAAGAGGTGGATGTGAAGAGGGAGAAGATTCTACGTATTGAAGACAGCCAGGGGAAAGGCACCAATCTGACAGATAAAAGTGTTATGTGTAAGGAACAGCAAGGAAGCCAGGGCCACTAGTCCTCAAGTATTCAAAGGAAAGGTATGGAAAGTATTCAAAGAAAAGAATAAAGGGCCAAATTGTAAAAAGCTTTAAATGTTAAAGAGAGGAATTCATATTTGATCCTGGAGGTAAGAGAAAGCTGTTGGAATTTAATGAATAGGGAGGGATTGACATGGTCAAACCTACCTTTTAGGAAAATTCCTTTGGCAAACTAAGAGCCAAGATGGTGGAGTAGAGGAAGCACAACAATCGGACTCTCTCAACCTTCCTCTCCAAACAACTTTAAAAATAACACCTTCAAAATGAATTCTGGACTGGCAGAGCCAACAAAAGGTCAGGATGAGACATTTTTCCTGCTTAAGATAATTTATGAAGTTGGCAAGACCATGTGAAACCAATACCAGCTTTTGTCCTTAGAGACATTGATTGAAGGCAGCAGCAATAGCTTTAGGAGCCCTCAGCCTAGAGATAGTAAGGAAATAAATAGCAAGTGGTCAAAAAGAGATTATTTGGAACTCTTATGCTAGTACTAGGTGTGCAGAATAAGGTGCTATTGAGCAATTCCATTAACTATATCCAGGACACATTTCCAGGTGGGATAGGAGCATTTTTATTATAAGAGACCAAGAGCCTTGAGGAGAATTTCATTGAAATTTATTTCCCCAAATACACTGGTAATAATCTATAACAGACCGTTTACAGCCTGGGGGTCAGGGGTAAGGGGGTGAAAGGAGAGGATCTGGATTGCAAAATGTCAGGAAATGATCATAAAAAAATTATTTCTCCCTGTAATTGAAAAAAGATGAAAAAGATTCCTAAAAAGAGTTAAAAAATTTTTTTTAAATCAAATGTGAGTGGCTGAAGAAAAATTGGGGAGGGCAGATAAAAATGATACAAGAAAATTATGAACAGACAATTGGCAAATATCTTGGTAAATAAGGCACAAAAAGGTGGTAAAGAATCAGAAACTGAGGGTATGTGCATCAATTGGTAATGGCTGAATAAACTATGGTAATATGTTGGTAATGGCATACTATTGCGTTATAAGAAATGATAAGCAGGAGGGTCTCAGAAAAAGCTGGAAAGATCTACATGAACTGATGCAGAGTGAAATAAGCATAACTAGTACAACATTATACACAAAATAGCAATATTGTATGATGATCAACTGTAAAAATTTTGGCTACTCTCAGCAATACAATGATCTGGAACAATTGTGAAGGACTTAAGACAAGGAATGCTATCCACCTATCCACCTCCAGATCCAACTCTAAAGGAAGAATTGTTGGAGTCGGATGGATACAGATCAAAGCATACTATCTTTCATATTAGTAGATTTACAGTTTTATTTTGGGGTTTTGGTTTTGTATGAGTGTGCTCTTAAAATAATAACCAATACTGAAGTGTGTTTTGCATGATAATACATGTAGGGGCTCAGATTAAATTGCTTACCATCTCTAATCTCATAATTCTGGAAAACATTATGTTGAAAATTATTATTACATGTAATTGGGAAAATAAAATATTTTTGAATTTTAAAAAAGAGGCACAAAAAGTCCTGAAGAAAATAACACCTTAAAAAGCAGAATGGGCTACACTGGAAGAAAGCTACACAATTCTATGGATAAAAGTAACTCCTTAAAAAGCAGAATTGACCAAATGGAAAGCGTTACAAAAGCTCACTAAAGAAAATAATTCCTTAAAAATTAGAATTGAGCAAGTGGAAGCTAAAGAAACCTTAAGAAACAACAAAGCAGACAAAAGAATGAAAAAAGTGAAGAAAATACAAAATATTTCATCAGAAAAACAACTGATCTGGAAAAGAGATCATGGAGATATAATTTAAGAATTATTGGCAGCTAGGGTATGTCCTTCAATTGGGGAATGGCTGAACAAATTGTGGTATCTGCTGGTGATGGAATACTATTGTGCTCAAAGGAATAATAAACTGGAGGCATTCCATGTGAACTGGAAAGACCTCCAGGAATTGATGCAGAGTGAAAGGAGCAGAGCCAGAAGAAGAGTACACAGAGACCAATACACTGTGGTAAAATAGAATGTAATGGACTTCTGTACTGGCAGCAATGCAATTACCCAGGACAATTCTAAGGGACTTATGGTAAAGAACGCTACCCACATTCAGAGGAAGAACTGCAGGAGTGGAAACACAGAAGAAAAACAACTGCTTGAACACCCGGGTTGAGGCGGACATGATTGGGGATGTAGACTCAAAACTACCACACCAATGCAACTATCAACAATTTGGAAATAGGTCTTGATCAATGACATATGTTAAAACCAGTGGAAATGTGCATCGGCATTGGGGGGGAGGGTGGAGGTCGGGGAGTGAAGGGGAAAGTAAGAGCATGAATCATGTAACTTTTCTAAAAAATAAATATTATTAAATGTCTAAATAAATAAATAAATGTGCTTCTCAGGAAAAAAAAAAAAGAATTATTGGCAGCTGAGAATAAGATGGTTTGAAGCTGTGAGAAGCTTGAGCAAAAAGATCCAAGGTACAGACTAGGGCAAGAGTTGATAAGGACCTCAACATGGATTGTGACTGTATGAATGAAGAGAAAAAATGTATTTGAGAAATGCTGCAGAAAAAGAAGATTAAAAGATCTGGCAATTCACTGAGTATGTGAGGTAAGAGTGAAGAGCTGAGGATGACATTAAGGATATGAAGCTGGGTGACTTGAAGACAAGTGATGGCCTCAAAAGTAATAGGGAAGTTCAGAAGAGGTTTATGTAAGGCTCCCCTTACTCCCAATCAGTGAATGAGCAAGTATTTATTAAGTACCTGATATATATATATATATGTCAGGAATTGTGCTAGGCATTTGAGAAACAAGTATAAAGAATGAAACAATCCTTCCTTATATGGACCTTGCATGGAATTCTGCCTCAGATAGGTTGGGGGAAAAAATCACCTATCAGGGTACCACATTTCAAATATTGCAGGATCTTCTATATCCCATGTACAAACAGAACTAGAAAATAAGTTTCAAAAAGTCAAGGCAATTCGGACATCAAAAAATCTCCTAATCTAGTTAAATTTGTAATAATAAAGGGATTTACTTCCAAGATTAAAAAAAAAAAAGAAAAAAGAAAACTTGGCTGGAGACGTTTATTTTCAAATCCGTCCAGAAATAAAATTTGATAATTATTCATTAGTCCCGAACAGCTAGAGGAATTTTGCATATAAATCAATAAGAAATCTAAGGTCAAACTCTAATTAATTCATAGAAAAGGATCCATGTAAATATCTCATCTGAATTGCCTAAAGTTCTAAAAGGACTCCACCAAACTCCTATGGACAATGAAAATCTATCAAAACACTTTCCTCAATGATTGCTAAACTCTCCCCTAGTCATACCCTCCCTATCAGAGTGATTGTACACCCCTAACCACCAGCAGTTATCTCTCAAACCTCATTCCCATTCTCCACTGCCCCAATCCCTTATCCTCATTCCCCTCCACCCTAATCCCCCTAATCTTAAATCTTTGGTTTCCTTCTCCTTCCACCTTCTGCTACTGTGATCTGTCTTACTCCTGATAACCCCGTCTCCTTGTCCTCCCTTTCTAGTACTAGCTGTACTCATATTCATTTTCCAGCTCACTGATAGAAGTGGGAGTCAGAATGATTTAAATGTTTTTCCCCCTCACCAACTCCTGTCCTCATGAGGAGTTTCAATATACATAATGATGATTCCCCAAATACTTCAACCACACATTTAACATGACTGACTTCTCCAGACTCTTCAACCATACAGAAAAGGGTTATGCCCTGGATGTTGCCATCACCCAGAAATGCTCCACACTTCCAATGTTCACGAACTCTGAAATTCTCTCATCTAATAATAATCTATTGTCATTCCACTTCTCCCTTTGCCTTGCAACTCCAAAATTTGTGCTTCATCCTCAATGTTTATGACTTCCCCTCCCTCAACCTCTCAGTTCTCTCTTAGGCTAGCAGCCCTGCACTAGTTATACTTTCTTCCTTTCTCCATCTTGACCCTTTGATGAACCACCTCAGCTCTATCCTGTCCTCGAATATTGTCTTATCCTATTGCCAATCTTGCTGTGCCAACCCTCAGACTTACAGCTCTCCCTCCTATTCACTGTTGCTTAATAAAGCTGGAGAAAAACACAAAAGCATACTGCCTGAGGGGCAGCTGGGTGGCTAAGTGGACTGAGAGCCAGACTAGAGGCTGACTAGTTCTGGGTTCAAATCTGGCCTCAGACACTTCCTAGCTGTGTGACCCTGGGCAAGTCACTTAAACCCCATTGCCTAGCTCTTACCACTCTTCTGCCTTGGAACCAATGCACAGTATTGATTCCAAGACAGAAGGTAAGGGTTTTAAAAAAAGCATACTGCCTGGGTCCATTAGAAATTTATGTTATATAACTTCAATTACGTTTTCACTGCTGCATGCCTTTTATGTTTTCCCAATTAATCCATTATCTCATTCATCAGTGACTTTTCCAAACTTTCCCATTTCTCTTCAAATGTCCAGCTCCTCTCCCCTTACCCTCTCAAATGAAAGCCTTGTTTTATACTTACGGGAAAACTGAGGCCTTCTGTCAAGAGCTCTCTTTTCTCCCCTACTGCTCATCTCATGTCACCCAAATGCCTTCCTGCACTATCTCCTCCTTTTCTCTGTCTCACATAAACATCTCTCCTTGCCAAGGAAACTCTTCTGTACAAGTGACTCCCTTCTATCTTGTCTTCTGTAACATACTTCCCCCCCTTCTCTCATCTTCACTTTCTTCCTGTCTACTAGCTGCTTTCTTGCTGCTTACAAACATATCAATGTCTCCTACATCTTCAAATAACCTTCATTTGATCCATTCATCCCTACTAGCTATCATTCTCCTTCTCTCCCCCCTGTTCTAACTAAACTCCTTGAGAAGGTCATCTATGATGTGTCCCTATTTCCTGTCTTGTCCTTTTCTAACTCTTCACCCTGGCTTCCATTCTCAACATTTAACTGAAACCACTCTCTCCAAACTTACTAATGATCTCTTAATTGCCAGATCCAAAAGCCTTTTTTCCAATTCTCTTTCTCCTTACCTTCTCTGCAACCTGACACTGTTGATCACCTCTTCTCCTTGATACTCACTTCTCTCTGGTTTGGGGGATTCTGCTCTGTTGATGTCTGACCACTACTTTGTCTCCTTTGCTGGACTTCAGTCAGGTGGTGTCCACTAACTATGGATATCTAACTATATACTAACATCTCGAACTGGATGTCCAGTACACATCTTAAACTCAGCACATCCTAATTGAAGTACCTTTCTTTTCTTCCCTCTCCCCAACCCAAACCTCCTTTCTTCTAGACTTCCTTGTAATGTTGAGGGAACCTTCATCCCAGCTTACAATTTAGTTGTCAGACTCAGCTCCATACTCTCTTTCCCCTCCCATATCCAATCTGTCACCATGTCCCACTGATTTTACCTTCATAATATATCTCCTACATGCTCCTTTCTCTCCTGTGATCTGCCATCTCATGCCTGAACTACTGCTAAAATCTGCCAGTTGCTAAAATTCCTGCCTCTGGTCTATTCCCACTTAACTACTGGTAATCTTCCCAAATAAAACACAGGTCTGTTCATGTTATCCCCTCATTCAATGAACTTCAATACCTCTCTAGACTCAACAGCTCCAAGATCAGATGGCTGTTAAAACTCTTCACAGTCTGGTTCCTTGTTACCTTTTTATTCTTATACCTCACTCCCCTCTTATACTCTATTATGATTTAAGCACACTAGTTTCCTTTTTTTCCTAGGGATTTTAAGTCTGAAGAATAGAAGACTTAAGGGAGTGGAAGGATGACCATTGTCACTGAGTCTTGAAGGGCTGACATAAGGAAAGACAACTAAACATTCCATTTGCCCCTATGGGAGAAAACAGAGTAATGGGTGTAATGCAATGTGGCTAACAGAAACTTTTTGCTTTGACTTTTTGGCTTTGGTCTAATTGCTTCAGCCTTGGCCTGTGCTTATTTTGTTTTGGGGAAATTTGGATTTATCTCATTTCTCTGGACCTCTCCCTGATCTCCCATCTCCATCCCTCCCCTTCCCTGATTTTCCTTTGGGTTCTGGTTGGGAGGGCTTGATGATTGAACATTGTGGGTTTTAGTTTCTTTAGATAATTGGAGTATCCTCAAGTAAGTATCCCTAGGTTTGATAAAGACTTTATTTAAAAGGCAGTCAATCTTCCTGACTGGGAGAGCTGGTTTCTCTCTGTCTAAACCTCTCTGCGACCCATCCCCCACCCTCACCCCTTTCCCTAGCAGCAGTTAGAAAATCCTGAACCCCTCCCCCTTCTGATTGACCCTGGTATTAATAAATCCTCTTGTTACCTGTTCAAACCCTGTGGTAAGTCATTGTGTCGAAAATTAAGACAAGGGCCAAAAGGAAAGAATCATTTTCCTTTATTTCTTGAGACAACTGGGGCATCCATCTTGGCAGGAAGTACCCACCTTCAAGACTTCCTCCAGCCATCAGTTTCACTGGCAGGGAGGGGCCCTCTCGATCCCTCCTTCAGGAGACTTTGAAACTAACAAGAGAAACCCTCCAGTCAAGCCTAAACGTTTATTACTGGCCCTAATTTCCTCCCTGGATCCTCTGTCTCAAGCCTCTGGGAATAAACTTGAGCTGCCTCTCTTACATACCCCATTTCCTTTATCTCCTACATACCTTCCCATACCTTCATTCCTCCTCCTATCACCTTATAATCCCTTATTCCCTTTTATCCTTCCTCAGACCCACCTACTCAGCTTATTTACTATTCTTTTTTGATAACATGGGCCACACTTAGGCTTCAAGTAAAGAAAAATTTCTTACTAATCATTTACCTAAAAGTGAAATAGGATTTCTCGAAACCCCCTCATTTGAAATCTTCAAATAAAGCCTAAATAACCATTATTTTGGCATAGTCTAGGGCAATGATGGGCAAAAACTATGGCCCCCTGAAATGTTCTATCCGGCAGTACAACATTATTCCTAATCTGAGGAATACAATGAATAGGATACAATACAATGAAACTTTGAAAGAGTTACCTTAGAAATAGATTGACAGATGAACATTTCCTTTCCTTTGGCCTCCTCTTTAAAAAGTTTGCCCATCACTGGTCTAGGGCAATGATGGTGAACCTATGGCATGGTTGCCAAAGATGGCACAGAGAGCGCTCTCTGTGGGCACCCTCCCCCACCCAAGGTCAATTACTAGAAAGGCAGAGGGACTCAGGTGGAGCTGCCCCTCTCCCCATCTCTACCATGCCTGATGACATTTTTTCACATTGCCTGCCCCGCTGCCCAGTAGCCCTATGGGAGCACACAGCAGGTAAGATGAGCAGCTCACAGGCAGCAGAGCTGGAGGGGAGCAGAGTGCTCAGACCACTCTCCTCCCCCTCTCTACACTCACTGAGGACATTCCTCACTTCACCCGCCCCTCCACCCAACATCCCAATGGGAGCTCTTCCTCCCTCCCCAATGTGGGGTAAGGTGGGGCAGGGTGCACCCAACACTTGGTAGGGGGGAGGGTCATGTCACTCAGTCTCTGGGGGAGTGGTGTGGGAGCAGGGCCTGGCACTCCCATCTCTAAAAGGTTCCCCATCACTGGTCTAGGGGGGGGATTCTTCTTCAGAAATATGACCAAAGCACTTATTTATGGTCTACTTGCTGTCACATTGTTCTTTTAACAACCATGGACACATGACAGAGGACATAAGAAAACACTCCAACAACAAAGCTTTGACTCAATTAACAAATCCCCAGCAATAAAATTATTCTGAATGATAACTAAAGGCTACAAATAGAAATGGGGAGAGTTGAAAAAGATCTCTAAACAAAATTTAATTTTATTTTTAAGTAGAAGGAAGACAAAAAGGGAAATTTCTTGATTATGGTCATCATGAATATAAAATGAGCAAGAGCAAAGCCAGTCAGTCAGAACATATGCATTTATTAATTGCTTTCTATATGCCAGGAACTATGCCTAATTGGCTGGATAGTCTAAGTTGGTATGGAAGGTTTTAAAAACCAAATATGTCTCCCAGGAATTAGAATCTGCTATTAGTAAGAGGAGCCCTTAGCATGCTAATAAATTCCTTTACTTTCAGTCTGGCCTCCTATCTTTTTACCCAGTCATAAGACTACCATCTGGCTGTGACTAATATGCCTCTTTTATTAGAGAATTCCTTGATTAATAGATGAAAGGTAATATGGGAGGAGAAAGGAAAAGAGAATAGCAATGTTAAAAGTGATCCTTCTGGGGGGCAGCTGGGTAGCTCAGTGGATTGAGAGCCAGGCCTAGAGATGGGAGGTCCTAGGTTCAAATCCGGCCTCAGACACTTCCCAGCTGTGTGACCCTGGGCAAGTCACTTGACCCCCATTTGACCCCCATATTGCCTACCCTTACCACTCTTCCACCTATAAGTCAATACACAGAAGTTAAGGGTTTAAAATTAAAAAAAAAAAAGTGATCCTTCTCCCTTCTGGGTACTTCCATAGAGGCCTCCTGGTTGTTTCTTATATACAACACTCCAACAGATCTCTTGTCCCAGACTGTTCCTCTTACCTAGAATGTTTTTTCTCCTTACTTCAGACTTCTGAAATCCCCTTTTATCTTCAAAACTCAGTTCAAGCACCAGATTCTCAATGAAGCTTTTCATGATCTCTCCAGCTGATAATCAAAAGTCAGTAAATATTGATTATATACCTACTAAGTGCCAGAATCTTGCATAGCACTGAGGATATAAATTAAAAAAAAAGAAGATAGTCATGGCCCTCAGCATATTTGGGGGAAAGACAATACAAAAGCTGAATTGAAATCAGCATGGCTGAGGGTAAATGAAGTTTGCTGGGAAAGTCTGAGCCCTCTAAGAAGGAAGGTCTTTGGAGGAGTTCATTGCTCTGCCTTCCAGTCCTCTAATCAAAGAAGAGAGGCTACTGAAGGTGTCCAAAGAGGTGTTGAATATCCAAGATGATATGATTTCAGATAGTTTATCCTGGAGCAGGCTTGATGTTTCTGGAGTCAAAACCAATATCCTCCCCAAACTACACTGTGTTCGTCTTAATATATTCTGCACATGCTGTCTCCTTTGTTAGAATACAAACCTCTTGAAGTGTAAAAGCCCCAAAGGAGGGGTGGAACCGGCCCAAGAATACTCCAGGTAAGGGCTGGAGGGAAAAGAGTAAAGTCAAAGTTAGGGGTCAGAAGGGCCTCAGTTGCTGATGGCAACCAAGTGCAATTTATTGAATAAAATAATTTTTCTCATGGAAATTCAAGCAACTTTCTCAAAACAAGGTAGCCTTAAGAGATGAGCCTTGAGCGAGGAACTGAAGGTGGGGTTAACCAGGGACAAAACAGGAACTGAGAAAGAGGAGAAGCAGGTACTGATAAAACATGTTTTTCTGTCTGGAAAAAAGGTCTGGGAAAGAAGCCAGGGAAAAGATTATAACCTCTATTAACAACTTTGTTGAGAAATGTGGAAACTGAGGGAATCAGCTATTGTGTTGGTGGGAAATGTGGAAAACTGAGGGATCTCAGGCCTTAGTCAGGTCCTGAACCTACCTAAGATCAGGGCTCAATAGACCTGTGCCTTTTCAGACCCTGAGACTTCAGTCCCTGCCACTGAAGGAACTATTTCACTTTTGCCCTTGTATCTCTAGGTCTTTGCCCAGTGTCTAGCACATAGCAGGAAATGAATAGTTGATCAACTGATTGATGGTGGAGGAGAGGTAAATAGTAAAAAAAGAAGAAAAATCCATTGATTATGAATTGATTAAATCTAGAAACTAGATATCTACTGAAGGTTTGTGTTCTTAAATTTGCAAAGAATGGGGTGAAATGAAAGAAACTTCATAAAAAAATAGGTGAAAGCTGAATAATCTAGGACAGCTAGATGGCACAACTGATAAGAATGCTGGGATTGAATTCAGGAAGATCCATCTTCCTGAATTCATTACTGTACTCAGACCCTTACTAGCTGTGTGATCATCCTGCGCAAGTCGCTGAACCATTTGCCTCAGTTTCCTCATCTGTAAAATGAACTGGAGAAGGAAATGGTAAACTACTCCAGTATCTTTGACAAGAAAACCTCAAACAGGGTCATGAAGTTGAACACAACTAAAAACCAGTGAATAACACAACTGAACTAATCCAGAAACTGGACTAAGGACTATGAATGGAGATCAAGGTAAAAATGTTTAGTAGTCTATAAAGACCAAAATTTGAATTGGATTTAGGGAACTGCTTTCAAAGCAAGTACTGTGTGTATACAAGACTAGGAGATTTATACTACAGGGACATTTTCCTAATGTACAAATTATGGCTGAAAAAGAGAAAATATGAATTTTACAATTATGACTGAATAATGACAGATTGAATTCATCTATACATCTACAAAAAATGAAAACAAATGTCTAAAAAAGCAAGAACCTACAAAATATTGCCTAATTGGAAATGCACCCCCCCAAAAAAAAACACCTATTTACAGCTTTAAAACAAGAGATTAGAAAAGCAGATTTAGGATGAATTTTCTGTTTCCAAAATATCCAAAGTTAAAAGTATGATTTCTAATAGAGATAATTTCAAATTAGAAACCAAGAAAGAGAAGGATGTCAAATAAATTGCAACTAAAAGATCCACTGATGGTAAGTATATGTATAACTGTGCACATGCACACACCAAATTTTAAAAGGAAAATAATGTAATGAATAGCAAAGAGGCCCAAGTCACCAGGGAGGCTTCTGATGGATCTCCTAAACACATGGTTGGTTGTCTATGGAGGGGAAGATGAAAGAAATCTCTCTCCCACCCTCCTCAAGGGATTCCTGATCTTGGACTTTGCTATAATTGCTCTGCCATGAATTAGACTGACCTTCTGCCAGAATGCCTATTCTGAACTGTCTTGTTCTAATACATGTAAGCTCAGATGTATGTCCATTTCTTTCAGGCAATCACAAGACATTTCCTGTGTGAAATTATATGCCTTTATCTAATCATCAAAGTACTTTCCTCCTCTGAAATCGATTCAGGACTTATTCACATTTAGTTTTATACCTTTAATTGATTCATTCAACTGACAAGTTTGAGCTTTCTATGTTACCATTCATTAGAATCCTCTCAAAAATCAACCTTATAGGAGCATCTGGGTAGCCCAGTGGATTGAGAGCCAGGCCAAGACAGGAGGTCCTGGGTTCAAATCTGGTCTCAGACACTTCCTAGCTATGTGATCTTGGGCAAGTCACAACCCCTATTGCCTAGGTCTTGCTATTCTTCTGCCTTAGAACTGTGTTGTTCAGAACTCTGGGGGTCCCATTTAACAGTATTTCACAAACTTCCTGTGGACATGTGAGGGACTTTGAAACTACATTTCCCGTGATCCAATGGGTTTCCGGTTTCTGATGTGATAACGTCAGACAACAGGAACCAACATATAGCGCAGGTTAAATTTGGAGGTCAGGCTTGAGATGATCTCTTTGGCTACGTAGACAAGATGGGGACTGGCGGCAATTTGAATTTTTACAGGCGTGTGGTCTAATTTATTTTTACCATCATGGCTTTAATTAAAATATTAATTTCCTTCATAATATCAGCCCTTATCATTTTTAATCCTTACAGAACCAATACACAGTAGTGATTCTAAGATGCAAAGTAAGGATTAAATATATATCGTTTAAATGGAATTAGTTCACCCTCATTCATTCTTTAGACTTAGCCACCAGGAATAATGTCACCCCACCGAACTCAGAATTAAGTGGGGAGGGGGGAGGTCTGTGACCCACATGTGATAGTAAGTGATAAATCAAAAGCAAGGGACTGCCCCTTGGGCAGTCCAAAACAAGATTGAGGCTGCCATTTGTCCACATAAAACGGAGGTGGACACAGGAAGTGATGGAAACTGCTACCTTTTAAATATGATGGTAACCTTCTGTGAGGGGGCTTTGCCTTTTGAACTTAGTGTTGGAGGAGCTTGAGTGAGACCTCAGACTGCTTTCCTTTGAATTATCACATGGGTAAGTTAGGCTGACTCTCTTTCTTTCCCTTGGCATCTCTGGAGGCCCTATCCTCAAAGAGGCCTCTGATCTTAGAGAAGGCCTTGTGGCTAGAAGCCTTGTTTAATTAACCTCTGTGCCCCCTCTGCTGGGGTCTCTGAAGCCCTACCTGATTCGGGCCTCTGGTCCAGGCCAGAGTTTCTCTCTCTCATTTTCCCTACCTTCAACCTTCCTAATTGTAAAAAAAAAAAAAAAACACCATAAAAGTCATCCTGACTTGGGTCTGTTATTTTGGAATCGAGTAATCGATTCCTGGTGACCAAACTTTTAAATATCCAGTCCATTTTCTTCCCATTTTCCCCTTTTACTCTCTCTCTCTCTCTCTCTCTCTCTCTCTCTCTCTCTCTCTTTCTCTTCCT
>NC_058130.1:777847001-777864491 GCF_016433145.1 Gracilinanus agilis | reverse complement strand
AAAAAAAAAAAAAAACACCATAAAAGTCATCCTGACTTGGGTCTGTTATTTTGGAATCGAGTAATCGATTCCTGGTGACCAAACTTTTAAATATCCAGTCCATTTTCTTCCCATTTTCCCCTTTTACTCTCTCTCTCTCTCTCTCTCTCTCTATATATATATATATATATATATATATATATATATATATATATATATATAGACACACACATATAAAATAAATAAAATAATCTACTTTACAACATTTCTTAAGCATAGTTCATTAACTGGAACAATACAAGTTATTTGTGGCCACTAGGTGTCTCTCCACTTCTTCAACAACTGTAGAGTTCCAAGAGTTGCAACCACAGCATTAGCAGAATGTGTGTGTAGTAGGGACAATAACATAAAGGGAAAAAAAACCAGAGAAAAAATTTAGAACTCTGATCAATGATCTGTCCAATTTTGACTGCAGAGAACTTAACACAAGATTCCTACCTGTCTATAGGGAAAAATGGAGTGAACAACAGGTGAGCAATTAAGCATAGTGTATTCATTTGTTTCGCATAATAGCGCTTGTTATAAAGGGATCAGAGGGTCACAGGTCTATGCTCAAAGGGCTATAAAAGAATGCCTGCCCTTTGATCCAGCCATACCACTGTTGGGTTTGTACCTCAAAGAGATCATAAACAGACTTGTACGAAAATATTTATAGCTGCGCTTTTTGTAGTGGCAAAGAACTGGAAAAGGAGGGTTTGCCCTTCAATTGGGAATGGCTGAATAAACTGTAGTATATGCTGGTGATGGAATACTATTGTGCTAAAAGGAATAATAACTGGAGGAGTTCCAGGTGAACTGGAAAGACCTCCAGGAACTGATGCAGAGTGAAAGGAGCAGAGCCAGAAGAACATTGTACACAGAGACTGATACACTGTGGTAAAATCGAATGTAATGGACTTCTGTACCAGCAGCAATGCAATGACACAAGACAGCTATGAGGGATTTATGGAAAAGATGCTACCCACATTCAGAGGAAGATCTGCAGGAGAGGAAACATAGAAGATAAACAATTGCTTGAATGCATGGGCTGAGGAAGACATGATTGGGGATGTGGACTCGAAATGACCACACCAATGCAACTAACAACAATATGGAAATAGGCCCTGAACAAGGACACATGTTACAACCAGTAGAAATGTGCGTCGGCCATGGGTGGGGGGAGAGCAGGGGGTGAAGGGGAAAGTAGGGGCATAAAGTATGTAAACAGGCTAAAAATGAATATTAATAAATGTTTAAAAAAAACAAAAACAAAAACAAAAAACACTTTTTAAAGACAATACTGATTACTGCAATGACCAAGCAACAATCCACAAGCAATTAGAGATGCTGGATTCAAGGTATAGAATAAGAGATCTCTGCTACCTATTGCTAATAAGTGGATCTGTTGGATCATGACTATGCCAACTTGTTACAAGGGAGGATTGGATACTGTTTTGGGGGAGGAAAAAGTAGGGAATTAGAAGAAATAGAAAGGCTAATGATAGGGATGACAAGAAATGAATAAAATGAAAGAGTAACACTAGAACATTTCAAAAAGGGGGTTCAGAGGGCAACATAGACAGGAGAAACTTTGGAACTAATAATGAACTGAGTATATATTCACAAATTGTGGGTAAAAAGATTTTCTACCCAATGCTTTCTTAAAATTCTTTGTATAAGGAAATGTTCATATTTATTGGTACTTAAATTCAGGAATAACAAAAATTTTAATTTTTAAAAACAATACTGGTGTCAAAAGGATGAGTTTTTACATTAGGAAGCAACTTCCTAAATGAGATTCAGCTTCTTTTTTCCTTTTGTGTATGTATCTATTTTGTTCTGGTACTATTATCTCATCAGTGTAGGAAATGCAAGATAATGAAACTCAAATGAAACAATGAATCTTCTGTAGTTCAATCTTAGAGAGTTATATATTGAACTGAGGTAGTAAGCACCTTGCTCCGGGTCACACAGTATACTACTCTTTCAGTTACTAGACCATGTGCTAATCACTGGGGGTACAAAAAAAATGGTACAAGGCAGGTTCTGCTCTCAATAAGTTCACAATCTAATTGGGAAGATGACATGCAATCAACTATGTAAAAACAAAGTACAGGCCGTATAAACTGGAGGTAACTGCAGAGGGAAGGTGCTGTTATTAAGGGAAGGTTCTTGAATAAGGTAAGATTTTTGCTAGAACTTAACAGAAGCCAGGGGAGCCAGGAGAGGGAGCTGAGGATGGAGAGAATTTGGGGCATATGGAACAGTAAGTGAAAATGTCCTAAGTGCAGAGATAGAATATATAGTCTGAAATACAAACAGGAAGCCAGCTGTTATCACAGAGAATGGGGTAAGAAGATTGGAAAGGCAAAAAGGGTCCAAATTATGGAAATCATGAAAAGCCAAAGTGGATTTTTCTATTTGATCCTGGAAGAAACTACTACTGGAGTTGACTGAATAGGGGTTTGACATGATCAGACCTACATTAGGAAGATTCATCTGATAGTTTTGGGGAAGATGGAATGGAGTGGGGAGAGAAATTCAGGGAGGAATGTCAATAAGCAGGCAGTTGCAACAGTCCAGCCATGAAAGGTTAGGAGCCTACATCAGGGTGGTGGACATTTCAGAGGACATAAGGGGATATATTTGAGAAATGTTAGTTAAATAAAATTAGCAGGCTTTGGCAACAGATTGGGTATAGGAGGTAAGAAGGAAGGATAATTCTTAAATTGACAATTTGAGTGACTGGGAGGATGGTGGTAACCTGCACAGTAATAGGGAAATAATAGTAGAGTTCATGATAAGAAATATCACATATGAAAAATTCAGGGGCAGCTGGGTAGCTCAGTGGATTGAGAGCCAGGCCTAGAGACAGGAGGTCCTAGGTTCAAATCCGGCCTTAGACACTTCCCAGCTGTGTGACCCTGGGCAAGTCACTTGACCCCCATTGCCTACCCTTACCAATCTTCCACCTATAAGTCAATACACAGAAGTTAAGGGTTTAAAATTTAAAAAAAAAAATTCAGTGTAATATGGATGGCAGAGGAGGAGAAGGAGGAAGAGGAAAAGAAGGAAGAAAGGGAAGAGGAATAAAAACTAGTAGTACCATTACAAGTAGTAGTAGTATCTTTCTCCTCACGTGAAAATTACTTTTTACTTACTTTGCATATCTATTTGCCTCTGTTTATATATTTATATTTATATTTGCTGTTTCCCCAATAGACTGCAAGCTCCCAGAAAGCAGTGGACTTTTTCCCTAAATGTCTTTGGGCTCTCAGACCTTAGCAACATACCTAACACACAAAGCCCTAAATTAGATAAGCTATTTCTCAAGACTCTAAGCTAAGTGTTAGTAATCTTAATACAAGCAAAGAGAAAGCCAGGTCCTGACCCCAAGAAGCTGACAGTTATATGAGGAAGGAGAATGTTTAAAAGGGAGTTGGCAGAGGGAAGGTCCCCAGGAGACAGCCATGTGGAAAGGAAGTTGCAGGGAGCCAGGAACTAAGCCTAGTTAGAAGTAAACAGGACTTGCTAAGCTGTTTGGTACTATATAAAACACAGTCAGGGAGGCCAGAAGGACCAAGAAAACAAGGAGGATGTGGCTGTATGATTACAGCCAATCTATTTGTTTCCTGGAGTGAGCTGAATAATCAGTAATAACTCATATAGAGTAATCTAATGCCCAAGCACTTTAAAAATTATACAATTTTATCCTCACAATAACTCTGGGCAGCTGGTGCTATTATTATCTCTATTTTGCAGATAAAACTAAGGCTCAGAGGAGCTATGTGACTTGCCTAGAATCAATCACTAGTAATCATCAGAAGTTATATCTGAATTTGGGTCTTCCTGACTCCAAGTCTAGTCTCTATGCAGAGAGCCACCAGACACTAATCACATGCATAATCACTTATAAACTTTTTTGTTTGTTGGTTGGTTTCTGCATACATGTTTTTATTCTTTATCTTTTGTTCTTTTTCACCTATTTTAACATGATGCTCATCAATGGAAGTCAAAATAAAAAGCATTTTTAAAAATGATACATAGGGGGCAGCTAAGTGGCTCAGTGGATAGAGTCAGGCCTAGAGAAAGGAGGTCCTGGGTTCAAATGCAGCCTCAGACACTTCCTAGTTGTTGACCCTGGGCAAGTCCCTTAACCCCTAATGCCTAGCCCTTACCACTCTTCTGCCTTAGAAACAATATACAGTTTTGATTCTACAACACAAGGAAATTTTTTTTACAAAAAATAACACAGATTACATACACTTCTGTTAAACAATAAAAATAGAAAGATGATAAAATAGGGTTACATAAACTTATTTTCAACAATACAAACTCCTTAAAAGTCTAGCATTTAAGGCTCTCACCAGTCTTATTTCATAATACATGTTCCTCTCCTTCACCAACTCTCTGATAAATTCAAAGTAGACTATCATTGGTTAAGGTTCCAGCTCTTGGTAGCAGCAACTTCTACTCCTTAAAGGTCTCCAAAGGACTTCCAGTTTCTGGATCTAATGTGATCTTCCAAGTAGGTTGAGGGGAAAGAGCCATGGGTCCTGTATTCTAGATATGCAGAAGACAGAACTAGATCCACACATTCCTACATAGATTCTAAAGAATAAGCCAGTGTATATAAAACAGCAATTTTCAAAAGATGCTGGCTTTTATGGAAAGACAGTTGAAGTACTTTTGTAAGATGTTCCACAGGAACCTGATTTTACAGAATATGGTAAATGTGATGGAAAATTTAAAAGCCAACAAGGAAAGATGAACTGGATAGAGGGAATTTTAAGGAAATCTTTTCCCCAAGAGAGTGGTTTCAGAAAGATGACTAAAACTCATGAAAAAAAAATTCAGCAGGAAGATTCCAGGAATGCAATCAATCTGAGAAGAATTTTGGTCAAAATTTAAATCATACCACTCATCAAAAAATTCTTACAAAAGAGAGAAATCATAAATGTGCTACCTGTGACAAAAGTTTCAAATACAACTGTGACCTTATTCGACATCGGAGAATTCACACTGAAGAGGAACCCTTTATTTGTGATGAATGTGGAAAAGGTTTAAGTTGAAGCTCATTACTTATTCAACATGAGAGAACTTGCACAGGAAAAAAAAACCTTATAGATGCAATGAATGTTAGAAAGCTTATCAAAGCTCACATCTTATTCAATATCAGAGAACTCATACTGGAAAGAAAGCTTATAAATATACTGAATGTGGTAAAACCTTCATTCAGAGCTCACAGCTTATTCAACATCAGAGAATTCATATTAGAGAGAAACCCTACGGATATGATGAATATGGGAGAGATTTCAGTCAAATTTCACAATTTATTTTACATCAGAGAACTCGCACAGGCGAGAAGCCCTATGCATGTATGGAACATGAGAAGTGCTTCAGCTATAGCTCACATCTAGCTCAACATCAGAGAATACATAATGGAGAGAAACCTTTTGAATGTAATGAACATGGAAAAAGCTTTTTGTCTGAACTCAGAGCTTATGCAACATCAGAGAACTCATACAAAAGAAGAAAAACTCAATGTAGTGAATGTAGCAGAGCCTTCAGTTAGAATTCACACCTTATTCAGCATCAGAGAATCCACACAAGAAAGACATTCTATGGGTATGTTCAGTGTGGGAAAGCCTTCAGTCAAAGCTCCAATAATATTCAGCACCAGACAACTCACATTAGAGAGAAATCCTTTGTATGTCAACAGTGTGGAAAAGCCTTTATTCACAGTTCACAACTCAAAAAGCATCAGAAAATGCACACAAAATAATTGTCCCTGGAGAAGAAACTATAAATGTAATTTTAGAAATTCCGTCAATATTCTGCCTCTGTCCAACATGAAATAATTCATGTAATCATTGGCAAGTCACTTAAATTCTAATTTCCTTGTGTGTAAAGTGGGGCTATTAATAATTGAATTACTGACCTCAGAGAGTAGTGAGGAAAGCACTTCACAAACCTTAAAATATTTTATCAATGTATGTTCTATGGAAAAGAAAGTGAATATAACAGATGTGGTTAAGTCCTTCAATGTCTGTTCAGCCTTTATTCAATAACAGAGCATATACATCAGAGAGCTCTTCATGGAATGCAATGAATGCAGGGAAAGCATCAGTCAATACTAGTTAATTAGGACTGTAAAACATAAGATCATATATTTAGTGCTGGAAGAGATCTCAGAAGCCTCTAAAAAGAGCCAAGATAGAAAAGGAAAGTTTAAAAAAAAAAAGGAAAAGTTAAGACAGAAAAGGAAACTAAGGTCCAAAGAGATTATTTGCTTGGGATCATATGGGTAGCAAAAGATAGCTATGATTTGAACCCAGATTTTCTTGACCCCTAATCCAGCATCACTGTATAGAGCAGTGATTCCCAAAGTGGGCGCCACCACCCCCTGGTGGGTGCTGGAGCGATCCATAGGGGCGGTAATGGCCACAGGGGCGGTGAATAACTGTAAGGGGGCGGTAATAGTATGTGACGGGGTGCTAAGTAATATTTTTTTCTGGAAAGGGGGCGGTAGGCCAAAAAAGTTTGGGAACAACTGGTATAGAGTATTCAAGACCCTGATTTTACAATGAAGACACTAAGCCTCTGAGAGATGAAAGGAGTTGTTCCAAAATAAATATAGGATCATAGATTTAGAGTTGAGAGGGATCTTAGAACCTATCTAATCCAACTGCTCATTATAAATAAGGAACTTTAACCCAAAGCTATGTATAATGTATGCATAAGGATCCTCACCCAATAACAAACTGAACCTCTAGAATATTTCCTAGACCATTGTTATATTGAATCTCTGGGAGCAGAGAGTCTCATCCTTGATTGATGGGTGAGGTCCGTTGGATCTTGGAATGTTCCCAGAGGCCATGAGGATGGGGAAAGCAGTTGGCCCAGAGCAGTATAAATACCCTGGCAGCCCTGACTTTTGGTTCCTTTCCTTTCCTTGGACTTGAGATCTGTGGATCCTGGTCTTGGGTTGGTGACTTGCTGAGCTCAACCTTGCAAGATCCTCCTGTCTTATACCTTACCATCATTGTCAACTTGTACCCAGACCATCACTTTCTGATTCTACTGCCCCTAGATATTAGGAATCAAATCATCTTAGTTATCTAGGTTTCCCAGGGCCCGGGAGGGATCCGGGAAGTGGGCAGGAGAAGAAGTGGGTGGAAAGGGTGGTATACCTGAAGGCTGTTTAGGCATAACATCTAGCAGACCAAAGAAGAAGCTGACAGGTTTCAAGCAGCAGCTTGTCTACTCTGGTTTGGCTTTGGCCAGGCTGAGCCAGAGGAGCTTACTATCCTGAAGCAATTACCTGCCTACAGCTCTAAGGGTTTATCATTACCAAATTTAGTTAGGGTTTCCCAATTCCTCTATCCATCCCAATACCCCACTTTGCCAATTATAGATAAAGCCTTTCAAGTACCTTCCTGGATTGGTTATTTCATAGCTTCTCTGGGAAGGGAGATATGCAGTCAGATTACCATTACCAAAGCTGATAGAGCCCAATATTCATTTCAATCAACCCCAGGTGGGACCTGAAAGGATACTATCCATTGACCTAAAGGATCCTGCCTGGGCACTGTTATATAGGAGGGAGGTGTCACATCATCTAACTAGGGCAAGCCTCAGTTGATCTTGCCCTAGCCATTTATCTCCACTGCTGTCATACAATTACCAGTGGTAGTATCCAGTTAGTTTAGTCCTGCTTCCCTCTCCATCCATATACATTCTCTGAATATTTATATAACACCATCCACTTAATTCCCAGAGCTGAATTCAGAAAAGTGGTTCCCACATCCATTCATTCCTCTTTTGTTCAAGAGATATTAAGAACCAGCATTTTATTAAGTGCCTACTATGTGCTAGGCACTGTGCTAAGCACTGAAATCTGATCTCTTTATAGCATTATCCTGGGTGCTGAGGTAAATACAACATTTAGAAAGGCAGCATGGGTGAAGTGGAAAGATTTAGAATCAGATGACCTGATTTCAAATCCTCACTGCCATTTTCTACCTTTGTGGCTTTGGATCACTTCACCCTCTCTGACTCTGTTAATTGAGAGGATTGAACTGGATGATCCCTTCCTATTCAACCTGTGTTCCTAAAATAAGATACAACCACTGCCCTCATGGAATATACATTCTAGTAGAGAGATTAAGAGAGATATGTAAGTATATTATTACTAAGCCTCATATGAGAAGTGGAAGGTAGTCAGCTGCCTAAGCAATCAGAAAGGAAAGATTTCATGGAGGTAGTGGCATTTGAGTTGGATTTTCAAAGATTTGGAGGAATTAAAACAGGTTAAGAATGGGAGGTGGACATTCCAAACATATAGAATAGTATGTACAAAAGCAGTGTTCAGTGACTGTTGGGTATGTCTAAGAGAGCACTGAGTAGTCCATTTTAACTAAAGCATAGAGCAGTGATGGTGAACCTATGGCATGGGTGCCAAAGATGGCATACAGAGTACTCTTTGTGTGCATGTGGCCACCCTCCCACCCCACCCTGCCCCAGTCATTATTAGAAAGGCAGGGGGACTCTGGCAAAGCTGCTACCTTCCCCCTCTCCACTGTGCCTGATGACATTTTTTCATATCACCTGCCTTGTTGTTCAGTAGCCTAGTGGGAGCACATAGGGGGCAAGGTGAGAAACTCACAGGCAGAAGAGCTGAGAGCTCTGGCCACCCCACACACACTCACTGAAGACATTCCTCATTTCACCCGTCCCTCTGTCCAGCAACCCAATGGGAATGCTTTCTGGGGGGGGGGGACTGAGGGCAAGAGAGGGAGGAGGGGCTCAGCACTCCATCTCTAAATGGTTCACCATCACTGTCACAGAGCATGTGGGGATGAGTAATATGAGATCAAATTGGTACGGTAGGGTGGCACCAGTTTGTCGACAGCCTTGAAGAAACTTGAACTTTACTCATTACAGGCAAGGAGTTTCTTAAGATCCAAATCTATAAGGAATATTATTCTGGAAGCCATATGGAATATTTATATAAAGTGCCTTGCAGACTATATAAAAGTGCTATATAAATGTTAGCTATTACATGAATTAGAAGGCGGAGAGCATCAGGGTGTAGAGACTTGTTGGGAGGCTACTACAGTTGTTTAGATGGGTGGTAATGATAGTTTTAAGTGTACAAAGTAGAATGAGACAGAGGCAAGCAGAAAAAATTCAGTTAATGGTGCTCTAGAAATATTTGCGGAGGGAGAAATCACTTTAACCTTGGAAAAGGAGGATGGGTGAGATAAGGAAAGGGTTCCTGACCCTTGCACTTTTCATTCCACAAACACTGAGAAGAATCTTATCTACTTTGTGCCAGTCCCTAAAGATTCATAGACAAAAAATTAAATAGCCTCTACCCTCAATGAGATTATGCTCCATTGAAGGGTGTAAGAATTAAATAGTTAATTAGATTAATTCGAGAAAAAAGCTGCTTATAAGAAGGTCTCCAGCTTAGAGAAAGAGTTTTGAAGGTTCGCCTTAAGAGCCAGCTAGAATCTTCCTGGGGGTTCCTTAAAAAGGATTCCCAGTAACCCCTAGGAAGGGACTGTTGGGAATAATGGTTCACTCTTGAGATTTTCCTCTCAGTAGTAGGTGGTCAGAGATTTCCTCAAATCACTCTTTGAAGACTTTGGTGGTAGATAGTATGGAAATCATCTTTATATCTCAGAAGACGGATAGTAATTCAACCGACATAGAGTTACTGAAGTTGTTTCTCTGGAACACTCCAGGAGCCAGCAGAGGGTAGTAGAGGGCAGAAAGAGCAGCATCTGTGAAAAACTGACAAGCAGGTTGATCTCTAACTGGAGCAGCTGTGAAATTTATATATATTTTTAAGGAGATAATAGATTTAGTAAGTTATATTATTATTATCTTTAGACAGTATAGTTAAGTTAGCCCTGATTTTTATCAGGGAAGAAGAAAGTCCCATGAGGGACAGTGGGTTCGAGTTAAGTTAGAAAATCTTAGCTTTAGGGAAATACATCTCCTATCCTATTTCCTTTTCCTGTCACTGATACAACTCAGTTTATAAATAAATAGGTTTTTTAGAAACCAGTCTCCAGCCATCTTCATCTATGGCCAGACTAGCCAGGTCCTAGCAGCTGAAACATTATCAATATCAAACAATCTCAACTGGCCTAATCTATACAAGATCAAATATCTACCATGACAAGGGAAACCACACAGATAAAATATAAAACAAATAAAACCACACAGATAAAATAGACAATAAAAGTTTACCTGCCCCCAAAAAAGACTACTGATGAGCTAAACTACTGCTCCCAGTTCAATACTCCAATCAGCCTGCATTCCTCATTCCTAGAAAACACTTCCTGCTGCTTTGAACCTTAGGCAAGGAATGTTTTGATTTTTTTAATCTTGTATCCTTGGTATATAGGACAGTACCTTACACATAACACACAGGCAAGCAATTAATGCTTGCTGAATTAAATTCAATCTCCCCATTTTACAGATGAGGAAACCGAGGCCCAGAGAAGTATGGAGTAGTCTAGGACAAATTAGGCCCACTGAGGAAAAGCAGCCAGAAAAGACATGCTTGTGAGTATGCCTGAAACTCTTGGCAAGACTAGTCTTGGCTTACAGCAACAGCTTTTCTAGTTTAGGCTGTAAGATAAGAAAGGATTCCTCCCTGAATATGGTCATCATCAAATCTTGGGTCTTTCCTCATTCTGATGTGCAAAGAAGTCTTGACTAAAAGAAACACATCTTTCTTTTCCTAAGTTAGGCAGAATAAACTGGCTGTCACTCTTTCGCAATTTGCTCCCATCTATAGAGGAACACTGGAAATGTTCTTGGATAAAGTCATTTCATAAACAATATTCTGTGGGAAAGCAGCACCTCCTAATAGTGATGCAATGCTTAATATTCCACTTTCTATAAAAGTCTTTCTCTTTGTCATAATAAATGGAGAGATAATAAATGGGGAGATCATGCATCTTCCTATCTGGCCCTGCTTCATTATTTCTATATCTCTCTATCCCTCTCTCTATTTTTTCTCTCAGTGATACACACACCAGGCTTTATCAGAGAAGGAAAGTTATTTACCAAAGGTCACATAGCTAGTAGGTGGCAAAGTCATAGTTAGAACACAAGGGCTTTTGGGCTCTACTTTCCATTGCACAATGTAATCTTTTCCATTGGTTGTTCTTGATTTAAAGTGGTGCTTTATTTGATGTGTTACAAGAGACAAGATTAACAGCAGCAATTCTACAGGAATTAGCAGGCTTCCCAAATAAGTGCAATGCCAGATAAGACACTTGAATTCTATGCATTATTTTAGTTATATGAAGAGAATCTTTAAAACTAGGAAATTCTAACCATTCACAGAAAATTCTGTCTTAAATGTCAGAAGATATTCATTAAGGCAAGCTAGATTTAGTGAGTTATATTTATTCTCTCCTCCTGGAGAGTATAGCTGTCACCATAACATCCAACACCATGTGTCTGGCAGAAACGAGGTAGAGAATAATATTGCACCCTGTATACCAAGATAAATTCAAAATGCAGATATGATTTAAACAGAAAAGATGATATAAGCAAATTAGTGGAGTAGGAAATTACTTGTCAGATCCAAAGATGGGGGAAATTTGCAAGACCAAGCAAGAGACAGAGGTTCACAGAAAGTAAAATGCATAATTTTGATTATATATAATTTAAAAATTTGGGGGCAAACAAAACCAGTACAGCTAAAATTGGGGGGGGGAGAAACAATAAGAAGCTGAGGGGGGTTCTTTGCAGCAAATTTCTCTGATAAAGATCTCATTTCTAAGCTAAATAGGAAACTGAATCAAATTTACAAGAATAAGAGCCATTCCCCAAATGATAAATGGTCAGGGGATAGAACAAAGGCAAACTAAACAACTCTTACCATTCTATCAGGTTGGGTGAGTTGACAGAAAAAGAAAATAAATTCTGAAAGGATGTGTGAAAACAGATACACTAATGCATTGCTGGAACTATGAACCAGTCCAATTATTCTGGAAAGCAATTTGAAACCATTTCTAACTCAAGAAGCTATTAAGCTGCACATAGAGTTTGACTCATAAATACTGTGAGTAGGTCTAAACCTCAAGGAGAACAAAGAAAGGTGAAAAAGATTCATATGTACAGTGGCTCCTTCTATAAGACCGAAGAATTAGAAGCTAAGGCGATAAGGAATAAATGGGGGGGGGGGTCAGAAAAACTTGGGAAGACTTGTATGAACTAAGGCAAAGGGAAGTAAGCAGAACTAGGATAACAATTTATAAAAGAACAATACTGTAAAGAAAATGAACTTTCAAAGACTTAGTAACTGTTCAAACCAATGACCAACCTCATCTCTAGGGAACTCATTATTAAGCATGCTTTCTGCCTCAAAATAGAAAAAAAAAGATGAATTCATAAAATGAAGCATATTTCTTTTCTTTCTTTGACATGTTAATGTAGAATTTGTTTCACATGACTATGACATATTTGTAATGTGTTTTTTTTTCCATCTCAATAAATGGGGAGAAGAAGAGGGAAGAAGAGAATTCAGGACTGAAAAAAAACACTGAATTTTGTTTAAAAGCATGCTTGGGGAACTTCCAATGAGAAAGAATGTAAAATCCAGCAGAATAGGTATATCAAGTTAAGAAGTATTAAGTATTTCTTACATCAGGCACTGTGCCATGGGCTGGGGTTACAATAGAAAGAAAGGCAAGAGAACTTCTCTTGAAGAGTTCATACTCTAATCTAGTCTCTGAAGAATAAAACATGAAAATAGCTGGGTACATACAAGATATATATAAAGAGTTCTCTAGAGATAATCCCAAGGTGAAGGCACTACAACACATATAGAAGGTAGGATTTGTTTCAAGTCTTGAAGAAAACCAGGAGGTGGAAAGAAGGAAGAGCATTACAAATAGAGGGAATAGACAGTGGAAAGATATGGAGAGGAAAGATGGGAGTGTCATAGGCAAGGAATAGCCAGAAGACCAATGTCACCAGATCACAGAATATATAGGAAAGAATAAAGTATATGGAGACTAGAATGGTGACAAGGGGTCAGACCTAAAGGACTTTTAAAGAGCTAAATGAATTAGGAACCAATAGCATTTATTGAGTAGGGGAGTAGCAGAGTCAGATCTACACTGTAAGAAGACTACTCGGGTAGCAGAGTGGAGAATAGACTGAAGTGGCAAGAGACATAAGGTGGAGAATACTCACCCAAAGGCTGCTGAAATAGCCTTAATCAAGGTCATGGTTTTGTTTTGTGCAAGGAGAACAGGGGAATTGCGTGGCATATGCTCTGAAGGAATCTGGTCAGAAACAACACACACACACACCCCGGATCACATAATATTGACAATATCATGAATTTCTCTACAAAAGAGAACCCGGTATAGAGAGGATCACATCAAAAAAAGTACTGGTTGAAGGAACTAGAAATCCTTTGCCTAATGAACTGGTCTAAGCCTTCTAAAAGATAATTTTTAACTATTTTATTTAACTATTAGGCATATTCCAAGGAGGTCAAGAACAAAAGGAAAGGACTACATGAGAATATTTATGAGAACTTTTATTATAGCAAAGTAGAAATAAAATAGGTGTCCATCAACTGAGGGATAAAAAATTGTGGTATATGAATTAAGTAGAATATTATTGCACCATAAGAAATGACCAATATGAATGATCCAGAGAAACATTATTAGACTTGAATAAGTTGATGCAGAATGAATGGAAAACCCAGGGGAAAATTGACATGATGACAATAATACCTTATAAAAGTGGAGGAAAAGAACTCTAAAGTGCTTCAGGATGCTGATCAAGGGAGCAAACAAAAAGTACTTGGGGTACCAATGATGAAACACACTTTCCATTTCCAACCATCTCATTTTAAGGGTGAAAAAACTAAACCCCAAAGAAAGAAAATGATTCTCGCAAAGTCATACAATAAGTGAGTGGCAAAGCCAGTATTTGGGATGCAGGTGTACTCCTTCTGGGCTAGTGCTCTTTCCATAGTATTATTTCTTTAGAGCAATTTGTTTTTATAAAAAGTCACTCTTTTTAAAGAAAGAATTATTTTATTAATAATATTAAAAACTCTTTAAAAAGACATTTAAGGAGGTGGAGCCAAGACAGCAGCTTAATTAACAGTGAAAGCTGCTCTGACAATCCTTCCAAATCAATCTTTAAAAAGCATCTCAAACTATCAGGATTCAAAAAGCAACAACAGCAAGATGGAATGAGGATGCTCTCCCACTGAATACAACTTGAAAGGTAGGCAGAGAATGAGTCAATTTTCATGGAATAAGGAGGAACCAGAATCAAAACTGTATACAGAGGTGTGCTGGCCAGCCACCTTCCCAACATATTCACATACCCCTACTACTCCAAGTTCTGAACCTGGGCAAAGGCCAACTTCAGGATCCCAGGATCTTGGCTACACCAACAACAAAGCCCTCACACATCCCAGACCCACCCCTTGAAGTTCCAGGCAATGGCACCACTCGGGAGTGAGGTCCAAAAGTCCATAGTGCTTGGCCCTTTCAAGCCTATACTGTGCTATGGTGAAGACTAGCCCCAGTGCAAAATAGCTTACAGTGCCCAGTTCTGCAAGCCATTAGTAGAGAGGGAGAATCAAAGCTTTCAGAAATCCCTGTCCATAGACAATAAAAGGCTAGGAAAATGAGTAAACAGCAAAAGAAACACCTAAGCCTAGAAAATTTCTATGGTGATAAAGAACAAAGCACAGAGTTTATAGGAGAAAGTGAGATACAAGCAACCCCCTGAAAAACTTCAAAGAAAAATGGAAATTGGTCTCAAGCACTGGAAGAACTCAAAAAGGAATTCAGAAGTCAGTAAGACAGGTCAAAGAAAAATGGGGAAAAGAAATGATAGTAATGCAAAAAGAAAATAACAACTTAAAAAAACAAAATTGGTCAACTGGAAAGAGGCCAAAAAAAAATCTAATGAAGAAAAGAGTAGCATAAAAAGTAGAATAGACCAAATGGAAAAGGAGGATCAAAAGGCTATGGAAGAAATTCATTTTTTAAAAATTAGAACTGAGCAAATAGAAGGTAATGCCTTTATGAGATATCAAGAGACAATAAAAATAAAAAGAATGAAAAAACAAAAGAAAATATTAAATCTCTCATAGGAAAAAAACAACTGGCCTGGAAAATAGATCCAGGAGAAACAATTTAAGAATTCTTGGAATACATGAAAGTAATGATAAAAAGACATTTAAGTGATTTAAGTTGTAAAGATCATAGAATGATACACTATTAGAAAACTGAAATGATGGTAAAATCAGGTATTTACTAAATGTGGAACACAGAACACTTAAAAATTTAAAGAACAGTTTCTTTTAAATGCAGTTGTTGTTTCTATGACAACAAGTTTAATATCATAAAACCAAAAAAGGGCGGTATGCCTAGCAGATGACTGAGTAGGGAAGGGGGTGGACCAGAAACTAAGCATAGATCTGTTTCTTCAGGGAAAAAAATATTAGTGAATTCCTTTAAAAACTGGCTTTCAACAGAAAGAACATTTTTTTTAAAAATGGTAACAGAACATTAAGTGACACAAAGACATGAAAAACTGAGCTCCAGCATGGAAAATAGACTCTGGGCCAAATCAAAGGGTTATTATCAGGTTCAAGAAAAGCAATCACAGGTCAGAGTTTGGAAAGCACTTATAATTCAATGCAGTTTAAAGGGATCAATGGTCAGTATTTCACAAAAAGTCAAAGAGCTTGAATCTCCATTATACCAACAAGCTGTCATCTACCTTACCTTTTCCTTAAAGATTTCCAGTGAGAAGGATCACCTCTTGAAGCAAGTCATGCCACTCTAGCCTAGCTCTGAGTATTAAGAAGTTTTTCCTGGGGCAGAGTCAAGACTGCAGCTTAGAAGCAACAGAAGTCAAAAGCTCTCTGAATATCTTTCCATACCAATCTTTTAAAAGCACCTCAAAAAAGACAGAAATCCAAATCCAACAAGATGGAGTCATGGGGTCTCTCCTGCTGAATACAACTTGAAAGGTAGGCAGAGAGAGAGTGGATTTTCACAGTATATGGGAGAGACTCAACACCTTCCCCCCATACTGAGACCTGCAATAGGACTTGAGCTGACTGTGGAATTCCAGGGTAAAGGCTGCAGCCAAGACAGTATACTTTGGTACCACCATGTGAAGCTCAGGGTTCTGACAGTGGCTAGCAGAGAGGAACTGAGTGGGGATAGGGAGATGGAGAGTAGATACCCTGCTGATTGGCTACCCTCAGCCTCTGCTGCAGCTGGTGAAGATTTGGCCTCAGGGCAGATTAGCTCAGCAGGTCAGCTCAACCATTCTAATTCAGTACACTAACAGAGGAGATAGAAGACCAAAGATGCCCTTCAGGGCAGAGTGGCTAAAATAACCAGGTCCAGTAAACAAACACAGGAGCAAGGGTAAAGTACACAAGAAGGGGAAAAGAACTATGAGTAGTTATAAGAAATATACATAGAGGGTGTGGTAGGATGATATGTAAAATATATATATATATACATATATATATATATAAACTAGGGGAGAAAAAGAGGATAATACTGAGAAATGGGAAAAATGAAATAAAATGGGGTAAAATATATCGTATAAAGAAGCATGGAGAGTAGGTTGGGAAGAAGACCAATATAATGGAAGGATGGAAGAAGTTGGTGACAGGTAATACTTAAACCGTACTCTCACTGTAACTGGCTTAGAGAGAAATGAACAGTCAGACTCACTGGGGTATATCTTAACCTATAGAGAAGTAGAAGGGGAATAAGAAACAGGAAGATGGGGAGGGGAGTAATACAAGGAAGGGAGAAGTTGGGAGAAGGGGGAGAAGTTGGGGAGGGAGGTGACCAAAAGGTCCTATAGTAAGAGGGGAATAAGAAAGTAGGTGGTGGTAAGGGGAGTAATATAAAGAAAGAGAAAAGGGGGAGACTGATTAAAAGCAATCTCAGGCAATTAAGAAGAACTATTTTACCCAATTATATGACAATCAATATGACAATCTAGGTGAAATGGACAAACATTTACAAAAGTATAAATTGCCTAGATTAACAAAAGAAGAAATAGAATATTTAAATAATCCCATCTGAGAAAAAGAAATTGAACAAGCCATCAAAGAACTCCCTGAGAAAAAATTCCCAATTCTTTTTATGACAAATACTTTACTAGTTCCCAAGACAGGAAAACCAAAACAGAGAAAGAAAACTATAGACCAATGAACATAGATGCAAAAATCTTAAATACAGGTGTGAAACAAGGATGCCCATTATCACCTCTATTATTCAACATAGTACTAGAAACACTAGCAATAGCAATTAGAGAAGAAAAAGAAATTGAAGGTATTAAAATAGGCAAGGAGGAGACTAAGCTATCACTCTTTGCAGATGATATGATGGTATACTTAAAAAATCCTAGAGAATCAACTAAGAAGCT
>NC_058130.1:777810883-777837101 GCF_016433145.1 Gracilinanus agilis | reverse complement strand
GGGGGGGGGGGGGGGGGGGGGGGGGGGGGGTTGAAGGGGAAAGGTGGAGCATGAATCATGTAACCATGTTAAAAATGAATATAAATAAATGTTAAAAATGAAAAAAAAAGTGTCCTAAATCCCTCCTGATTGGAGAAATGCAAATCAAAACAACTCTGAGGTACCACCACATACCTAGCAGATTGGCCAATGTAACAGTAAAGGAAAATAACAAATGTTCAGGAATTCTGGGGGGGTTCATACCCCCAGAAATCACATTCAGACAGGAGATTTGATAAGATGCTAGCAGAGAAAAGCAGCTTTATTTGAAAACAGCAAATTGGGGGAGGGGGGGGAGGAGGCAGTGAAGGGAAGGAAAGGGATTCTGCCCACATAAGTAGCTTGCTTGGGGCAAAAATGTCCTCCCTTCTTCTAGGTACAATCACAGACTTTTATAACAATCCTGACACAAGATTCTCCTCCTCCCCTCTGTCCAATCCCACAGAAGGTGGGCTGTGATGTTTACAGTCTTGAGCGTGTGATTTTCAACATTATGTACCCCTAAAGACCCACTTGATCCAGAAAAACGTGTGACTATCATGGGATTCCCAGCCTGGGAACCATAATGATACTTCTGAAACTCACTGTACTTTCCCTAATTCAGCTTATCTTATACTTGGCTTTCTTCCCAGGGTACAGTTAACTCTTCTCAAGGTTTCTGAAAATAGGTCCGGAAAATCAGAAGTTTTATTGGGGGGAGAAGAGGGTAGACAGTTTTAGTCTAAGCAACAGTAACACTAAGGGGTCTTGAAAACTGGGGTTACAGCAAGCCAAATAGTACTCTAAGAATTAGACAATGAATCTTATCCCACACAGAGGGGATGTGGCAAAATTGGGACATGAATATACTGCTGATGGAGATGTGAATTGATCCGATCATTCTGGAAGGCAATTTGAAATAGTTCCATTTCTTTGCCATCACAAAGGTGGCTACTATAACTATTCTACAATATGTAGATTCTTTTCCTTTTTCTCTAATCACCTTGGGAAACAGACCCAAAAGTAATAATGTTTAGTCAAAGGGTTTAAGTGGTTTTAAAATAGCTCCATGGGAATAATTCCACATTGTTCTCCAAAATAGTTGGATCAATTCACAATTCCATCAACAGTGTATACCAGTGGTTCCCGAACTTTTTTGGCCTACTACCCCCTTTTCGAGAAAAAAATATTGCTTAGCTCCCTGGAAATTAATTTTTTTTAAATTTTAATAGCAATTAATAAGAAAGATAAATGCACCTGTGGCCATCACCGCCTCCTTGGATCACTGCAGCACCCACCAGGGGGCAGTAGCACCCACTTTGGGAATCACTGGTGTATACTGTCCAAATTTTTCCACATTCCCTCCATCATAGATTATTTTCCCAATTGGCTAACATTTATGTAGTACCTATTATGTACCAGGCACTGTGCTAAAAACTTTAAAATTATCTTATTTGGTCCTCACATCAACCCTGGGAGAGAGATGCTATTGTCATTCTCATTTTACAATTGTGAGGCAAATAAAAAGTAAAAAAAAAAATTAGGGGGTGGGAAGTGTGATAATTAGATTAAGTCTACACTGCCTATCTTTAGATTTAATCACCAAAGGTGAGAGCACCTTCCAATTCTGGGAGGTCCTAACCCACGTGTGCTAGAGTGAGTAACGAATCAGAATCAATATGTCTATTGTGATTGGTCATGGAGGCTAAGGGAAGGCACTGGAAGTGATATATATGTGGCCCTTCCAAAGAGGGAGGGGATACTCCACTGGTATACACTGTTGATGGAATTGTGAATTGATCCAACTATTTTGGAGAACAATGTGGAATTATTCCCATGGAGCTATTTTAAAACCACTTAAACCCTTTGACTAAACATTATTACCGTTGGGTCTGTTTCCCAAGGTGATTAGAGAAAAAGGAAATGAATCTATATATTGCAGTAACGAATCAGAATCAACACGTCTATTGTGATTGGTCACAGAGGCTAAGGGAAGGCACTGGAAGTGATATATATGTGGCCCTTCCAAAGAGGGAGGGGAGTAAGGCTGCGACTGGTGTGGTGAAGGAGACCTGAGGGAGCTTCGCTGGTTCATGACTGAGACTGTTCCATGTGGTGAGTTTAAAGACTGAATCTTCCTGAACTTCTATTAAGAAACTTCTTTTTATAGACTCTGTGAGTGGAGTTTGCTGCATTCACCTCCGGGCCTCAGGCCCTTTAACTCTTGGTTGAGGGTTAAGATATACCTGGACTAATCAGTGAGATAGATTCTTAATATCTTTCTCTCTCTTCTCTCATGTAAATAAATTTACATAAAAGTCAATTTTGATTTGAGATTATTCTTAATTGAGGATTGATAATATTTCAATCCTCTGGTGACCACCTTTTAATATATTGAACCCATAAAACCCCTTTTTCTCCCTTACAGAAGAAACACTTGAGATGATGATAGCAGCTAACATTTATTTAATACCTACTATAAACCTATATATTAGACTATGATTATATTATAATTATACTATAATTAAACTATTAAAAAGTTAATAACTTTATAACTATTATTTCATTTGCTATTTCTATCTCCATTTTACAGATAACTGAGACAAACAAAAGTTAAGTGATTTGCCCAGGGCTCAGACAGCTTGTGTCAAGAGGCCATATTTGAATTTTAGTCTTAGTGACTCCAAACCCAGTGATCTGCTCCCTATGACACCATTGAGCTGATCCCAAGGAGAAGGTCTGAAAGATGGCAAGGTAGGGAGACAGGGAAAGGGAGGGAGATACAACCAGGGCAGTAGACTATGCATGAGAAAAGCTGTCCAACACTCCACCATATCTACGGAAAAGAGACCAACACCTAGCTGGGGCCAGTTTTGACCACCCAAAGGTACTTGGGGCAAAGATCTAGGATAGTGAACTATGAACTGCCCAATGTAGAAGAAGGCTGAAGCAGTCTGAGGTCCATTCTCTAAGGAAATCACAGTAAGAAGGAAAGAATCAGAAAGTAAGTGATAGGTTAAATATGAAGGGAAAAAAATTAAAATGAACAAAGACTTCAGGAAGAAGAAAACTTAAAGACCTTAAATATAAACAGATATATAAATATGAAAAACAGTGACAACAGAAGAAAACATAGCCTCCAAATTGAGTAAACAAGTTCAAATAATTGTTTAATTAGGAATATAGTGGGAGGAGAGATAAAGGGAAATGATCCTATACTTGATGAGACAAAGGACTCTGAAATTTGAAGAGAACATGGATTAAACATACTGTTCATGAGAGGCTCAAAAGAGAAATGAGAAGAAAGTAGAATTTATTTGAGCAAAGTTTTATGTCCTCGTATAGCAAAAACGAGAATTAGAAAAACTGGAATCTAAAATGCTGAGCCTTGCCAAAGGCACAACAGAGAGAATTAGATTAGGAATGTAAATACACAGGTGTGAAGGACAAGCTAGAAGAAGAGAAAGAGGAAAAAAAGTAAAAGAAAATGTGCTTATTATACATGCAAAACATACTAAGCTCAAAGATCACAGGTCTCCTAGGAGGAAAGAACATGATGAAGGAAAGAACTGTTATGATTAAAATGGATATAGATGGATATATCCAAAAGTATAAATATTTTATTTATATCCATATTGGTAAAATATAAGAAGGCCACACGCCTGCTATTATTTAATTCAAATTCCCCGCCATATTTTCTGCCCACCTGACTCCCTCATACCAAAAAGAGGGCCCACCTCCAATGCCTCAGGAGTCTTATACTGTTCTTTTATATAATCATACTTCCTGTTTACCTGCATTACAAGAAGAATCATGGAAAATGTAGTTTCCATGTCCCCTAAATGTCCACAGGAAGTTTGTCATATATCTAAATATTTAAAACTCAATTGAATCCTAAATAACCCTCAAAAGAACCCCCAAGATTCCAAATAACACAGAATGGAAGACAACTCCCCAGAACTTCTTAACGGATCAACACTGAATAGTATACTTGTCAGATCAATGGGAAAGGGAAGATTTTAAAACCAAGCAAGAGTTAGAAAAAATTACAAAATGTAAAATAAATAATTTTGATTATATTAAATTAAAAAGGTTTTGTACAAACAAAAACAATGCAACCAAAATCAGAAGGGAAACAACAAACCGGGAAAAAATCTTTATAACAAAAAACTCAAATATACAAGAAACTAAATCAATTGTATAAAAAATAAAGCCATTCCCCAATTGATAAATGGGCAAGGGACACAAATAGGTAATTTTCAGATAAAGAAATCAAAAGCATCAATAAGCACATGAGAAAGTGTTCTAAATCTCTAATAATTAGAGAAATGCAAATCAAAATAACTCTGAGGTATCACCTCACACCTAGCAGATTGGCTAAAATGATAGCAGGGGAGAGTAATGAATGCTGGAGGGGATGTGGCAAAATTGGGACATTAATGCATTGCTGGTGGAGTTGTGAACTGATCCAACCATTCTGGCTGGCAATTTGGAACTATGCTCAAAGGGCTATAAAAGACTGCCTGCCCTTTGTTACAGCTATACCATTGTTGGGTTTGTACCCCAAAGAGATCATAGATAAACAGACTTGTACGAAAATATTTATAGCTGCACTTTTTGTGGTGGCAAAAAACTGGAAAACAAAGGGATGCCCTTCAATTGGGGAATGGCTAAACAAATTGTGGTATATGTTGGTGATGGAATACTGTTGTGCTCAAAGGAATAATAAACTGGAGGAATTCCATGTGAACTGGAAAGACCTCCAGGAATTGATGTAGAGCGAAAGGAGCAGAGCCAGAAGAACACTGTACACAGAGACTGATACACTGTGGTAAAATCGAAGGTAATGGACTTCTGTACTAGTAGTAATGCAATGACCTAGGACAATTCTGAGGGATTTGTGGAAAAGAATGCTACCCTCATTCAGAGGAAGAACTGGAGGAGTAGAAACACAGAAGAAAAACAAGTGCTTACACACATGGGTTGATGAGGACATGGTTGGGGATGTAGACTCGAAAGGACCACACCAATGCAATCATCAATAATATGTAAATAAGTCTTGATTGATCACAGATATTAAAACCAGTGGAAATGTGCATTGGATATTGGGGGGGAGAGCTGAAGGGAGGATGAAGGGGAAAGTAAAAACAAGAATCATGTAACCATAGAAAATTTATCTAAAAAATAAAATATTTAAATCTTAAAGAAAAAAAGAACTTCTGAACAGAGAAAATGAAATTCCAATTGAAAGAATTAACAGATGGCCTCTAGATTTAAAAAAAAAAGGGTGATTTGAATCAATGTGCATTTTAGAAAATTAGAAAACCAACAAATAAGCCTAAAACACAAAAGAGATACTAAAAATTAGAGGCGAAATAAATTGGAAACAAAAACATAGAAATGACAGCTAAAACTGAAAGTTGATTCTTTGAAAAGATTAATAAAACTGATAAGCTCAGTTAATTTTATTAAAAGGGGGAAAGAAAATCTTATCAATAAAAAAACAAGGCAAAATCACAGAAAGAAATCAAAAGAATAATAAGGACATAGTATGCATAATAAAGTGCAATAAAACAAACAAAAGAATTAGAGGAATTCCTTCAAAATATAATATACATGAATTATAAGATCACCAAATAGAGATGTTAAATAAGTTATTCTCAGAAAAGGAAACAGATCTAGTGGTAGAGGAATTAACAAATAAAAAACAACTGTTAAAGAATAGCTAGTGTCTATACAAATTATCTCAAAAATTGAGGAAAAAAGCACAATACTAGAATCATCTTATCAGACACAGTCCTAATACCTAAATCAGGGAAAGATAAAACAGAGAAAGAAAACTAAAGGTCAATTGCATTCATGAACATAGACTCAAAAATTTTAATTCTGTCAGACTACATCAACTTATCTAAGAAATCATTCAATATGACCAAGTAGGAGTTATTATACTGGGATGCAAGGATGGTTCAACATTAGGAAAATAATCAGTTCGACTAATCATATTAAAAAATCAAAATGTCCAAAACAATACAGTTATCTCAATAGATGCTAAAAAAGTCTTTAAGAAAGTACAATACTCTTTTATGCTAAAAATCGTATGTATAGAGAGGCTCTTTTTAAATATTATTCTGTATCTAAAGCCAAAAGTATGCATCATATTGCAATGGAGATACAGTAGAACCTTTTCCAATAAAGATGGGAGTTAAACAATTTCTCTGTACACAAATTTAGAGCTAAATGGGTTAAATCAGATAAACTGGCATATGTGCTTCTCATAATGAATTCTATAGTAACAAATAAATGTCTAAATGTAATGTGTGGGAAAATGATTCAATAAGGAATTTTTTGAGTCCAAAGAGATTATTGTGAACTGTGAGGAGATAAAATATATTTATGAATTATGAAACATGCCATGACAAAGTATTTAAATTCATTTTAGAATTTCCATAATTATACGTATATATTACTCTGATTTATTGTGCAATACCCTACTTCAGTTTTTCAGAAACTATCTTATAGCTATGCACCATTTATTTTATTTTTAGTTATTTATGTAATGTGTTTTCCAGTACTATAGCATAGATAATGAATTTAAGCTCAAACTGCAAATGTAAAATTCCTTTCGGAAATTTATTAGTTTAAGTAAGATTAAGATAACTTGTCTATTGTCTACTGTAACTTTTTATAAATAATATACGATGTGTTTGACCTCTTACAATAAAGATATGAAACATAAAAAAAAAGGTAAGGGTTAATGTAAGGATTAAAAATAAAAGGGTGGACTAAATATATAAAAATGTGGTGGTTGAAATTATTACTCAAGTCAGAATGACTTTTTATGATAGTTTATTTACAAAAGGAGAGAGAGAGAAAGTAAGGAAATAAGAGGGAGAGTAGATAATTACTCCATCCTGGTCTGAACCATGCAGAACTTGAGGCAAAGGAGGCCAAGGGATAAATTAAACAAGGGTTTTAGCCATGAGACTTCCTCCAAGATGTGGAGCCTCTCCTGAGGCTAGTACCTCTCAGAAAAGCCAAGAAAGGGAGTCCCACTCTCTCCAATATTCTGGAAATACTAGCAACAGCCATAAAACAAGAGAAAGAAATTAAAGGAATAAATGTAAATAAAGAAGGGATAAAACTATCCCTATATGTTGATGATATGATGATTCCAGGCTTACCTGAAAAACCTTAGGAAATCAGCAAAGATAACTAACCAAGACAATCAATAGCTTCATTAAAGTTGTAAGGTATAAGATAAATCCTCATAAATCAACATTTCTATATACTAATAACAAAACCTGAGAAGCAAAAATTAAGTGGGAAATCCCAATCCAAATAAATACAAAATGCATCAAAAAATCTGGGGATCAACCTCCCACAGCACAAAAAAGTCTTATATAGATTCCATTTTAAAGAGCTTCTTAAAAGAAATAAAGAACAACTTAAGAAACTGAAAATACTGAATGTTGTTAAAAAAATTTTCTTAATCTCTCCCTCTGTCTCTTTAAGAGACAGGAACAGACAGATGTCTAAGTAAGAGTAAGCCACAGCTGAAAATTCTATTACCTAGAAGATGAGAAATATAAGAAAGGGACAGTTGAGAGTTAGGGGCTTTTGCCTCTGGATTCCCTACAGAGCAGGAGGTCACTCTGGCTTGGTCTCTGAGACAGGCAGTTGACTACTGAAAGTTTGATATTTGTGATAGAGAAATGGATTTAAGGAGGTTGTAGGTGATTAATGTTTACTGATTAGCTTAGGTAGGTAGCGTAGGTAGGTAGGTAGGTAGGTAGGTAGGTAGGTAGGTAGGTAGGGAACATATTTCTAGGTAGGAGTAGTGTAAAAAAGTTAGGCCTAGTCAGGCAGAAGAATCTGTCCTCGAAGACCAGAGTAAATTTTTTAGAAATTTTAGGTAGGATTAGGATTTTAGTTATAGTCATAAAGTATTAGAGTAATAATCTCACGTTCCTTCCTTCTGTTTTCTATCTGAATTTCTAAATTAAACTCAGTGTTTTTATCAAACTGCTCTCCTCACTTTTCTCATACTCCTACCAAAATTAACCCTCAACAGTGTTCATGACTAAGTCATGCCAAAATAATAAAATTTACAATACTACCAAAATTAAATTATACTTTCAATACTATGCCAATCAAATTATGAAGGGGATACTTTACAGAACTTGATAAAATAATGACAAAGTTCAGTTGGTGAAAGAACATCTAGAATATGAAGAGAAATAATTTAAGGAAATAGCAATTCAAGGGGAATAGCACTTCTGGACCTCATTATAAAGCATCAGTCCTCAAGACTGCTAGTCATTGGTTAAAAAATAGAAAACTAGCTAGATAGAACAGATTGTACTAGGGAGATTCAGAAACAATAAAACTCAATGGTCAAGTGTTTGAGAAAATGGAAACCATAAATTACCTATGGCAAAACTTTGATTTTTTTTAAGCTGCTGGGAAAACTGCAAATCTGGCCTCAGACAAAAAAAGGGCCTCAAAGTCAAAAATTAGTCATACCAATATTCTACATCATATTCAGTAATACATTCTAAATGGAGATACAACTTTAATATTAAAGATTATACTATAAAAAATTAGAAGAGAAACAGATTATACAGATCTCTCATAGCTTGAGGTGATAAATTCTTTAAAAATTTTAAAACATATTTCAGTTTCAAATTCTCTTACTTCTTCCACTCCTCCTCACCTTTTGGGAAGACAAAAAATATATTTATTATACATATGAAGTTATATGAAACATTTTTACATTAGCAATGTTAGGAAATATATTCTTCACCATCATCCTCCACCATGTTCATTCACCATGTGAAAGAAAATACATATCACTTATACAAGAAAAAAACTCATTAAGAAATAAAGTGAAAAAATGTATGCTTCAGACTAACAGTTCCTTCTATGGGGGCAAGTAGCAAGTAATTGCCGCATTTTGAGGCAGTTTGTAGGGTTGAGCTAGTTCACAATTAACCTTGGCTGATGAGTCTAAGGTTTGAGTGACTAGAGTTTGAGAGACATCTCAAACAAGATACAGGTTGCCCAGGGGTCTGAACTGATAAGTCTGAGAGTGAGCAAACTAGGGATTGGATTATAAAACATCTCAGGGAAAATACAGGTTGCCTGAGTCTGGATTGGTAAGTAAATCAGGGGAAAGTTAGCTTGCAAGATATCTGGGCTGGGCATACCACTGCTGGGTTTATACCCCAAAGAGATCATAAAGAAAAAGACTTGCACAAAAATATTTATAGCCACACTTTCTGTGGTGGCAAAAAATTGGAAAATGAGAGGAATGGCTGAACAAAGTGTAGTATCTGTTGGTGATGGAATACTATTGTGCTCAAAGGAATAATGAACTGGAGGAATTCCTTGTGAACTGGAATGACCTCCAGGAATTGATGCTGAGTGAAAGGAGCAGAACCAGGAGAACATTGTACACAGAAACGGATACACTGTGGTAAAATATAATGTAATGGACTTCTCTACTATCAGCAACGCAATGATCCAGGAAATTCTGAGGGACTTATGAGAAAGAATGCTATTCATATCCAGAGAAAGAACTATGGGAACAGAAACACAGAAGAAAAACAACTGTTTGATCACATGGGTCGATGAGGATATGATTGGGGATGCTGACTCTAAACGCTCACCCTAGTGCAAATATCAAAAATATGGAAATAGGTCCTGATTAATGACACATGTAAAACCCAGTGGAATTGTGACAGCTATGAGAGGGGAGTGGAGGATGGGAGGGAAAGAACATGAATCATTTAAGCATGGAAAAATATTCTAAATTAATTAATTAAAAAAATATCCAGGCTAGGGAGTCTGAATTGAGCTGCTAATGCCAGGCCAGAGAAACCCTACTTATTTGGGGATTGGATAGACATTCTAGCTTTTGCTGACAATTGAAAATCAGAGATTAATATCTTAAAGAAGAGATCATGTGTAATTAATTTCTGTACCCTAAAAATTTCCTACAATTTCCTACAAAAATACCCTACACTTTCTAGCATCCCACACCCCACTCTCCTCCTTTTGTTATGTGCTGACCTAGGCAGGATATAAATTCTGTATATTTCCCACACACACACCCCACCCCATCACAGGGCAGTCTTTTTAAACAGGCAAGAGAGTTTAGTCACGTGGTTCTATTTTGTCAGATAATTACCCTTTTATTCCTTTACTTCTGATGATTATTAATAAACTTTATAAAATATAATACTTGGAGTATTGGATATTAATTTAAATCCTACATTTTTGGCAACACGAAATCTGGAATTCAGAACCTTTCATCTTCTTTAAGTGATTAGAAAAACCATGTTTTTCTTCTGCTGCAAGCTCTTCTGGGGAACTCTCTGCCAAAAGCAGCCTCTGCCCTACCTGCAACCAGACCTGCTGCTGTGACCCTGCCAGTGTCTTTCAACACACAATCTGGGAGTCCTTGATAGCCAATTAAATTTCCAGCTTGGAACCTTAAGGGCTTTTTTGCCTAGCAAAAGCCCAAAAGCACCGCATAAATGCTGCCTACCCCATTTACCTCCCAGGTTGATTTTAAACTAATGGGGGGAGGGGGTGCTTCCAGGCTCCTGGCTGTAAGAGTTGGGACTGAAGTGTCAGCCAACATGGGCCTGTGCCACCCTAAAACCCAGTATAGCAGGGGGGCAGCTAGTAGCTCAGTGGATTTAAAGTCAGATTTTTTGGAAATTAGGCTCTCAGGTGTAGCCTGTATTCCATATTCACACACCCTTTTTGATCTCTCAGACTAGTTCAACTAAGCAGCTCAGAGGAGTTTTTACCTTCATCATGTCTAAAATAGAAAGCTTTTGTTTTCCCCAACTAACTTAGAAGCCTCTGGCTAAAGCTTTTCAGCAGCTCTTGTTATATTCATAATTTGGGAAGTGATGGATGCCACCATGAAGGGGAAGACAGGGAAGGCAGTTGGAAGACACAGAATGTTCCCAGGTGCCGTGAGCCAGGGGCAAACGTCGGTTGGCCCCACAGTATAAATACCCCTCACAGCCACTTTGGAGGGAGTCTGTCTAGGGCTCTGGAGGGCTCTTGACTGGGAAATCTTGGAGTGGGTGGTGCAGGGAGGCAGGGAGGCCTATGAAGAAGAGGGCAGGAATAGATCTGAATATTTCCAGAAAGACTGTGAGAGCTAGTGCATCACCAACACTGGAAGTGAGAGAGCTGAGAGAATAAGATCACCAACACAGCTACATCAATAGCATTCCCTATTCTCTGCCTTGGCTGTGGCCAGGCTGGGCCAGAGGTAGTGGAGAGAGTAAATCTCCAGCTTCCACCTGATTAATAGCCTGCAGTCCTGATTGTCAACTAGGTTATAAATAACAGACTGATAGGGCCTCCAATCCCCAATCCTTGGGAGGTTTATCCCTTCCCTGATTATAGATAGAGTTCAACAAGTACCTTCCTGAGTGGTCCTTATAGCACAACCCTTGGGGAGGGAGTCAAATGCAGTCAGATACCAAACGTCATCCAAGGCAAATCAACAACCCAATAATAATCTATCCAAACCCAGCTTGGACCTGAAAGGTTACCCATCTATTTAACCCCTTGAGGGTCCTTTTTGGGCAACTGTTAGAGAGAAAGGGATACATCAACATCATTATACATCTATATCTCCCTAGGACCCTTTTTGTTTATAATAGTTTTTGGCGAAGCCAGAGGGCAAAGAATCTAGGCTAACTAAAGGGAAAAGGAAATAAGATGAGGTTGGCAAGGGCAACTTTTATTTTCACCACCATTTTACTATTTGTCTATTCCAAGGTGTAATAAGGATATGGTTTCAAGTCATCCCAGAGTACTTTATAAAAATATTAACATTATACAATGCTTATAAGTTCTTGGCATTTACCATGGCAGATTTCCTGTCTTATTTACTGGCAATTGTAGTAATGTTTGTGACAACAATTCAAAGGATTTTGGCATTGAAGAAAATAATTCAATTGATCTTTGGTAAAGGCAAACAAAACAATGAAGATATGTTTACTGTGATGAAGGAACAACTTAGGCTGATGGTGGAAATCAATAACAAGATTAAACAGGGACAGGCACTCGATGAACATACTATCTTACAGCTAGAGATCATAGAGAATGCATACAAGCCTAAAGCCAAAGAGACTCCCAAATACTGAGTTGTCACAGACTTCAATGGAAGGAGTGAAACAAAATGGCAAGGGATTAGCTAGAAGTAATATAGACTTAAGGCTAACCAGGCAAAGAAGCTTTGTTGCAGGTAGTGAATTGAGAGCAATTTCACTGGACAAAGTGAAAAACCCAGGGGGAAAGAATTGGTAACGAAACCAACCTCAGGGAAGTGTTTTGCCAAAGAGAAAAATGTTACTCTGTTAAGGTTGACCCCAGATAGTGTAATGGAGAACCAAAGAGAAACACAGTTTCAAGCTCAAAAGTCTAAGTCAGAAACCCCCATAACATCCATGAGTAAGATGATATCCTGTCTAAACCCAGAAGCTCACAGTTTCAAATCTAGAAACAATGTAGCAGGTCTCACAGTTTTGAAACAACCAGGCAAAGAAAAATTTAAACCTCAGAATGTTCAAGGACTGAGGGAGACAGACATACTCTCTATGAACACAGATAACACCCAAAATAACTCAAACTTAGAGCTAAAACTTTCGGTAGTGGTGGAAGGGGAGAAAAACACTTCTAATTCTTTCCCTGAAACCATGAGAGGAAACTTACAAAGCCCTACAGTGAGGGGAAAAGTAGATCAATTACTGTTGTTCAAGAGCAGCCATGTTTGTTAGTTTCTGAAGATTCCATTCTAGGCAGAGAAACTCAGCAGCAAGGGGGAGGGGCAGAATCAAACACTAAACAGGAAGTGTACATGGGGGCAGCCATTTTACCAGAAGTAATATCATCTCCAGAGTACCGTATATCTCCTAATAGAGACACATTAAATTCTGAGATCATTACTGTACAGCCACAAGTAGAAGAGGATCAAATACTTTTTTTGCAAACTAACATCACATCAATTCAAGGGATCGTAGATACAGGAGCAGATGTCAGTTATTTAAAACATCTCCCTAGAGATTGTGAGATGCTTGGAACATTATTAGTGAAGGGAGTATCGGGGATACCCCAAACTGCACCAAAATTCAAGCTGAAAATGGTAAAGTTGGGTCCAATAGAATTTGACCATCTATTCTTATTTTTACCATCGTGTCCCAATAATCTAACAGGGAGGGACATCACATGCAAATTAGCAGCTACCATCTATTGTGAGCCAGATGGTAAGATCTATTTGCATCTCCCTAAAAGATCACTGAAGCATCATCCCAATCTGTGCTTAGATAGGATAACAGATGATCATAGCATCTTAGTATTGGAACAAGATACCTTCTACAAGATTCCAGATACACTACCCAAAGAGGTCTGGGCCAGTAGTTTATCAGACATGGATAGGATCCTATCTGCTAAGCCAGTGAAAATTAAAGTGAAAGGAGGAATGCCACCACCTAGGATTCCTTAATTCAAGTTAAGCAAAGAGGCTATGACAGGAATAAAACCAATTATCCAAAGCTTATTAGATCAAGGGATATTGGTATATGGATCTTCAGAATTTAATACTCCTATCTTGCCCATAAAAAAGGCAAAGTTAGATGCTGAAGGGAACACCCAGTGGAGAATGGTACAAGATCTTAGGGCAATAAATTCTTACGTGGAACAAATCCATGCTGTAGTTCCAAGCCCATCCCAAATAATTGCAGACATTCCATCAGCAGCTAGATGGTACACCTTCACAGATCTGGCCAGCACGTATTTTAGTGTCCCAGTACACAAGGACAGCCAGAAATTATTTGCATTTGAATGGGAGGGGAAGGCATTATTGTGGAGTCGTCTTCCACAAAGCAGGAGCTTGTTTTACCAGATACTACAAAAAGATCTTGAATCAATTTCTTTCACTGCCAGTAAACTGGTGCATTATGTAAATGACATCTACCAGGTATTAGGAATTAAGAGACATTAAGTTCCATCTACAGACCTCAGTCATCGGGAGCCATGGAACGTACTAATCAAAGTCTCAAAAATATGATTGGGAAGCTTTGCACACAAAGTCATCTCAAATGGCCATAAGTCTTACCCATGGCGCTTTTCTATTTAAGAAGTCAACCCAATAGCGAAACACACATATCACCATTTCAACTATTGTATGGACAACAACCGTGGGTTGGGAAAGCACCACAAGACACTAATTACCTATCACATCTAGGGATTGAGTGCAAAATCTATGAGTATGTCACCTTATTGAAAGACTAGAAGAATTGCAGAAATTATCATTAATCCAACAAAGAGTTCCATTAGATTTTAGCCTACATGATTACAAGCCTGGAGACAAAATCTATATCAGAAATTTCACAAGAAGATCAGTGTTAGAACCAAAATGTCATGGACTACATAAACAATCTTAGTTATACCTACATCTGTAAAAATCAAAGGGAAAGATGCATGGTATCATTATATGCATATCAAGTCCTCAGTGAAGTCAAGACCTCATTCAAAAATTCAGCCTCAACCACAAGAAACAAAATCTGACATAGAAATAGAGCCTCAAAGTAAAAAAATCACACTTAGAAATAAAGCCTCAAACAGAAAGAGACCAAGACACAGATACAAAGATAAATGAAACACAAGATCACCCAGATAGCGAAGACATAGATAAACATCAGGGGCAAGACACTCAAAGCATTGATTTAGATTACATACATACCTCATTCACACATGAAGATCAACAGTTAAGCCTATCAGAATTCAGCAGTGGTGAAGAAGAATGAACATTACATTAATAACATCAAAAACAGGTGCAAAAATAAAAAAATCTCATAAGAAAAATTTTGTGGCAACACAAAATACAGCACAACACTACACAATCACACACTGGTTCCTGATTCAGGGAATTCTTCAACCAAGTCGACAACTGACAAGATGTGTATCCAGCAAAGGAGAAGAGAGATGAGATTCTGAAGATTCCAAAGATTCCAGAAACATCAGGACATCAGGACCAGCATAAGGACAACATGAGAGACATTGCACAAAAAGACTGTACAAGGAACTGAACTGTGACAACACCTATGTGACTTAGACAACATCACTGGAAGAATCACAAGGAGAGAAGATTAGTAGATCAAGATTAGATCAAGATCAAGGTTTGAATAGTGCAAGGTTTTCACATTCAGACACAAATCACAAGGAAATGAACACACTAGGATGCAAGCAACAGAATATAATTTGATTGACAGAGAGATTCTGAAAGAAGAAGGCAAGTTTATAAACCAGACAGCAGATGTTAGGTCATAAGTCCAACACATAGACACAGTAAAGTCACATCACATGTACATAGTGTAAATAGATGTAAACAGATTTGAGTACAAAGTACAGTGGCCATAATAAACAAGAGAACTCCGATTCCTTGTAAGATCAAAAAGTACTCATAATTCATAGGGACATCACATGAAAACCTTGTACATATGTAATATTTTGTTACTAACAAATAATGAATAGATTACTAACCTGTAGGGAGAGAATAGTGAAAGGGAAATTCAGTTCTAGCTAGCACAGGGACAGTGTAAAATAGTTATGAATGTTCAAATATCATTGTACATCTATATCTTCCTAGGATCCTTTTTCTTTATAACACTCCATTATTTTAAACTAGCTAAGAGGGGCGCGTCTAAGAAGGATACTTAGGATCATGCTGGCAATAAAAGAATGGCTTTCAGTAGCTTGGAAAAAGCCTATGCTACCAGAAAATTGTACTGAATTGGAACTGTTCAACACTTCAGAATAGTTTTATTTAGCATTGTACATGGGTAGGACTCATATTCATGGCATATTTTCTCAAGAGAAATCAACACAAATTTATTTTGATTAAACTAGAGACTCAAATAGACAAACTTGAGTAATTTTAAAATTCAGAAGGATGTTTCTCCTCCATTCAAACATGCCCAGTCCATGCGTCAAACTGATTTACTCCTATCTCATATTGTGCAGCTTTTGGAAGACCATAGCCTGACCTTCCCCTCCCATTTCTCCTCCCTCCTTCCTCTACCTCTCCATCTGTCTCCCCTTCCCTCCCACACAGACCCTGTCTCTTCCTCTCCCCACTTCTGCCGGTGCCAGATCTCCCTTCCCTCTGCCTCTTCTTCCCGTCCCAACCCCTCCCCCTCTACCGACTCGCCCCCTCCACTGCCCTCTCCCCTGTTCCTCCCGATGCCTCCCTGTCCCCAGACCAACCCCTCCCTCTTAGTCCAGCTACTCCTCCCACTTTCCTCACCTCTTCCACAGCAACCCAAACATCCAGCCAAGAGACAGAAATTGCAAATAATTCAGTCAAAGGCCTATTTCCCTTAAAAGAAGTACCCATTTTCATTAAAGCTAGACAGATGGTGCCCTTAAGACACTATAAACCCTTCAACTCCCTAGATATTGACAGATTTAAGCAGAATACACCTTCTTTCAAAGATGAACCTATCATAGTAATAAAAAAGATGGAAAATATCTGTAAAACGTATGATCCGGTATGGCAGGACATGCAAAATTTACTATAAACTTTCTTGACAGAGAGAAAAATAAAATCATTTGTCTTACTCATGAGACCCAAGGAAAGATAGCAGTTCATTGGCCCCGACAGGACCCTAAATGGAATTTAAATACAGAGGAAGATTACTTAGAACTATGCCAGGCCAGAGATGCATTACTCACAGCAATGAGAGCTTGCTCTGATAGACCTGGGACATGGGCAAAATTCAAGGATATTAGACAGAAACAAGAGGAAAATCCCTTCCAGTTTATGGATAAACTTATTGAGCTGGGAGGTAGATATATAGACTTAGACTTGTCCAGAGAAAGGGATGTTAGACAAATACGTAGGCAATTCATTAAAAATTGCTGCAAAGTGGTTAGAGACTATTTTAAGACTACTACCCTAAATGGGACTCTGAATCACGAGGGATTGAGGAGAGTAGCAGTCTATGTGTTTAAGGGCCATGAACAAAAAGATGAAGAGAACAGTACCTTAGTGGAGGACTTAAGGTGAGAAATGAAACTTTTAAAGGAGGAAAATAAAAGACTAAAAGAAAATCAGGGAGTAGCACTGATTTTGAACTATATATTTTTGTTTTTCCTCATATGTGCAACAGAATACTTGAATTTCCTTTTTTCTCTCATTTTTATACTCGAAGCACATGTTACCAGTATTGTTTCTTTTGATTTTGCACTAACATAAGCTCACAATATCCATTAGCCCTAATAGTACTGCATACCCAAAAGCTTTAAACTATGGAAATCTGCCATTAATTGTTAAAGATTATGGGACTTTGATTAATGATTGTGCCTGATTCCAGGAGAAGGAATCACAAAAGAGCTGTTAAACAGTGCCAAAAAGCACAAGTCAAAGAAGACCAACCAATACCAAGGAGACTGATGAGACTCTGCGCCAAGACAGAGGACTTGTTTTAGGGTTCAAGGTTATGGTTGTTTGATATTCATCAGATGGAGGACTTCCCCATGCCAGATCCAGACAAAGTATCTCAGTCTAGCTCAATGTTGTTTCCCCTATCCCTGAGAGCAAAGGAAAAACCAGACCAAGGAATGACATTTCCCATTTGCTGCTAAAAATTAGTTCTTTTTCTATCTTTCATAAGTGTAGCGATTTTCTGTAGTCCTGGCTGCTGATGAGGTAAGTACATATTGCTACAATGGTCCTACAGCTTGTGAGCCATAAGTCACTTTATTGGCCCCTAATTCTAGGACCTGTTATAGGTTTATTATTGTTTACTCAGAATTTTTATATACTATTTAATTTTGATATTTTTTCTTCTTTTCCTCTTTGGTTTTTATGTTTTTTATTTCCTTTTAACAACTGATTCACATACCTCATAACTCAGCAATATTTCCCTGGGTGATCCATGTGTTTGTCAACACTCTCTTTGGGAGGAATTGTATAATTAATTTAAATTCTAGTTTTATATAAAAAAAATTTCTTCTTTGAAAGTAATTTTAGGATAAGAAACTTGCTACCTCCCAGAATCCAGAGAGTGAACTATTTGGAGAAGGCACAATGGAGATGCCTATAGAAACCTCACACTGCACTGAAAGATCCAGAATAAACTTTGGGATATAGTGAAATTGAACTGTAGGGGGTTGAACACATTTATTTTGAATGTAAACTCTTATGCCAAAGGAGACTGCCCCCTAATTGTTTTTTTGTCAACATGCCTAGCAATCATTTGTTTTTGTTCTCTTTCTCATTTATTTCCCTTTTATCCCCAAATTATTGTAATTTCTCCTTAGTAAGTGCAATATTTTATGTACCTCTAGTTGAAGATCCTTAGAGGTATAAGCTGGTTATGTTTAAATGATCCACTGAAGAGACTATTCTTCCAAAGGATCAGAGGAAGAATTGTGTAATTCATTTCTGTACCCTAAAAACGATTCCCAGCACCCCACTCTCCAATTCCCAGCACCCCACTCTCCTCCTGTCATTATGTGCTGACGTAGGCAGGGTATAAATTCTGTGTAGTTCTCTCTCTCTCTCTCTTTCTCTCTCTCACTTTTCTTCCTATAATGGCAGCAGTGGCTGGCCATCTTTTTAAACAGGCAAGAGAGTTTAGTCATGTGGTTCTATTTTGTTAGATAATTACCCTTTTATTCCTTTACTTCTAGTGGTTACTAATAAGTTTTATAAAATATAATACTTGGAGTATTGGTTACCATGAGACAGAAACAATCCACAATAGAGAAGGAGAGAGGGAAGCAGGCCATAATAGATGAAGCTGAAGAGAGCAGGGGAGAATCAACCCGTATTCCTCAGAATAGGCCACTAGGATTAAAATTACAAGTTGGAATAAATTTTCCCATTTTGCATCTTATGACAGGAATATCTTTATTAGATTCTGTTGTTTTCAATGGTTTGGATTAGAAGTGGACAGTCAGACCCAAACCTACTAGGCCAGATTTAGGTTAGATGAAAATTCAGTTTGTGAGAGTCTATATTCGACCATTGCTAGGAAAAAGATTAGGAAGAATGAGGAGCTGGTTTATGTAGCTGTATGGCTCCACAATGTGGAGACCTCTGTGTTAAAGAATGTGTCTGAAGGAGCAGAAACAGAAATGTCTGTGAAAACAGAGACAGAAAAGGGAGAGGAAGAGGAGAAGGATTTAAAATTGGGACTATAGGAGGAGAGGACCTGGGACCCAAACTTAAAGTCCTTCATTCCCCTCTCTGGTTCCTCTTCCTCCTGCTCCCTAGGTGCCATCACCTGGTTCTGTTTCCCAGTACCAGTACCACCTCCTATTTCACAAACAACTTAGCTTTTCCATTTGAGGAAATTATAATCCCTTCTCCTGATCCTTTTAGACCTCTAAATCAGTAGTTTGAACAGTTAGTAGAGGATCAGAGTAGTGAAGTAATGCCCTTTGAGGGAAGCTCCACTAGGACAGGGAACTGGCTATGGTAATGTTCTCCTCAATGGTTCTGAGGAGAAGAATTTTAAGAAATTGAAAGTCCCCTAGACACAGGAGGAGAGCAGGGCCATATCAGACAAGGTACTATGAAGGTCTGGGATAATGAAAATCCATAGCCCAAAGTGGATCAAGAGGTGGACAGGAATTTCCCTGGGATAGCAATGAACCAGCCCACTGTGCAAACATGAGGGATTCAAGAAAAATGATCATTCAGGAAATAAGAACAACAATTCCCCAAAGCCAGAATCTGAATAGAGTCTATGAGTCCAAGCAGAGAGAGGATGAGACTCCCATTGAATTTGTAAATAGAAAAGGAAGGCATTTAACAAGTATTCAGTGGTGAATCTGACTGAGCCTTTACAAGGTCTCTTAAAGACCTATTTTTTAAATGCAGTGCCAGGTATCAGTGGAAAGCCCCAGAAAATGGAAGCCAGGAATTGTTACGGCAAACCCCAAAGGTGTTTTAAGAAAAAAATGATGGAGCAATCAATTTTGAAGGCCTCCAGAAGCCACGTGTCCCTCCTATGTGCTATAGTTGTGCAGCAAATTACTTGGGAAAAGATTATTCCAAACAGCAGAGAGAGCACATAGACTAGGGATCAAAGAAGTCAGTGTCTGTTCTTTGACTCCCACCAGAAGCCCTTTGTACTGAAAGTGGAAGATCAGGCAGAGATCACTTTCCTGATCCATACAGGAGCAGCTAGTTGTCCCTTACTGTACTAGCCCCAGGGGCTAAGCTTTGTCAAGTGAGACTTATGGTGACTGAGGTAAAAGGAGAGAATTTTCCTATTCCTATCACCCAACCAATAGAAGTGAATTCTAATTTGAACCTTGCAATGTTTTTGTGGGGTAACTGGGAAGGAAAATCATGAGAAAACAAAGCATGATTGAATGGAAATAACAGACCAGATTTAGGAAAGTCAACCTATTTACAGATAAGTCCTTAAGTGTCTTAGATGAAAAAAGAAGAAATGACTGTTGATGTGGAATCTAGAGACCCCAAACTTGTGGCCTAGTGAGATCTGATGAACCCCAAGTTTTAAGAATAGCTTGTAGGTTGGAGACCCCCCCCCAAAGCTTGTGTTAGTTCCCAGTTCCTCCTTCCTGTGAGAATCCACCCTGAAGGGAATCTGAGGCCAGCAGTTGCAGACTGAATAATGGACTCTAGGGTAAATGCTAAATATTCTTTTGTCTTAGGCAGTGTTCCCCATTGTATCAGAGACCCTTTCCCAGAAAGACACACCTGGGCAGGAACCATCCTTTAGAATCCATTGTAAGTAGCCCCTTTTTTTACACCCTTGCCTCTGGCTATAGTTTCTTTCCCAAGCTAGATGGCATGTGTCAATGGATGATAATGTCAATCATGTTTCCCAGTCCCTGGATCTTCCCAAATGGTATATAAATTCCCCAATTTCTTTTGTTTCCTAGGAGTTATCATCTAGCTCAGTGGCACTCCCAGGGGGTCAGGAACCAGAGCAAGCAATGTTCGATCCTCAAGACTTTGCATAGGGCATGTGGCATACAGCTCTGAGTGGAGGCCTAATCAGCCCTGTTCCCCCTTTTCCTTAATTAAAGAGTGGCTTTTATAACTATTTAATCATTCTGTTTTTTTTTTAATTAACAGACTATGATAACTGAGGGAAACAAAGAGACTCTACTAAATAGAGGATGTCCTCCAGAAGCCTGGGCAACTCAAATCTGTGAATTATATGCATTCAACCAGGCTTTGAAGATACTAAAAGAAACTAGGCCTGATACTCTAGCAAAAGGGAAGGAATTAGTGAAGTTCTGCTGAAGCCTGAAGAACGAGACTGTCTATGTGGAGTTTAGAGACCCCAAACTTGTGGCCTAGTGAGATCTGATGAACCCCAAGTTTAGAAATAGCTTGTAGACTAGCAGCAATGCAATGACCCAGGACAATTCTGAGGGATTTATGGAAAAGAATACTACCCACATTCAGAGGAAGAACTGCAGGAGTGGAAACACAGAAGAAAAGCAAATGCTTGAACACATGGGTTGAGGCGGACATGATTGGGGATGTAGAATATAAACTACCACACCAATGCAACTATCAACAATTTGGAAATAGGTCTTGATCAATGACACATGTTAAAACCAGTGGAAATGAGCATCAGCTATGGGGGGTGGGGGTGGTAAGGGGAAAGTAAGAGCATAAATCATGTATCCATGTTAACTTTTCTAAAAAATAAAAATTATTAAATGTTAAAAAAAAAAGAAGAAATAGCTTGTAGGTTGGAGACCCCCCCCCCAAGGCTTGTGCTTGTTCCCTGTTCCAGTGAGAATTGTAATGCAAGGATGCAACAGAAGCTTCTGCTCTTGCAAGAGTTAACTGTAAACATCCTGGCAGTTAGAAGTCTTAGAATCTTCACAGAAAGGCAGTTGGAGTCTGAGGCTTGAAGAGAGCTGACATTCCAACTGAGGCTCTGCTTTGGCTTTTGGCTTTGCCTCAGCCTATGCTTTTGTCCCTGGACAATTTGAACCTAGCTGATTTCTCTGGACCTCTCCCTGACCTCTCCATATTACACCCCTGTTATTTTCCCTGGATTTCCCTTTGGACTCTGGGAGGAAGAGTGGTTTAGTTTTGGTGACTAGACTTTGTGGGTTTAGTTTTCTGTAGGCAAGTAGGACATCCTTAAATCAAGCTATCCCTTATTTTATTGATCTAGTAAATTCTTTACTTTAAGCCAGCCAAATTTTCCTGACTAGGATAGCAGGCTCCCTCTCAGTCTAACCCTCCTGTGACCCTTCCCCCACCTGCAGCTTTCTCCCTAGCGGCTGTTACAAAAACCCTAAACCCCTCTCTCCTGAGTAACCCTGGTATTAATAAATCTCCTTTGTTACCTATTCAAACCCTCTGGTGAATCATTGTGTCGAAAATTAAGGCAAGGGTTGAAGAGGGAAGGAATCATTTTATTTTATTTCTTGGGGGAACTGCAGGCATCCATCATGGCAGAAAGTCTTTACCCAAGACTTCCTCCTGCCATCAGTTTGACTGGCAGGAAGGAGCCCTTCCACTCCTCCCTCAAGGGATTTGAGAAACTAACAAGAGAAGCCCTCAAGGCAGATTTAAACATTTCTGACTGGCCCAATTTCTTTGTATCTATAGAGATACCTTTCCTTGCCTTGCAGGTTTCAGCCTATCTCCCCCAGTATCCTCTGTCTCTAGCCTCAGTGTCTAGCCTATTCCAGCTACCCTCCTATATACTCCCATTCATTCCCTTGCCATCCAATATACCACCTCATTCTTTCCTTCGCTAAATTCAGCTATCCCCTTTCATTCCTCCTCATAATAACTACCTCACCCTTATCCCTCCTTTTAACCAAAAGATTAAGATTGCCCCTCATTTCTCTATAACAGAACCCACCCTGAAAGGAATCCCAGACTAGCAGTTGCAGACTGAACAATGGACCCTAGGGTAAATGCTAAATATCCTTTTGTCTTGGGTGGTCTTCCCAACTGTATCAAAGACCCTTTCCCAGACACACCTGGGCAGGAACCATCCTAGAGTGTCCATTGTAGGCAGCCCCTTCCCTTACACCCTAGCCTCTGGCTATGATTCCTTTCCCAGGCTTGATTGGGTAGGATAATGTCAATCATCTTTCCCAACCCCTGGATCTTCCCAAATGGTATATATAAGTTCCCCAATTTCTTTTGTTCCTTGGAGTCATCATCTAGTTTGGTGGCACTCTCAAGGGGTCAGGGAACAGAGCAAGCAGAGTTCAATCCTTGTACTCTGCATAAGGTCCAGCTCCATTTGGAGCCTAATCAGCCCTGTTCCCCCTCCCTTTCCCTTGATTAAAGAGTGGCTTTTATGACTATTTAATAATTCTGTGTTTTTTTCTAAGTTAACAAGGCTGTAGAATCTCCTATTCCCGGGACCACTGCTTGTCTGTCTGTTTTAGGTTTGTGTTCTGTGTCAGATGTGTCATGTGTTGTGTATGCACATTTGAGAGGGATTTTTTAGGAAGAAAATCTCTAAGTGATTTTGAGGCAAGTCAGTCAATCTCTCCTCCAATATTCTGGAAAAATTAAGGAGCTGACAGATTGGAGAATGTGTTTAAGGAATTCAAAAAGAACACTGCTATGTGGATTTTGAGTTTCTTAACCCTTAAGATAATTTAACTAAGTGATAAAAAATTTGCATTTTGCTCTCTGCTCTTTCTAAAAGACAGAGGCTGTAAAAGATTTGTTTAATACTGGTCCTCCTTCTTCCTCTGATGGCCAGCAGGGAGAGAGGATGGAAGAGAAGAGCAGAGAGAGATGTTTTGCTCTCACAATTGGATTCTTACTTAGGGATAGTTTTTTTTTTCATCCTAATTCTTTCTTTTTTATTTTTTTTTAATTTAAACATTTATTTATATTCATTTTTAACATGGTTACATGATTCATGCTCCTACTTTCCCCTTCACCCCCCGCTCTCCCCCCACCCATGGCCGACACACATTTCCGCTGGTTTTATCATGTGTCCTTGATCAAGACCTATTTCCAAATTGTTGGTAGTTGCATTGGTGTGGTAGTTTCGAGTCCACATGCTCAATCATGTCCACCCCGACCCATGCGTTCAAGTAGTTGTTTTTCTTATATGTTTCCTCTCCTGCAGTCCTTCCTCTGAATGTGGGTAGCGTTCTTTACCATAAATCCCTCAAAATTGTCCTGGGTCATTGTATTGCTGCTGGTACAGAGGTCCATTACATTTGATTTTACCATAGTATATCAGTCTCTGTGTACAATGTTCTTCTGGCTCTGCTCCTTTCGCTCTGCATCAATTCCTGGAGGTCTCTCCAGTTCACCTGGAACTCCTCCAGTTTATTATTCCTTTGAGCACAATAGTATTCCATCACCCGCATATACCACAGTTTGTTCAGCCATTCCCCAATTGAAGGGCATACCCTCCTTTTCCAATTTGTTGCCACCCCAAAAAGCGCAGCTATAAATATTTTTGTACAAGTCTGTTTATCTATGATCTCTTTGGGGTACAAACCCAGCAATGGTATGACTGGATCAAAGGGAAGGCATTCTTTTATAGCCCTTTGAGCATGATTCCAAATTGCCAGCCAGAATGGCTGGATCAGTTCACAGCTCCACCAGCAAAGCATTAATGTCCCAATTTTGCCACATCCCCTCCAACATTCATTTCTCTCCCCTTCTTTCATTTTAGCCAATCTGCTAGGTGTGAGGTGATACCTCAGAGTTGTTTTGATTTGCATTTCTCTAATTATTAGAGATTTAGAATACTTTCTCATGTGCTTATTGATACTTTTGATTTCTTTACCTGAAAATGGCCTATTTGTGTCTCTTGCCCATTTATCAATTGGGGAATGGCTTGATTTTTTATGCAATTGCTTTAACTCCTTATATATTTGAGTAATTAGACCCCTGTCAGAGTTTTTTCTTATAAAGATTTTTTCCCAATTTGTTGTTTCCCTTCTGATTTTGACTACATTGTTTTTATTTGTACAAAAGCTTTTTAGTTTAATATAATCAAAACCATTTAATTTACATTTTGTAATTTTCTCTAACTCTTGCTTGGTTTTAAAATCTTTCCTTTCCCAGAGATCTGACAAGTAAACTACTCTATGTTCACTTAACTTATTTATAGTTTCCCTCTTTATATTCAGGTCATTCACCCATTCTGAATTTATCTTGGTGTAGGGTGTGAGATGTTGATCTAAACCTAATCTCTCCCATATTGTTTTCCAAATTTCCCAGCAGTTTTTGTCAAATAGTGGATTCATGTCCCAAAAGTTGGGCTCTTTGGGTTTATTATACACTGTCTTGCTTGATGTCATTTACCCCAAGTCTATTCCATTGATCCTCCTCTCTGTCTCTTAGCCAGTACCATATTGTTTTGATGACTGCTGCTTTATAGTAGAGTTTAATATCTGGTACTGCTAGGCCCCCTTCCTTCACATTTTTTTTTCATTATTTCCCTTGATATTCTTGATCTTTTGTTATTCCAAATGAACTTTGTTATAGTTTTTTTTAATTCAGTAAAGAAGTTTTTTGGTAGTTTGATAGGTATGGTGCTAAATAGGTAAATTAATTTGGGTAGAATGGTCATTTTTATTATGTTAGCTCGTCCTACCCATGAGCAACCAATGGCTTTCCAGTTGTTTAGATCCAGTTTTATTTGTTTGGAAAGTGTTTTGTAGTTGTTTTCGTATAATTGCTGTGTTTGTTTTGGTAGATAGATTCCTAAGTATTTTATATTGTCTAGGGTGATTTTAAATGGTGTTTCTCTTTCTACCTCTTGCTGCTCTACTGTGTTGGAAATGTATAGAAATGCTGATGATTTATGTGCATTTATTTTGTATCCTGCAACTTTGCTAAAGTTGTTGATTATTTCTACAAGCTTCTTAGTTGATTCTCTAGGATTTTTTAAGTATATCATCATATCATCTGCAAAGAGTGATAGCTTAGTCTCCTCCTTGCCTATTTTGATACCTTCAATTTCTTTTTCTTCTCTAACTGCAACTGCTAGTGTTTCTAGTATTATGTTGAATAATAGAGGTGATAATGGGCATCCTTGTTTTACTCCTGATCTTATTGGGAAGGCTTCTAATTTATCCCCATTGCATATGATGTTTGTTGATGGTTTTAGGTATATACTGTTTATTATTTTTAGGAAAGGTCCTTCTATTCCTATACTTT